>NC_056683.1:130058353-130362639 GCF_018350215.1 Panthera leo
TAGCATATCATCGTGTCAAACAAGCAGCCATACCCAAGGTTATGGTCCTATCTAATCCCGGAAGAGATTAATCTATGGAGGAGTTCAAAGAGGCCATTATAAAAGACTAATATCTAACCCCTATTTTGTAAGGGAAAAATGAGAAAAATCTGGTTGCATTCTTCACTCAGATAATCTTTAGTGCTCCTAAAATTGCCTGACACCATTCATCATGGTACAAACTGGTTACTATCTAAATTAGCATTGGTAGGGAAATGTTTTAAAAAATTGCTGAGGTTATTTTTGGGTCCTGTACCAACTGTCAATAATATAATCCTGGAAAAATTATCAAGGTAGGACATGGCCAGAAGCCTCAAGGGCCTTTGGAATACCCTCAAAAGCATTTTATCCAGTTTCTACCTCCGTGGGATTTGAATATGTTTTAGTTGCTGCATATCTATTTTCAGGTTGGGTTGAAGCATGTCCTTGCTGGAAAACTGCAGTAGTTGTTAAAAAGCTGCTTGATTTTTTTTTCAACCTGTTACATGTCAACTTTTATGTCAGTGACAGAGGAACACACTATATGGGAAACAAAATAAAAGAACTCTGTAAGATGTTACCCCTTTCTCAAAAGCTATACTGTCTTTATCACCTTCAATCTTCTGGAAGGATTGAAAATAACCAAAGGCTTCTTTAAATTAAAATTAGAAGAATCTTCAGAAACCTTTGAACACCCTTGGCTAAAGGTGTTCTCACTAGTTCTTCACATGATCCATTCCGTCAGGGACACATTGATAACTGTTAAGACTCATGCACTCAGTGATTTCATCTTCAATACTAAATTCCTCCTTGCTGCACGCTGATAAGACAAAGTATTGCAAGGAACTCATGTGCTATACATATTCTCTATTGCCAACAACATCTTCCTAGGTAGCCTCTTTATGGTATTCAACCGGGAAGTTTCATATATTGGAAGACACATCAAAGAAAAACTGCTTTTGAACCTTCTTGAAAGTAACTTTATCAGGAAGTGTTAACAGCAAATACAGCAGTGCAACTCCGGGGAGTCAATATTTGGGCTCACATTTTACAACTAAAGAGGTGATTCAGAATTCCACACAATTGGAAACATTATAAGCATAGGACATGAATAGGGGACCTTGACCTAAGAATTCTCAGAGATTCTCTACAACAGCCTATCTTCAGAAGACTCTAGCCCAACAAATTTGGAACAAGAAGATGACCTCAGATAGTGGACAGTTTCTGCCCAAGACATTGGACCAAAATTTCTGTCTACTTATTTCTTTGTTTTTGATGTGTTTGTATATATTCACTATTTCTCTCATTTTCTAAAGGTCACTGGTTTTTGATTACCTGTGGTCCTTTTCTTTATTCCTTACTAATGATAGTTGTTACAGCATATTCTAATGCCATTCTTAAATCATTCCAAATACTATCCACTCCCCTCAATCTTACTAACTGCTAGTTATGCCATCTATCACCAGAGTCCTATGATCAAAACCTCTGGGCAATTCTTGTCTCATCAAATAAGACCACAGGGAATTATAGCTGGCCACATTTTCACTTACACCTACATGAATGGATGACCTTAAGAAAAAAAATCAACCTATGACATTGCTAATGCCCTTCTCTTCCAGAAAAAGAACCAATTATTATAATCTCTTAATCAGATCCAAGGTAATTCTAACTTTTAATTCAGCAACATTTGAAGGGCAACGGGCCAAATACTTGTCATCTGAAAAAGACTAATAGAGATGCAAATATATAACCCAGCTGATGTAATGCTTTGGTTCCAACTTTGTGTCATAAATGACTTCTTTTTCCTTGGATCTCTACATGTCCCTACAGGATACTACTTTCTTTGTAGCCAAGACCCTAATCCTGTTTGTATCACACCAACACCTCATTTAGCTTAGGAATAGTAAGCTGAGAACTCTCTGTACACAGAGAACTTAATTATATAAGTCATTAAGGCTGAAGACAAGTCTTTTTGTAATAATTTTATAAAAATGAAATTTTATATCATTAATAATTTTATAAATCAGATGTGAGTTCCTAAATGAGGGCACCCATAATCAATCACTCTATCTGGAAGAATTACTATTTGCGCAAACAGAGCAGTAATCACAGTGATGGAAATCAGACAAAAGACCTTAAGAAACTTACTTTATCAGAAGTTATTAATGGGGGACCTGGGTGGCTCAGTCAGTTAAGCCACTGACTCTTGGTTTTGGCTCAGGTCATGATCTCACGGTTCGTGATTTTGACCCCCACATCGGGTTCTGCACTGACAGCATGGAGCCTGCTTGGGATTCTCTCTGTCTTCCTCTCTCTGCACCTCCCCTGCTTGCTTGTGCACTCTCTCTCTCTCAAAATAAATATATAACTATTTTTTAAAAATAAGTTATTAACAATACCATCTTAGATGGAAAACAGATCAGTTTCAAGTGTTTGGCTTGAGTAGTGATACACATTTGTATTTCTGTTTCTTGTTGGCTAGTTCTTGAGGCATCTGTGACATTGCTTATACTTCTTATTGTATTTGGATCAATGAAATGGATATAAGGAAGGTAGAACAAGATTAAGGAAAATTGTTACGGAAAAATCTACTTGACTCTCTAAGGCTGATCTTACTATAATATAGGATTTATTTGTTTGACCTTGCTTAGGCAAGTGGAGTTCCTGGTTCTGAATCATCTTTCAAGGACTATTTGTTATTCTTGTTTTTGTGATAGTTATTATGATACAGGTTTGTTGTATTTTATCTAGTCTTACATGTTTCTGCACGACCTACTCCAATGATTGTCATGATGATATAACAACAAAAGGTCAAGAAGATTTTGTGATACTATTGAGTATGGAGACAATGAAACAATCCCCTTCAGTGAAGATCTTGACATCTACCCTGTACTTAGCTGGCCAACTTTCTGCAAGAGAGATGATGATAAAACCAGGAGACTGAGAGGCTGGTGTAAAAATGACAATGATCTGTCCACATATGATAATAGAATTTTGACCTGCAATCTCTACAACAATTGGTATAGAATGGCCAAAACATGGTAAATGACTTCCCACTTTCCCTATTTTTTCCCCTCTGTTTCCAACTCAAGACCAAACAGAAAGCCAAATATGCTCCAGAAACCAATGACATAAGATGCACCACTTCTAGTTAGCTCACCTCCTGCTTCAACAACCTTTAATCAGAGATTTACATTTTTGGCATTATAAAGCTTTCCCACTTTCTTTGCCTGCATTTGAGTTTCTACAAAATATAAGTGATGGTTTCTGACTCCTTTGTTATAGCAAGCTCTGAATGAATAACCTTTGCTTATTTTCATTTGTTTGTCTTTATTTCCATAGCTCCTTGAGGAGCTCACGACCTAATGGGAAGAGACAATATTAAATGTACAATTTATAGGAACAAAACAATAGAATGATAAACTAAAAGGTGTAGAGGAGGCAGCAAAAGGAAAGTAATAAATATTTCCTTTTCTGATTGGTTTATTTTATTGTATCACTCTTTTTCACTTTTGGTGAAGAATGTTGGAGTAGCCTGAGGATTCTGGTGAATTCCTCAGGAGACTTATGTTAAGTCATAGCTGAGAAAGCCAAGAACTGTGTATGGCATCCAGTCATCATCCAGTGGAGCTGCTGCCTCTGTCGCACAGCCACTGATACTGCTTAGCCTACAGCTACAAAGCAGTAAAATACACTCTAGCCACTAAGATGTCGATGGCAACATGATGCTGAAATAGCTTGTGTAGGGTACGCCTTACTGGGGCTTGGCTGATAAAAGAGCATTGTCTGTGACTGGAGCCTGAGCTGGATGAAGGGCTGTACAGTTAAGATATGGTAGTTATGATTCTAGTTAAGAGAATCATTGAGAGGGCTGCAATGAAAGGAGAACTTTTGGAGGGAGATTTTCTGCAGATTTTTCCTAGGTCTACTCCAGTGATGAACACATCATCTTCCTACCATAGAATTCTTGTGATGGTTGGACATTATGAAAAACAATTCTGGCTACCTCAAAAGAGAATGACAGATTTTGGCTTGTCATTCCTCCTGGAAATTGAAGCTTTCTGGAATAAGCCCATCCATCAGTCCATGCAAAGCAAATGGCTTTCTCTTGCCATATGGGTCTCATGATAGTTATTGCTCCTCCTCTCTAGGTGCCAAGAACAAACTGAGTGTAAAAACTGGGAGTCTTAAATTTTCAGTGGCTGGGGATTTTTACCAAATATTTTGGCTGCCAGGAAAAAAAAGACATGTTGTCTTGATAATTTGGGGAAGGGAGTCAGGGGAAGCACAAATAGCTCAGTTAGTAGAATTTTACTAGTAGAATATTACTAGTAGTAGAATTTTAACCCATCATCACCAACATTAGCATAGGGTTTATTTTTGTAAAGATGTTTGATAATTTCAAGAGAAGATGGCCTAATGCATCTATCTTCATCTTTTGAGGATGCCTTCTGCTGGGCCTGGGCAGTCAGTTCTTAGGCTGGACACACTCTATTAGGGACAAAGTTGGCTTGATAATGCCATTGTTGCTACTGAAGCTGCTTGCTCTCTTCTTCCATGGTTAACTAAAATTCTTTAATATGGCATACTATTTTTCTTTAGATACAATTGTATTTTCAGTCTGATTTGTGGGCTTAAGTACAAGCCTTTCTTTAACAGATGAATTTGCTTAATTATTTTCTAATCCTTTAAGCATTGATTTTATTTTAACTCTCAGAGAAGATATTTATTTTATTTCAGAGTTTGAAGAGATGCCTCCCTCCAACCCACAAGAACTGTCAAGAACTCTTAGTTTAAAAATAATCCCTTTTCTTATTCACTGATTGACCTGTTTCTTGAGTGTCAATTCTTATAATTATTCCTTGGTGTAAAAATCAGAGCTGTAACAAAAAGCTTAAAAAATTCACTCACATGTCATAGAGGGGAAATTTGATGTTATACTCTTATATTGAATCTGTTCTTATTTATCATATAAAACCCTCAGTGGGAGAGTGGAAAGCACCCTTGACTTCAGATCATGTAATTTTTTTTATCATTTTATAATTATACTAATGTCAAATGTTTGATATTTGTGAAAACATCAAAATGAAGTAGGTAATAGTTTTGCTAATAAAGGAATTAGTTTAAATTCTCTGAGCCTCAGAATTTTTAAATCTATAAATTAAAGATAATAATCACCAACATGAAACCCCCAGAGATGTTGGGAGGAAAAATATAATTTTTCAAAATACTTCATGACTGAGTACCCCAAAGTCATATTATTTTATTAAAAAGAGTAATAATAATCATAACAACTCTTAGAATACTTAATTTGTGTGTAGTGCATATGTTTTATGGTTCTTCCCAGAATCCTTCCCCAGGCTATAGCAGTTATTTCTAGCTTCTGGAAGGGCTGAGAGAAGATGACGCTCAGTTGTCACACTTCCCTGGGAATTTTTTCAGTTGAGATCACATCTTACTTAATATCATACCTCTTTTCCAGGGACTGTTCATATCAAATGACTAATTAATACAGTGGTATAAAGAGTTGATCCTGTTGCCTCAACCTGGAACAACTCTAAAGGGCCATCCAAACTGTAGATCTCCCCTTGAGGTGAGCTAAATGCTTTCATTGGGAGTGCATCAGAGCTCAACCTCTCATTGGGTCAATCCTGTTTCCTTCTCTTCCCTTGCACAGATGTTGAAACCAACACCCTTCTGTCATAAACATCCTGCATTCTAATCTTCATGTCAAAATCTACTTTCCAGGGGTATCAAAGTGCAAATTTGGGTGCAAGATCAAAGATGGCAGATGCCAAGATGGAAGTTTGAAGCCAGATCACCTACCATCCAGTTGGAGTGTGGAACTGTTGGTATGTGGAATACAGATAGACCTTGGCACTAACAGTGCAATTATTTAAACATTCACTGGCAGTGAACTGGAATGATATACCTATGAAAGGGAATTGTACCATTAGTTGGTGCCATGTATCAGGCATTTGAGAAATAGTGACTGTAAGGACAGTACAATGGGGTAGGTATTGATAAGATTACACTCTGAAAAATGATAATGGAAATCTGAGAGTGATTAATTGGCAATAAAAGCCAAGTGTGACAGCCAGGGGACTCCTTGGTGTTGTGTAAAGAGGCTCTCATTTCCTTCAGTGGAAAGGCAGAGGAAGAAGGCTGATTCCAGGATTTAGTCAAAGAGGTACTGAGATTCAAAAAGGGTAAACTCCAAATGAAGGCTGGTCTGCCATACAAAGGTAAGAGCCCTGGATGGAAGAGAATGAGACTCAGAATATAGAATGGAAACATCTGAGGTGAATGTGACTTCCAAACTGCATTTCCAGGTTTCTCTGAGCCTACAGAAGAGAGAAGGTAGCACTCCCCCTCTGTTTGAAGAGCATTCAGAGGCCTCTCTCTTGCCAGACAACATATGCCCCTCAGAATCTGCCCCTCTCAACCACTAAGCCAATAACTAAAGTCAAAGTTGGGAGCATACAAGACCTTCTGGGGGTGGAAAGGGACTACATCCCCTGAAGGAACTGTAGGATATGACAATATATACTGGCAGCAGCCGAAGGAGTACACGTGGGACTGTATAGTAAAGGTAATAGACCAAGAGGTGACAGAACATAAATTTGGATTAGGAGAACTTATTAATGAGAATACTCTTCCAGTATACATAATTTAGCACCCTGCAAGCACCATGGACATGCTATGAATGTTCTGCCAAGATGGCTGCTAGAAACATGGAAAAAGCTACCAAATGAGGTAGAAATGCCAGAATTGTCTTGGCCAACAGTGAAAAATGGAATTAAAAGTTCACAAAAGTGGAGTTGTTAGGATATACAATGTAATCTGGAAATTCTACTAGATGACTATATTTCACGGGAGGGCCTGAGTGATATGCCACTTGCCATAGCGATAAAGAATGCACTGATGAGAATTAGAGGCAGCATTACTGAGAAGGCCAAGGCTGACGACAGGCAGATCTAGGCTCCATAATATCACTGGGAATCATAGAATCCTAAAAACAAACAAACAAACAAACAAACAAACAAATAAATAAATAAATAAACAAACAAACAAACAAACAAACAAACAAACAAATAAAATGAATTGAAGATAGATAGATAGATAGATAGATAGATAGATAAAATGAATTGAAGCCAGATAGCAACACTTAACCATCTTAAGTCAGGTGGACTCTGTTATCATAATTAGTAGTGAGGTTGATGACCAAGGGAGCCAAACTCGCAGAGAGTTATCAAGATAGTTTAGAGAAAATAGCATACCTAGGAGTAAAAATAGATGGGCAGTCAACAAGTGTTCTTTGCGATAGGTGCAAAGGAAATCAGGTTGGATGATCAGAAGACTGTCAGTAGCTAATTCAGTCAAATGTCACAATTTCTTACCTGGTTTCTGGACTGGAGACAGTGTTTAGATCCAGAACTCATTGACTGAAAGAAAGGCTAGTTCTCTAGGACATGGTATGCAATATTGGCCAAATGTACCTAGTAATAATTTTCCCAGGATGCTCCCAACGGCACGTAATGCCCATCTGTGAAGGAACTGTGTATGGAGGAAAGGGGGTGCCTAAAGATTTTGAGGCCTGCTGGACAAAGATCTGCATTGATTCCTGGACCCTAGAAGCATAATCACACCTCCTTCTCTGTTAGAGTGGGCACTTTATTGGGATCTGGTCTAGTTTAAACTGGTGGTTCCCATGGGTCCTTGAAACAACCTGTTGTTCATTTCCTTGGTGCCAAAATGTATAACTGGAATCGATACACTTGGTAATTGGCATGGCTCCCTACCATACCCAAGCCACTACCTGCTCAAGGACCATTTTGGATTCTTGGCCTATGAGGTAAAAACTATTGTAGTAGCTAGCCATAGCCAAGTGAAAGCTCCTAAAACTTTCCCTGATCCTTCACATCTTATTATTAAAATAGTAAGTATGAACAAAAACCTTGTATCTTGAGGCATATGGCAGAAATTAGTGCCATTCTTAAAACCCTAAAGAATTGAGTTGTGTAAATCTCACGGTATTTCCATTTACTTTACCATTCTGGACCTTGCAAATACCAGATGAGTCCTACAGGATGACAATGGATCACTGCAAACTCAACCAAGTAATAGATCAGTTGCTGCCACTGTGCTTGAAGTGGCATCTTTGCCAGAATGGATTAACCTCACTTCAAGTACATTGTATTTGGCCATTGATCAGACAGATGCATTATTTTTCATTTCTATCCAAAAAGAGGAACAGAAACAGTTTGTATTCATTTGGCTGGACAGTAGTATTTACCATTTTGTTCCACTGTTCTGTCGACTCTTCCTTCAGCTGTCATAATATAGACTAGATGAACATCTTATCATTATGCTGGCCCAAAGTATTTTTATATCATACTAAACAGAATAAATAGCAAGAAATGGCTAGCAGTTTGGAGAACTTGGTAAGGACTCATGTACTCTAGAGAACGGAGAATAAAACCAATAAACACTCAGGGACTCTTTGCATCCTACACATCATACACTTCCTCCAAAGTAAATAACAAATTATTTACTTTTGAATTTCTACCATAAAGAATAAAACCTTTGTAGATCTTTTCAAGTTGTAAATACAGCATTTTCCACATCTAAGAACACAGTTCTGACCTATGTATGGGGTGACACAAAAGGCTGCCAACTTTGAGTTAGGCCCAGGGCAAGAAAGAGTCCTGCAACAGATACAGGCTGAAGTGTGAGTGCTCTGCCACTTGAGCTATATGACCTGGCATGATCTGTGGTATTAGATATCAGTGGTAGAGAAATATACCATGTGGAGTTTATGCTAAGTCTCAAATGTCCACAGGATTTGGGGGCAAGAATCTGTCGTTCAAAGCAGAGAATTATACATCTTTTGAAAAACAGCTCCTTGTATATCACTAGGTCCTGGTAGAGACAGAATATCTTTCCATGGGGCACCAAATGTTCATTTGGACAGAACTGTCTGTTATAAGCTGAATTTCATCAGACCCACTATATCATAAGGTAGAGCACATCTAACAACTAACCTAGATGATAGAGAATGGAAGATGTTCACCTGGATCAAACCTAAACAGGACCAAGGGCACAAGCAATATGGGTGAACATGTAGGCCAGATACCCACTTTCTCTACCTATATTTACCCAGCAGCTCTCATTCAGTCTGCATCTGTGGCATCATCAGTCATCCTTTTTACCAGCTGACAGAGGAGGAAAAAGCCCTCTGTATAGTTTAAAGGAGATTCAGCTGAAAATAGACAGTGGTTGTCTATAGTACCAAACAGTATAGAACATACTATTCAGACATGTTTTCGAAAGAGGGTGGTGATACTCTCAATGGGTAGAGTTTCAGGCAGTACATCTGGTCTCCTACTTTGTGGTTTAATGTATGAAACATATACAAACACATGAGCAGTTGTGAATGGCTTGGTTGTCTTGTCTGGGTTCTGGAAGGAGAAATATTAGAAGACTGGGAACAAGGAACTCTGGAGTGCAAGCACATGAAGACATGGTGTGAACACAAAGTGTGAAGATCTTTGTATTGCATATTAGTCCCACCATGGAGTATCTACCATGGAAGAGGCACTGAACAACCAAACAATTGTTGAAATCAGCCAGCTTCTTGTTCATTCCAGTGCTACACATGGATGCATGAAATGAGTAGCACCGATTGCAGGGATGCAAGTTATACATGGGCCCAACAGCACTTAAGAAGTGACAACTGCAGGTAGCAGAGACCAAAGCTGAGCTACAAATACAGTACCATCCATTGGGAAAACAAATATCTACTTGGTGGCGATCTGACTACTTTTGAGCCCTTCTATCATGGAAGAGCTGATTCATTTTTATAGGAATAGACACATATTCCAGATAGGAGTGTTTTTCCTGCAGGGTTTTGGCCAGCACAACTATTGGGAGCCTATAGAATGTCTGATTCCCAAGCAAGGATTGTTCTGTATCATACCAACAGACACACTTTATAGCAAAGGAGGGGGCCCATGAGCATAGAATTCGCTGCTTATAATGCATGCTATGTTACCCAGGAGTTGCCAGCCTGAGAGAATAGAGAGGCAGCCTGTTGAGGGCTCAGCTGAAGACATAGCTCAAAAATAATACTTTACCAGTAGGGGCTTCACCCTCTAGGACAACATACCTTGAACCAAAGATCTTTTAATGGTGTTATATCCCTACTGGCAAAATACATAGTTTAGGAACCAAGTGTGGAGGAAACAGGAATGACCCCATTAGCCATCACTCCCATTGATCCATTTGGGAAATGCGTCCTTCCTATCCTGCCCATTTAGAGATTCTTGTTCTCAAAAGGGAAGCATTTTCATCAAAGGACACAGCCAAAAGTCTCCCTGAAACATTAAGCTAAAGCTGTCATCTCAGCATTTGGCGTTCCTCATGTCAGAGAACGGCAGACAAAAAGATGGATTTCAATTTTGGTAGAAATAATGATGTTGATCAGGAGGAAGAAGTGGCGCTGCAGTTACACATGGTAATATGAAGGAATACATCTTTGATCTGAATGATTCACTTGGGTACTTCTTGGTAATCCTTTGCTGTACATTGACTGTAGATAGAGAAGTGCAGTAATTACAATCAGAGAAGGGCATAGTGGTAAGATCTCAGGGATAAGGATCTAAGTGACATCACCATGAAAATTATGGAGACCAGACAGAGTGCTGGTTGAGGCTGAGAGGAATCTAGACTGGGTAGTAAAGGGAGACAAAGTGCATCTGTTGTGGCATTGAGACCAACTCTAGCAGAGGAGGCTCGGTTCTCCTCACTAGCCTTCCTCTTCCAAGCTCCTGGGAGAGAGCTCCAGGAAGAGAGCTTCCTGGGGGAAGAGAGGAAGCTCTGCAGGAATCCTGAAGGAGCTGTCCCCAGAACCTATAGGAAGAAATAAATTCAAATGGTGCCAAGAGCAGGCTTTGGTGGAGTGTGTGATGTGCTACCCCACCGCCTTCCAGGAATGAAGGAGTTAGCGTCCAGCTGCCGCGAAGGCTGCTGAGAGATGCCACCAGCTGTCAGCCCTGTTTGAGAGTTGTTTCAGCCAAAGGAAACTGACTTACCCAAGGTCACCCCTCTTTCTGGGTGCAGCCTGTATCCAGTGACTGTCAGTGTGGGGGCATATGGCCCTGGATCTTGCCCCAACTTGGATCAACTCTGGACTGACATGAGCTGACAGGCTGCTGGTAGCCTTGAATGAAGTTTGATTTCTCTCTCTGCACAATCAGCTTTCTGTCCTCCATTGGTGTTGCTCCCACTGTTTCTGTGCAAGACTGGCCTACCCTAACATTTTTGCTAGGAGTGGCAATCCACACAGCTGGGAAAGAAAATCTAGACTGGGGATGGAGGGCTGAAATTACTGGAGCCATATTTCTTTTCTCCTGTAAAGTTTGGATTTTGAAAAACTGGGACAATTAAGCTATGTGGAGCCAAGGGGGTAGGTTGTGTAGAGTGTGTGTTTGGTTGGAGTAGGGGGCAAGGTTAGAGGATAAATGGAGGGAGAAATGCATCATTTATGGAGACAGAGAGAGAGAGAAAGAGAGAATTGAAGAGAGTCCCTGACCTGCCTACTTTCTACTTCCCAGCTCTAGTTCATTAAAGCCCAGTGTACCTTCCTGACATTCCTCTGAATCAGAGACCTACTTCTCCTGAATCTTCAGATATGTACAAACAAACAAACTGCTCTGAGTTACCTTGAGGCGGTTACTCTCTTTGCAACCAAGAATCTTCATAGAACAATTATATAGTACCTTAAGCTTTCCAAGCGGCTTTTATATATGTTTTTTGAATTAATATAAAGATTCAGAATCTGAGCAAATGTTTTAGGTGCACAGAATGGGAATGAATTGAAATTTGTCTTAGTGAGACAGCACCCTATTAAGAATACTCCAATTCCATATGAACTGTTGGCCTACAGGTGAAGTAGAGGTAGGACAGAATTACCACTCACTTTGTTTTTCTTTCATTCAGATGTCTTTGGATCAAGGAGAAGTTCATGAGAATGGAAAAGCTACTTCATTCTTCCCACTGAGACACTTTACAGAAAGGCAAGTTTGGGGGTGAGGGGCAGAGAGAACAAGAGTAAAATCATACTAGCATTATTTAGTAAGGATAAGTTTATAATTAGAATCTGATGAGTTTGCCACTTCTAATTTCAAAAATTAAGCATCATAGGGAAAAATATTAGTGATATTTGAAGAATAATATTGTACCATTATCAAAATAAATATGGGAAAATGTTTTAGACGTGCCACCGTGCAAAAGTCTGTTCTTGTGGACAGGGTGCAGTAGTGTTGTGCTTGAATTCAGGATGCCTAGAGATGGCCAGGCAGGCAGCCATGACGGAAAGAAGGGCGTTTATTGACAGACCAGTGGTTTTCACAGTGAGGACTACCTCCACCAGTGATACCATCACCTGGGAACTTGTTGGAAGTTCCCACCACCCCACCCCTACCCTGGGAGTTGCCCTAAACCCTAACCACCTGAAAATAGTATCCTGTGAACCCCATTGACATGGGATGTCAGCCACTGGGGTTATTTGGTTTTCTTTTCCCAGACTGATGTGGTTTGGAGAAAAGAACTACTCTGCCTCAGGTTTTAAGAATGGAGATTGTAGAGTTCAGTGCCTATGGATTCCAGGAAACTGGAAACTTGTTGCCTCAGCTGCAGGCAGTTTATAGTTTATAGGGTGAGCTGAGGTTGACACTGCTCAGATGGTAGGACATGGGAAGCCAGGAAAGAAGTGGAGCAGGAAGCACGAGTTAGAGTTTTACTCTGCACTCTTGCTTCTAGTTTATCCATGCATTCCTTTGAAACATGGCAGATTTTACTTGATGGGTAAAACACCTCTCTGGGCCAAACAGTTTAATTACATAGTCACATGGTCTTTTAACTAAGTTTGTTTTCTGAACACTTTCCTATTAGAAATTAACCAGAATATACAGCCAGTACATGGAAACTACATATATCTTTCTGACTTGCTGAGTCGCCTGAATCCATTTTCTCCAAATCAGTAGATTAGCTATTTTCAATCTGGGTCAAAACCAAAAATCACCAGACTGAAATTAAACTCTAAAAGGCAGCAGCAGAGCACAGAAAATGTGTATTTATTTCCCCATCTTCTTTAAGTCTTCATGGATATTGTTGGGTTTTCTGAAAACTCCTCTATCCAAAGCCATGTCTATTTATTTACTCCTTTATTAGATAGTCTACAGTTGTGTGAGAAAAACTGGCATTAAAACGCTAACATCATTATCATAAAGCAAGTGGTGAAACCATTATGTTTTCATTGAGTCTCAAAGTATTAGTACACTAGTAGTAAGAGAGCATGTTAATGAGTCACAAATTTATTGAACTTGTAAGCAAAAATCCTAAGTCACTACAATCTTGTATCACCAGAGTTAGTTAGCATCACCTGAGAAGGAGAAAATGGCTAATGGATTACAATTAAATAAATATATACTTCACAAATTTTCCCACTGCCTTTTTATTTTTCCTCATATTATACTTATTACACCAAGTAAGTGAGGAAATGTAAGATTGCTTTTAATCTAAATTTTATTTCTCAATTCCCAAAATTTGATTAGAATTTGGGTCTCTGGGTGGATGCATAGAACTGCCACCAAGAGTATGAGTTGGTTTGGCTAGGGAGATGAGTAAGAAACAAGGTTGAAGGTCTCTGTCATTATCATAACCAGTATATTTCATCTAGCTCCATCTTGTTCAGATATCCATGCATAAAGCAGCAAATTTCTACATGGTCCTTGAAACTTTTCATGAGCACTTAACTCTATGTGATCTCCTGCTTTCTCTGCACACTTATATGTACCACTTACTTGACAATGATCAGCTATTGCCCAAAATCTCATATGTTTTGTTCTGACAGCTGACTTGTAAGCTCCACAAGCCCAGATGTTAGAGCCATAGATGCTCATATAAAACATTAGGAAAAATCTAGACTGGCTTCCTACTCACTTGGCTCAATAAATATTTATTGTTTTTAATGTACTATGCTAATAGTTCTCCTCAAAGATCTTCTCCAAGCAAGAACAACAAAATGTTTCCCTGAGAATCTCAGAAGTCATGCAATTCAGCAATATTCTAGAGAATGTTGTTCTCTAAGGCATTCTTGAAAAGAAAGCTGTAAAGGGAGAAAAGAATATTATAAAGTTAAGCAGAAGTAAATCGTGCCACATCAGAAAAGACTGCATACATAAGTAAAGAAAGCCAGATGGTTTTCTTCATTAGAGAGATATGGAATCTGATACCAACATGCAGAAACAATTTTGGTTGTCAGCTTTTCTTCAATTCTAAACTTCACCTTAAAGTACAAGTTAAATTGATTCTTCCAAAAAATTCTTCCAAGTGTTTTATAATGATTTTGAGTTTGTTTGGGGGATTTAGCTGGTGTTTTCCTTATATATACCATAGCTTCCTGGCTTTGGAATAAGTCCATGCTCTCTCTTTTTAGACAACGTTTCTTTTAGTTTATGTAAGTCTAGATATTAAATCTTGCTTCATGTCTTACTTTCTGTAGTTTTCTAGGGTCCAAAGGGCTAGAATTCCATGTTCTCTGTCTCTGATGTTTTTTTTCTGGTCTTAACTACCTATTCTTGCTTTTCCTATCGATGGTGTGTACACTCGCTCTTGGTGTCTTAGGGTATTATGTTATTGACTTCATTGCTTAGTGTCAATATAATACATAATCATAGTTAAAACCCTGTCATGGGGGCAGAGAAGCATGTTTTTACTATAAGATGAGATGTGGTGGTAAAGTAAAAAACTTTAAGACTTTATCTTGGCTATGTAATAACACAGATTTACAGTGTGTAAAATATGACAAATATTTGTAATTCTTGAGAATTCCAATGATGTCAAGTATATGGAAACTCTCTGTCCATAATTTGGAAATAGACTTTATCGGAATATATTCTCTAGTATCTGTGACACGCATCCTTTTGCAGTTCTGTCACTCAATCTATTGTGATACTATATGTAATACTTAAAGTCTGGTTAGTGGCGTTAAGGGTGATTTCTCTCCATTCCCTAGGAGAATGTCATCTCCTCATCTCACAGACACACTTGTACCAAGGTAAGTGACTGAGGCTTTTTGAATGAGTCAGAGCTAATAATTATTCATGTCACCAGTTGCAGAAACCTTAAAGGTGTAAGCATCTCCAGAAGCAATATGGTTGCATAGGTGTTAGTAACTAAATGTCCATGAACCTTAGGGAATAAGTGTATAGGCTTCAGGGAGCCCAGAAACCCTCTGAAGTATTGGTTACTTGTGCATTTGTTCTTTTTTTTCTCTAGATAGGTTGAGGATTCTATCAAATTCTTAACCATGACACTAAAGGGAGGCAGCATAGGAAAATTGCATGGAGACTTCAGTGTAAAAACTTGTGTTTAATTCATTAATGCTAGACAATAGTGACCCCCAGGAAGCTGGGTGACAGTGCTATTTACCTTTTAGACAAATTCCATTCTTTATTGTTTTTCATTATTTTGAAACTTACCAGCACCCAGACGTGGCATTCTACACATTCATTCATTCATTCTATATGTAAAAGGCTATGATTTATTGAAAAGCATACTTTTTAAAAATGTTTATTTATTTATTTTGAGAGAGAAAGAAAGCGTGAGTGGGGAAGGCAGAGAGAGAGGGAGAGAGAATCCCAAGAAGACTCTGAGCTGTCAGTGCAGAGCCCAACATGGGGGCTCCATCTCACAACTGTGAAATCATGACCTAAGCTGAAACCAAGAGTCAGACACTTAACCCCCTGAGCCACGAAGGTGCTCCGCAAAGCATAATTATATAGAAAATTGCAAGGAAAGTCAAATAATATTCAAAACCAAAATTTAAAATTTAATGGCTTAAGCCTAAGGTTCCATTACTTTTTTAAGATCTCGGAAGTATTAGCAGTGGAAGAATGCTTTTCCTTTTTCTTTTCTTTTTTTCCTCTTTTTGTGATGTTCCCCCTTTTTGATTTATTCTTTTTTTTTTCTTGTTTCTAGTCTTTCTTCTGATATTCTTGTTTCCTTTGTTTTGAAGTGTCCTCTTTTATGGAACTAGATGAATAAGACCTTTTCCTTTTTTTTTTTTTTTTTTTTTTTTTTTTTTAACTGACTCATCAATGTCCAGGACCTTAGACAAGGGAGGCATGGGGGGAAGAAAAAACATATCACCACCCCCTCCAAGCCATGCAAGCCAGTTCGGAAAGGATGTGTTGGCCTTAGAAAATGTTTCTGGCAGTGTTACTATCCCTGGTGTCAAGAAGTTCAATGGAAAATTGCCTATATGGGTGGGCTCAAGATGGTTTGACAGTTAAAGAAACCAATCTTCAGGCAGAGGGAAGCAGTGGAAGTTAATTTTGGATATTAATTGGTCTTACATTTGATAGGAAATAAAGTCTCAGTGGAACTTTCCTGGCTGTCTTTTTATCCTTCTAGGTAAGAGTACCATCTTACCTAGAGAAGGGCAAAAGCTTATTTTTTTATAGACTTTGGAACATTGGGACTTTTTTGAGGGATTTTTAAAAAATAAATATGAACAAAAACATGAAAGCCTTCACGAATGTGTGTGTCATCCTTGTGCAGAGGCCATGCTAATCTTCCCTGTATCATTCCAATTTTAGTATATGTGCCGCCGAAGTAAGCACTGAACATTGGGATTTTTAAGGCTAAAGTACTCAGATGTGGTCTGTGCCCTCCTCCCTCGGCCCTATCCTCCCATCATTTCTCCTTCTTCATGCCTACACAAAATGAGAGAGCTCCTGAAAAGAACTCTGAATTTATCCAATAAAATTATAGGACAGTTATCCTATAATAACTGCTCAAACAAAGTAGTTATCTAGTTCAAACTTCTATCACATGTGAATTTATTCCAAAACATCTTAAGACATGATTGTTTTAAGATTTGCTTAAATACTCCCAAATAGACTGAAATTTGTGCTCTACATGAGGGCTCTTGAGCCTGATGGATGGTTCCTAGGGTTGAAGAGTCAAACAGAAACTCCTCCGGACTATGTAGATGAATATAGATTGTCACACTTCTTGGAGTTGGCCAATGTCCTCCAGATGTCGGTGAAGCAGAGAGCTACCTCCTTGCCCATTTTCCTCAACTGAATACACACTAGTCTTCAAAGGGACTTTTAACTGCTCTTTCACTCTTTCTTTCATAAGTGTCTAGAACCAGACCAGAGAGTATTTGGAAGTAAGTTTGTTATGCCCAGAATTCGTGATCCCCAAAGACCACTAGGGAGCCGAGTCCGATGCAAAAGCAAAAGAACCTTTATTCGAGCTAGCTCGAGCTCAATCCCCTACCTGCACCGACGCAGCGGTGAGATACCAGGGAGAGAGAGCGAGTTTCAAAAGGACAAAGGTTTTATTGGGGCCCAGGGGCAGTTGGTGAGGTAACGGCTGTGGCCTCAGCCGATTGGCTGGGGAAGGGTCCGAGTCCTGTTAGACAGGTGAGGGGGGGGGTTACTCAAGGGGAGGAGGTGTGGTCAAGGTGAAGGACACAGAACAAGATGGAGTCGGCCGGCATAGGCCCGCCCTTTCATTCCCCCCTTGTCATGTAACTTACGGACCCAATCATGGGACCGGCTGCATTTATGGTGACAAGGGGAACAGAGTTTGGAAGTTTACGCTAAGTTCTGGGAAGCATGTGTCCCTGGGGTGGCTCTGGGAGGTCTAATTAAGTATTGTCCCTGAGCTGGTATCTATGATCTGCCAGGTGATGTTTTGGGGGGTGTGGGGACTCCCAGTAGCATGAGCAATGACAAGCAGAGTTAACAGAGTTACCAATATTAGGTGGGTCGAATGTGCTGTAACTTGAGCTTGAGCTTGAGCGGGTTGTGTTGGTCCCGACTGATGGCCCATCGCGTGACGAAGTCCTTCCGGATCGAGGAGGGGTCCGCTGGCTGAACGTGGGTGTGATGGACCCAGGTCGCGATGCCGTCTACTTTGAGAGCGGTGGGGGTTGTCAGCACTACAATGTAGGGTCCCTTCCAGCGCGGCTCGAGAGTCTCTCGGTGGTGCCTCTTGACATAGACCCAGTCTCCCGGCTTGTACTGATGAGGTGTCGGGGTCGGGCCAGCCTCGTAGATGGCACGGAGGCGCGGCCAAATATCCTCGTGCGCCCTCTGGAGCCCTCTCAAGGAAAGAAAAAGTTCTTGATCTTTAAACTCTGCAAGAAGTTCAGCTCGAAGGCTGGGAATAACAGGGGGTGGCCTGCCAAACATGATCTCGTAGGGAGTAAAACCCAGAGTGTAAGGAGTGTTTCTAACCCGGTAAAGGGCGTACGGTAGGAGAGTCACCCAGTCCCCGCCAGTCTCCATGGTTAATTTGGTAAGGGTCTCTTTTAGGGTTCTATTCATTCTTTCTACCTGTCCTGAGCTCTGGGGCCTATAAGCACAATGTAATTTCCAGTTTGCCCCCACCGCCTTGGCTACTGCCTGTGTTACCTGAGAGATAAAAGCTGGTCCATTGTCTGATCCTACCATGGCAGGAAAACCATACCTGGGTAAGATGTCTTCTAGTAGCTTCTTAGCCACCGTCTGAGCCGTTTCATGCTTGGTTGGGTATGCCTCCACCCAGCCAGAGAAGGTGTCTGTAAATACTAAAAGATATTTATAACCATACTTTCCTGGTTTGACTTCAGTGAAGTCGACTTCCCATTGGGCTCCCGGTCTGGTGCCTCTGAGCCTGGTTCCTTTTTTATTTGATGTGGCTTTCGCGTTGGTGAGTTGGCAGGTCTTGCAGGCAGATACAACTTGCTCTATTTTGGTGTCCTGTTGGTGAATCTTGATTCCGGCATGTCGGATTAAGTCTTTTAATTTTCGGGCCCCCATGTGAGTAGACCGATGCATGTGCTCTAATATTGAGACTCCGAGCCGGTCTGGCAGCACGAGCTCCTTGTTAGGTGTATACCACCATCCCTTTATCTCCTGGGCCATGGGGAGTTTCTTGATCCGCTGTAACTCCTCCTGGGAGTATTTGGGCTGGTCTGGTAAAACTGGGTCTCCCGGGTCTGGTAGTTGTATGGTCATGGTGGGGACTGAAGTAAGGGCTACTGCCTTGGCTGCCTGGTCAGCCTTTCGATTACCTCTAGCTACTGGGTTATCAGCTTTTTGGTGCCCTTGGCAGTGGATAATGGCTAGCTTGGCAGGAAGCCATAAGGCCGTAAGCAGGTTAAGTATCTCCTGCTTATTTTTTATAGTCCGTCCTTCTGCCGTCAGTAACCCCCTCTCCTGATAAATTGCCCCATGAATATGAGCTGTGGCAAATGCATAACGGCTGTCTGTGTAGATGTTAAGCCGTTTTCCAGCTCCCAGCATCAGCGCCTTGGTGAGGGCTATGAGCTCCGCTCGCTGGGCTGACGTTCCGGAGGGTAGAGCCTCCGCCCATACGGTGTCCATTTCGGTGACCACCGCTGCACCCGCATACCTGTGTCCATCTCGCACAAAGCTGCTGCCATCAGTGAACCAAGTAGCCTCGGCATCGGGGAGGGGCTGGTCGGTCAGGTCCATCCGGAATCCATGTACTTGTTCCAGGATTCCCGCACAGTCATGTAGTGGAGCACCTAGGTCAGGGTCGGGCAGCAGGGTTGCAGGATTGAGGGCTGCACTGGGGTGGAACCGCACTCGTGGAGGGTTGAGTAGGAGGCTCTGGTAATGAGTCACACGTGTATTGCTCATCCATCTATCAGGAGGCTGTTTCAGGACCCCTTCAATGGCGTGTGGGGTTGTGATCCAGATCTCCTGTCCTAGGGTCAGTTTGTCTGCATCCTTGACTAGGAGTGCTGTCGCCGCAATAATTCTTAGGCATGGCGGCCAGCCGGCAGCCACTGGGTCTAGTTTCTTAGACAGGTAAGCCACTGGGCGGTTCCAGGGGCCTAAGGCTTGAGTTAGAACCCCTTTTGCTATTCCCTTATGTTCGTCTACAAAGAGGTGGAAGGGTTTCATAATGTCTGGTAGGCCCAGGGCTGGGGCACTTAGGAGGGCCTTTTTTAACTGATTAAAGGCAATTTCTTCTTTTTCAGTCCATTTAAATGTTTTCCCCTCTTTGGTAGCTTCATATAGGGGCCTGGCGATCTCAGCAAAACCTGGAACCCAGAGGCGGCAGTAGCCGGCTGATCCTAGGAATTCCCTCACTTCTCTTCGGGAGGTGGGAGTAGGGATCTTTAGGACAGTTTCTTTTCTGGCATCTGATAACCGCCGCTGTCCGCCCTCCAGGATATATCCCAGGTAACTTACCCTCTCCCTGCATATCTGAGCCTTCTTCGCGGATGCCCGGTACCCTAAAGCTCCCAGGGTAGCCAGCAGGTCCTGGGTCCCTCGCTCACAGTCTTTGGCCGTGTCAGCAGCAATCAGGATGTCATCTACGTACTGTAGGAGGGTGAGGCCAGGGTGCTCCCTTCTGTACTCACCCAGGTCCTCGTGTAGTGCCTCGTCGAAGATGGTGGGTGAATTTTTGAATCCCTGAGGTAGCCGTGTCCAGGTGAGTTGCCCACTGTAGCCCTCCTCCGGATCATGCCACTCGAAGGCGAACAGGGGTTGGCTCTGGGGTGCCAGCGGCAGACTGAAGAAGGCGTCCTTTAAATCTAGTACAGTATACCAGACCCTGGAGGGCGCCAAGGAGCTCAAGAGAGTATATGGGTTGGGAACAGTTGGGTGTATGTCCGCGACCCTCTTATTTACTTCCCGGAGGTCTTGTACCGGTCGGTAGTCATTTGTGTGAGGCTTTTTGACCGGCAGTAAGGGGGTGTTCCAGGCAGACTGGCAAGGAACTAGTACCCCTAGGCTTCGTAGTCTCCGGATGTGTGGCTGGATCCCCTTCCGGGCCTCCTGTGACATGGGGTATTGTTTGATCCTTACCGGACTCTCTCCTGGCTTGAGCTCTACCAGGACTGGGGTCCTATGAGCGGCTAGTCCCATCCCCCCCCCAGTCTCTGCCCAAACCGAGGGGAATTCTTGTAGCCATCTGTCTATATTATCCTCTCTCGGGAGCGCCTCCTGGTGGAGGAGGTATTCATCCTCCAGTTTCATGGTCAGGACCTGGATGGGGTGGCCCTTGCCATCGGTGACCTGAGGCCCCCCTTGTCTGAAAGTTATCTGAGCTCCAATCTTGGTCAGTAAGTCCCGTCCTAACAGCGGGTAGGGGCATTCTGGTATTACCATAAAGGAGTGGGATACCCGGCCCGTTCCCAAATCTACTGTTCTTCGGGTAGTCCATGAATACTGGCTCATACCAGTTGCCCCTTGTACCCAGGACTTCTTGCTGGCTAGTTTTCCTTGTGGGGTGCGGAGGACCGAATGTTGTGCTCCGGTGTCGACAAGGAAGTCAACAGGGGTCCCCTCCACTTTAAGAGTTACCCTGGGTTCGGGGAGAGGGTCCGAACCCCGACTCCCCTAATCACTTAGTTCATCTAGCTCTAGGACTTTTACTTGATCAGTCTTGCTTCCTTTCCCGCCGGCCCTTTTCAGACAATCTCGGGCCCAATGCCCTATCTCCTTGCAGTATGCGCACTGATCCTTCTGCAGCCTCTGCTTCCCCCCCTTGGTGGTTCTTTTACCTTTTCTTGCGTCGTCTGCCAGCTGCCAGAGACGGCGGTCTCGTTCCTCAGGGGAGTCAGCAGTGGTAGCTAGTAGTATTCTCGCCAGGTCTCGAGTCTGCTTACTGCTGGCAGCCGCCATGGCGCGAGCCTGCTTGTCCTCAGGAAGCTCCCGGTTATTATATACCTTTTCGGCTACCACCAGTAAGTCCTGCAGACTTTTTTCTCCTAGTCTATCTATTTTCTGTAATTTTCTCCTAATGTCTATGGCCGATTGGTTTACAAAGGCCATGATAACAGCTGCCTTGCTTTCCGGAGCCTCTGGATTCATGGGGGTATAGGTACGGAATGCCTCCATGATCCGTTCTAAAAAGGCAGCCGGAGATTCATCTTTTCCCTGTTGTACATTTCCTACCTTGGCCAAATTGGTTGGCTTTCTAGCAGCCATTCGGAGACCCCCCATTAGAGTCTGGCGGTAGACCCGGAGCCTCTCCTTACCTTCTGCCGTGTTGAAATCCCACTGGGGCCGAGTTAAGGGGAAGGAGGCATCTATCTGAGCCTGGTTGGTGGTGGGATTCCCGTCTGTGCCCGGAACTAGTTTTCGGGCCTCGTTGACGATTCTTTCTCTTTCTTCAGTCGTGAACAGGACCTGCAAAAGCTGCTGGCAATCGTCCCACGTGGGCTGATGGGTAAAAAGAACAGAGTCTAATAAATCAATAAGCCCTGCCGGTTTCTCGGAAAACTTAGGATTCTGAGCTTTCCAATTGTAGGGGTCACTAGTGGCGAAAGGCCAATAGTGATGGGGCTGGTTCCCCTCCGCGTCTGGGGGTCCGGTGGCTCGCAGGGGCAGAATAGTGGAGTCGGCGGCGGAGGCGGATTGCTCCCTCTGAGCCCTTTGTCTGGTGAAGGGCGGGCTTCCCACTGGAGCGTTTCCGCCTCCCGCTCTCGGAACAGCGTCTGCCTCCCCCGGAGGGGGAGGATGGTGTTCTTCCAGCATCCTAGAGGGGTTATACGAGGGAGGAAAAATTAATTCTTCTTCAGTACCCCCCTGTAAGACAGGGTAGAGGGGTGCTGAAGGCTGGATAAGACTTTTCTTCTTCTTTGTCCCCTGCAAAGCAAGAATGGGTTTTGGCTCCGGAGGGAGCGGGGCTAGGAAGGGTTTAAGCCAAGAGGGTGGGTCTTCCACAAGGTCCTGCCAAGTGATAATGTAAGGGAGCTGATCAAGATGGCCCGTCTTAGGCTGAGAGATGATACTCCTGACTCGGTGGATGGTAGGGAGGTCGAAGGTCCCCTCTGGTGGCCATCCGACATTGAAAGTTGGCCACTCGCTAGAACAAAAAAACTGCCACCGACCCTTTCGGACTTCCACACTGAGGTTGTTAGCTCTTCCCCTCACATCCTTAAAGTGATCAATCATAATACTTAGAGGAGTAGTCTGAGTCTGTCCCATAACGTCCGTCCAGTAAGTCCACAGAACAAAACAGAGAAACACAAAAACAGACAAACAGAGGGCCCCTAGAAAATCTTCCAACTCCATGGAAGCAACACTGAAAGCTAGCTTAGACATTTGAGGGGATTCCACGTCCCTCCAAAACCGATGAGGGGATTCCACGTCCCTCCAAAACCGATGAGGGGATTCCACGTCCCTCCAAAGACGACGGCCTCACGCCGACCAGCGGGAGCGACCCGCCTCGTCTCAGACCTTTGAGGGGATTCCACGTCCCTCCAGAAGGGAGAATCGGAACGTCTTCCGAAACTCCCGGCCCGTGGTCCTCCAGTGCGTCCACTTAGACCGCGTCGGGCACTACCAGAACTCCAGAAGTGAGCTCACACAGAAAAGACAGAACAAACAAACAGACACTAACCGTGGCCAGTCAGGCTCTCCGGGTCGGGGGTCCCTCAGGGGTCTTGGGGATCCCGGGCCGAGCCCCCAAATGTTATGCCCAGAATTCGTGATCCCCAAAGACCACTAGGGAGCCGAGTCCGATGCAAAAGCAAAAGAACCTTTATTCGAGCTAGCTCGAGCTCAATCCCCTACCTGCACCGACGCAGCGGTGAGATACCAGGGAGAGAGAGCGAGTTTCAAAAGGACAAAGGTTTTATTGGGGCCCAGGGGCAGTTGGTGAGGTAACGGCTGTGGCCTCAGCCGATTGGCTGGGGAAGGGTCCGAGTCCTGTTAGACAGGTGAGGGGGGGGGTTACTCAAGGGGAGGAGGTGTGGTCAAGGTGAAGGACACAGAACAAGATGGAGTCGGCCGGCATAGGCCCGCCCTTTCAAGTTCTGGTATTACTAAGGGCTCCCTTGGTAAGTCTTCCTTCAGAAAGTGGCTCAGTTAAATGTTCCTTCCTTCCATAATGTGAGGTTCCTTGTTGACAATTCTTATTGTGTTCTAACCCTCCCCATACAACTCTCTTTAACTGTCTGCTACTCAGTGTCTCCACATTCTCCCTCCGGACACACAGAACTGATCCAAGACCTTGCTCAGTCCTATGTGCCTTTTTAATCCATTCCTGGGGTATCTTGGCTGGATGTCAGGAAGCTTCACCTGCTCTAACAAGTCCTGTCTTATACCTGAAGGGAGTCTTCTTATATGAGGGAATACGGGGTTGAGGTGATGGAAGTTTCTTTAACTCTTGTTCTACCTCTGCCCAATAACAGATCTGTGGTCTCATTTGCTCCTGAAGTTTTTGACACAAACATTATGATGACCATGAGAATTATTTTTTTTTTCTTTCAATAGTCTACCAAGTCTAGTTTATGTAAGAAATGTGTATTCCTCCATTTAACACATGTTTGTCACACTTTTTATGAAATAAAAAACCGGGCCTTTTTAATGTATAAAAGTACATGATTCTCATTTTTTTTAGGCATCCCTCCACCTTACATCTCAGTAAAGCCATACATTAACTGACAATGCTTCTACAATTCAGATAAATGGCACCATGTTCCCAAATTTCTTTATAATCCTCAAGATTTTCCCTTTTATCCAGAGAAAGGGGTTTTGGTGCTTTCTATAAAATTGAAAATTATGAGACACAGATTCCTTAGATATGATTACCAAGGATTATGTTAAAGACTTGATGTATGGGGGGTTTTCAATATCTCTGCCTTTGAAATATTGGTCTTCAGTTTCCACTTAACTTTTCTAAGGTGGATTTGTGGTTCAGAAATTGAAAATTAGGATCGAGTCTTGAAATACATTTAGAGCTTGAACGGGCTCTGTCATAGTGTTTAGTGTGATCCAGCCACTAGCCAGACCTGTCCTCATGGTGATTTCCTCAGGGTGGAATTTGATCAGCTCCACTAGATCTACACAGTACCTAGTAGTATATTTATATGAACTAGTGAGTGCTCCCAAGCCCCTTTTCAATTGATAAAAAACCTACCTTATTTTACGATCTCCAGAGGTGTTTATACTGATGGCGATTTACAAAGTTAGAGGAAAAGACAGAACTGATAGGAAGTAATCAGTCAAAAGTGCACGGAACACATGGGGAGTGGGGACAAAGGGTCTGACCATGTGGGCAGTGAGTAAAAGAAATACAGCGTTGGGTATGTGTGTTAAAAAATAGATGATCTAGGTCACTGTAAATAAAGCCTACAGAACCTTTGCATAATTTGGTTTCATTTTTGGTGAATGTTTTAAAATGCACATTTATAAAAAAATATTTTTTGTAGGTAATTATGTATTTTTCCCAGTTTTCTCAACTTACCATTTACAATGAACATGTATGATTATTGTTTATGAATGAGTCACTGTGCTGAACTAAAAACATTTCTGATATTAAAACTTCATTCTTGTTTCCTAAGAAATCTAATCAAAGTGATAGTAACATATTCTCACAAAGGATAGTCCATGAAATGGTGGAGTACATTATTCAGACACCACAATATAATAATCAGAAGACCATTACACTTCATAGAGTACTATGCCCAGTGACAATGCCTGTGACAATGAGCTAATTGCAACCATGAGCACTGAGGGAGGAAGGTATATGAATCATTGGACAGACACTATTGTCATTACTAATAAGCACTGAGAATAAGGTATTAAGGTTTTTTATCATTACTGCTACTACTCTGACTGTAGATTTATTTTCAAATTTTGAATTGATGACCACATAAAACTAAGAACAACACCCACAGAAATAACAAAATGTGAGTTAATGTATTCCAGAAGCCAGTCCTTACTAACCTCTGTAACGCATAGATATTTACATTTAGTGGTGAACTGCTGAACTGATAGGGTAGTATTTTTCAAACAATGATCTAGAGCTGTAATGATTCCTGTTCACTCCCTTTGGGGCTGCTTTGGGTCAGGAGTAGGAGGTGGATGGAGGGGTTGGGTGCCTTTTCCCTCTTATTTCCTACCTGAGCATCCTTTGAGGCATATTTTAAGAGTTTTGTTTCCAGGATATTTCTTTGGCTCCTGGACCCTCTGTTTTCTCAATTCCCAAATTACTTATTATTTGGACCCTGCCTTTTGGCACTTAGGCACATACAGCCTGACACTGATGGACTTCTCCATAAAGATTGTAAGTTTATTGAGGTCAGAGGCTGTGCATTATGTTAGTTTTCATTTTCCAGGGCACATAGCATTGCATACGTGGCAGACGCTCAAAAAAAATTTGCTGAATTGTATGCAAATAATATTATCATAGCATTTTTGACCTTATGAGACATTGAGAAATCATTTAATTCAAGTCCCAGTTTGCAGATGAGGAAAATGAAGCCAACAGAAGTTAGGTTCTTGATCCAGATCATATGACTAATGTATAATTTAAAAATAATCCAAGCACTTTATTTGCTTAGGAAGTAGATGTCTCATTCATATTCTTACTCACCCTATTTGTTTTCCTAACAGGCCTTGCTTTTCACCAACAATGCAAAATTTCACCTCATCGTCACTACCACTGGGGTGAGAATTTGACATATTTGTAGTTCTCTTTAAAGCTCTGATTCTGTGATTAACACGCACAAACACATTTGCTAATGCTTGCAAACTTTCTTTTTTAACTTGGTAATTTTAGGCTTCATCGTCAAACCCCTATCTTCGGTTCCAAACAGAATTATTGCACACCTCTGGTCATAAAAATCTTTGTTTCTGCTCCAATTTTATCCCTTACCACCTGTGTTATTAGACCTGTATTGCGGTTTGCTGAATGAATGTTTATCTCCCCTACTATTCTGGGGTTGTTTGAGAGTGGGGGAACCACATAATAATCACCTAGACTTCTCCATATCGCTTAGCCCTGTCTTTGAGTGCAGTGAGAACTTCAAAAAGGCTTAAAAATGGTTTTGTCCCATCTAACATGATGAAATGATAATTACAAGAATTTATTCCTGAGAAATCAGACATTTTTGCATGCAAAAAACCAAATCCTATTGCTCATTATTTTAAAAGAATGATTATAATCTATTGCATGTCAACACAAACCAACCGACAAATTTCCTAAAATGTGGTTAAACCCCAGTAAAATATCTAGTTATAAGTAACTACTATGTTAAGAAGTTAAAAGTTTAACCATTTCATATTATAAAGTGATGTATAGGGACAGATGGTGGGTACACTTGTGCTGAACACAGACGTATTAAAGAAAAAATGTGGAAAAACGAACATTAAACATTTAACGAGGAATAAATGAAGCAAGGGTCATGAGGAAATGACACAATGAGGGAATGTGGAACACAAAAGGGCAATTTTAGGTAAATAGCAGACTCAGAGGAACTGATGAAGAGGCATCACATTTCTGAGGCTGCTCTAAAGGCTGAACAGGAGACTGTGATCAATCTTCAGGGAGTTGATGGAGGCTTTAGTATGCAAAAACACTTTAAAACAAGTAGACAGTTTTGCTTATTTAAAAAGAAGAAAAGGAGCACCTGGGTGGCTCAGTCAGTTCAGCATCTGACTCTTGATCTCAGCTCAGGTCTTGATCTCAGGGTTATGAGTGCAAGCCCTGCACTGGGCTCCACACTGGGTGTGAAGTCTACTTAAAAAAATAAAGAAAGAAAAGAAAAGAAAAAAAGTTTTTAACCAGGATTCTTTGTCATATCACTACTATATTCTAGCATGTTCATTATCTCATCTGCATGACTCCTTGTTCCATGGTCTTTTCTTAGGATCTACTCTTAGCAACATCATCACATAAATTCCATGTGGTACTGTGTTTTATTTTATTTTATTTTATTTTATTTTATTTTATTTTATTTTATATTGTATTAAGTTTATTTATTTATTTTGAGAGAGACAGAGACAGCATGAGCGGGGGAGTGGCAGAGAGAGAGGGAGAGGGAGAGAGAATTCCAAGCAGACTCCATGCTGCCAACACAGAGTCTGACATGGGGCTCAAACTCATGAACTGTGAGATCATGACCTGAGCAGAAACCAAGAGTCAGGCATTTAACTGACTGAGCCACCCAGGCGCTCCATGATGCTGTATTTTAAATGTAATTTAAGACTTTTATCTGCACCTCATGTTGTTAATAATGTTGCACTGAGTTTTAATGACATAAGTATAAATTTTTTTCTTTACAAGTAATGAACAGGAAAACGTATTTAAAGATACATGTGTTTTTATGAAGTTGCATATTAAAAATCTAAGAAACGACTAATAGAGGGTATAGTCTGTGGAAATAACATATAAGGTCTCAGCTTGCTTTGCTCCTCTTCAAGGGGTATATCATTCTTCCAAGGGGATAAAATTCTCAAGTCATTAAAAATATTTACTGGGTACCTAGAATGTTTATGGCATTGTCAAAAGCATTGTGGAAGCTACATAGACAGATCAGATATGGATCCCGAGATAAGATCTGTTCAGAAGCAGCTGCACAACCTGGTGCGAAAGGATTATATCTAAATGCAAGATGCCGGAGTCCAGAAGAGTGGCATGCTGTGCAGTATCTGGGAATAGTAGTATCTGGAAAGAATTGGTGGCATCTTTCAGCGTAAAGATAGAAATTGAGTACGAGTATGAGCAAGCTGGCATTCTTATGTAAAAAGCAAATGTATTCTTTATAATGAGAGGCATTCCTATGAGAGTAGGGAGAGGGTGATTCTATTTGGGAGGTGGGTTTTCAGTAGTAGGAAATGGCTTTGCATTGAGGTGGTTCTTTGAGAACTATAGCATACTATGGATAGTACTTCAATCAGAGAATTCAATGTAGAGAAAATTCAAAGGCTTCATTGTTATGAAGCTTTCTGCCTTCAGTTCCTTGAAAGAGAGGAGACAGGAATTGGAGTAATAAACACATCATAATTAATACTGGTTGAGCAGTAATTTTGGGACTTAAATTCTTGCAAGAGACTCTGCCTTAAGGCAGCATGGACTGGGTAATTATCCGTTTTTAGGGGATAGGAACTAAGCGAAACTCTAGCTAGCACCTACTGTCTGAGGTGCAGATCTGTTGTTTGCTGTCTAGCATTCACTGCCCCCTCCTAAATTTCTTTTGGTCACCACCTCATTCTCAGCCATCAAGGGTGTGGTTTTGACCTCCCTGCCATCTCCAGCAATGGGTCTTGACTGTGTTGAATCTATCAATGTGGCTTTTTCCTTCAGTCAAGTGACTGGATCAAGGATAGTCATGTAATACCAGTGGACAGAACTCAATGTGAGACGTTTACTGGGGAAGCCACTAAGGAGAAATTTCTACAAGAAAGAAAGAAGCTTCTCTTTCTCTCTTCTTTAGACAGTGTAAAGAAGTAAGGTACAGAACTGACACTGCGACTTTTATTGTCGCTTGTTGTGTTTATTCTGATTTGCTTTGCTTTTGGCCTTGGCTTCCACAGGAAGAAAACTTGGAGCTCTTGGAGGATGGAGTGGATGTCTCAGGGTGGGTCATGGGTGGGCTGGGGTAAGACAGACAATGGCAGAGTACAGAGATGGAGACACTAGGCTCTTGTTGACAGTGTCAGGCTCCTGGATCACCACTGGCCACCCTAAAGCTGGCCCCTCTAGGGATGGAGAATATTCCTGACACTGCCATATTATAAATCTCTTAGATATTGTTTTGGCATGATTTGGCATGTATGGATACATGCACATGTGTATTGAATGTGGGGTGGGCACAGCAAGGGCCAACCAGCTTTGAAATAAGACTGTTGTAAAAATGAGCGTGGAACGATTCGGAACACAGTGAGGTCAAGTCATATTACAGCAAGAAAATGACTCGCCTTCAGTGTCAATATACCTAAAGTCATCTTAGAAAATCCAAGTGAAGCAACGAAAAGATCCTAAATTAATGACAGTTCAAAGCCACCTACATCAAGAGCAAGGTACAAAAATCAATACATCTCTATACCAGCAACAACTGGTAAGCAAATATAATGGAAAAAATAATCCCATTTACAAGAGCACCCCAAACCCATTAACTAATTATGAACCAATACAAAAAGAGATGTGTAGATCCTATATGAAGAAAATTACAAAAGCTTAAGAAAACTATAAAAGAACATTGGAGTACCTCTTAGCGAGATGGAAAGAGTCACTATTGTAAAGGTATAAATTCTTCTTAAATTAATATTATAACACTATTACAATTTAAATTTGAAGAGCTTTTTTATTTATTTTCATTTATTTTAGTATAATTTATTGTCAAATTGGCTTCTACACAACACCCACTGCTCATCTCAACAATTGCCCTCCTCAATGCCCATCACCTACTTTCCCCTCACCCCTACCCCCATCAACCCTCAGTTTGTTTTCAGTATCCAAGAGTCTCTTATGGTTTGCCTCCCTCCCTCTCTGTAACTTTGCTTTTTTAAACTTAGCAAATGATTCTAAAGTTTTCAGGAAAAATTTATCTGTAAGGATAGGTGTTTTAGGAATTGTTATTTTTGTCTTAAAAATAAGAAGAGGGTCTCTTCCTGACAGGCCCCACATTAATTGAATCTTTTTGTAGAGCAATAAGTGAAAGTGTCAGAACCTTGAGATAAATATCAGTTTGAAGCGTTTTCAACAAAATTGTTTGATTTTCACCCCAATATAATCTTAAGTTAAAATAAAGCATCACCTGAATTGATTTCGCAGCCCTCTGTTGATGATAACCTTTTCTAAGAAACCTATTAAATGTTCTACAGGGATTCATTCCTCCATAATACGTGGGACCGTGGTCATAGCCTCCCCTCCGGAGGGACCAGCCTCCCCCCAACCTTTAAAGGTCAAAAATGCATTTTGGTCAATGGATATTTATGAAGATAGGATAGATGGTAACTCTTAAAGCTGATGATAGGTGATGAAAGAAACACAGCGATGTACTGGACGTGAGCATGCATACTGGTGCAAATATTCTGGTGAGCAGAAAATATACTTTAAGCTAGTTAAAAATGTTCATCATATGTCACCCAGTAATTTCACTTCTAACAATGTTCCCCATGGAATAAGATAGACACCCAAAGATTCACAAGGGCTTATTTTCCTCATATTAAAGTAAAAAATGTGGAAAAACAAACATTAGACATATAATGAGGAATAAATGAAGCAAGGTCATGAGGAAATGACATCCAGACCTTAAAAATTAAAACATACTTGAGGAGCCTGGGTGGCTTGTTGGTTGAGCATTAGACTTCTGCTCAGGTCATGATCTCAGGTTCATGAGTTCAAGCCCCATGTCAGGCTCTGCATTGACAGCTCAGAGTTTGGATCCTGCTTTGGATTCTGTGTCTCCCTCTTTCTCTCTCTCTGCCCCTTCCCTGCTTGTACTCTCTCTCTCACTCTCAAAAATAAGTAAATAAACTTAAAAAAATTTAAAGCATACTTTTCCTGCTCATCATTTATAATTTTTAAATTGAACTATAACATATAGGAAGTACACCAATCTTAAATCCAAAATTTAATAAATTTCATATGCATCTGTAACTACCATCCTGATTGAGAGTACATTTCTGGCACATCAGAGGTCTCCTCATATTACCTCCTATTCAATATCACTCCCCAATGGTAGCTGCCATTTTTATTTTTATCAACTTTGATTACAATTTGCCTGTTCTCTGACTTATGTAAAGGGAATTGCACATTACACAATCTTTTGTGCCTGCTTTTTATGATGCTGAATGTAATTATAGTTTATTCATTTTCATTGATGCATACTGTTTCATTTTATGAATATTTTAAAATTTGTTAATCCATCCTATTGAGGGATATTTGAGTTGTTTCCAGTGTGTAGTTATTGCGAATCGTTTTTTTCAAATCATATTTTTGAAGAGTAATGACATAAAAATGTTAAAGTGCTAATTTAAAAAACCTGGAGATACACATCTAATGAAATTTGGTATCAGTTTAAAAAATTCAGCTATACAGAGTAAGAGATTAGAAAGAAATACAGGAAATAATTGACTGTGGTTTATTCCAATGGTAGTACTATAGATAGGATTGTTCATGAAAATGACATTAAAATGAGATTCCATTTCAGTTTTAATAAAAGGACCCCAAAATGTAAGTACAGGTTGATTCAGGCTGTTGACAGCTTGCATTTTGGCTATTAAGATATTGAAGATGAAGTACCTTGGAATGTTGGAAATACACCAGAGAATTTGATGGGGGAGAGATAATCTCCACCTGCAGCAGAGGAGTGATTTTCTCCAAACTTCAGAATAGAAGATTAACAAAGCACACTTGAAAAGCTTCATGTGTGTCACAGTTGTCCAGTGTTGGACACAAGTTGAAGGAATCTAAAGATGAGAAGCTGTGGCCCAAGATGACAGAGTAGGGGTGGGATGGGGACAAAGTTGCACTGAGAATTGGGTTCATGAACACTAATGGTGGGGCAAGGATGCTTTGTGGGCTACCCTGGGGACATTGGTAGTGATTTATATCTTCTGCTAGAAGAGTGTCTAGAGAACCTAGCTGGAAGAGGAGATTGCTGCATTCTCAAGAGGTAGGAGAGGAAAGGTTAGTGGCCAGCTTAAGGAAAACATCATTACCTGTATTATAAAAAGCACAGTCTAATGATCCTAGTGAGGTCTCCAAAGAATCCATGAGAGTACCGCTGAAGAAAAAGGTCAGCTTTCCTCACCCACCAAACCTGGAAGAAACTATCACCAATTCCATTGGGATCACAGGGCAGCCTTTTCCAGACTCTTCTCTCACCTTTTGCCTCTCTGATTTTAGAGGTGCCAGACTTCTTAGATAACCAATGGAGAGAGAGGATTTGAGGGCTGGAAGCAAAAGAGAGAAATCAACTGCCTTTTCCCATCACTACTATAAGCAGAGGAGGGTAGCTCTATATATTTACAAAGCTTAAGATTTTGATTATATTCAGAGGTACGTACTTAAATTACTGCAGTGAGGTGATTATTGTGACTCACCATGACAAGGGCCCAATTTTACTATTTAAGAATGATAATTGGGGCGCCTGGGTAGCTCCGTTGGTTAAGTGTCAGACAGTGGCTCAGGTCATGATCTCGTGTTTCACAGGTTCGAGCCCTGTATCAGACTTTGTGCTGACAGCTCAGAGCCTGGAGCCTGCTTCAGATTGTGTGTCTCTCCCTCTCTCTGCCCGTCCCCCACTTGCACTCTGCCTCTCTATCTCTCAAAAATAAATAAACATTAAAAAAATTTTAAAGAATGATAATAAATATCATAAAACCTTAAATTTCACCAGAGGAGTGAGGGGGAAGCAGCCACAGAGATTAGCCTAAATAGGCAGAAGGGAGAAGAATAAAGTTATATTCAGACAGCACTTTTTAGATTCTTATTGCCATTTATATGTGTTTTTCAAATTTTATGCAATAGCATTAGTTAATTTTTAAATAAAAATGAGTTAAAAATAGTTCTTACCAGAAGAGAATGAAATACACAGTATGGATACATAGAAACAAAGAGTCAGAGGATTAACCAAACAGTGGCAATGTCTTCTCCAACAGCACTTGTCACGTACTGTGGCTACCTAACTTTCAATGTTTGGGAAACTTCTCATATTACGATTGCCATCTTCCCAAGGTATAAACAGAGAATTCACTTTCCCAGCTTTTCTTGTAGTTAAGGGACAGTCATGGTACCTCGGCTTCTGCATGAAACCTTGCATTAGAAAAATGTAACTTGAGGAAGCAAATGGCTGAGCAGATTCCAATTTTTCTGGTGTGAAAGGCAGTGGAGTTGTATTGTTTTCTCTGGAATCAGTGGCAGAGGTTCTTGTGCTCAGCATTAGCAATGTGGGCAGCAGTGTCTGTGCCCAGCAGGGGCAGGAGCAAGGATGTCATCCTTTCCCATGGTGTGACTGGTATTGCCCTTGGCCTGTAGTCCCTAAGCCTCTGGCCTTTTGAAGATTCAATAAACTAATTAATGCCCTTTAATAAATAGTTCTTCTGCTTACGCTAGCTTGAGTAGGCTCTTTTATTTTCAGCTAGAGAGGGGATGCCCTGGACAAAGTATCCTTCACTCTTCTCCCCATGGAAGTGTATGCGTTGATGCCATTGAAACATTTAACTGACTCCCACTCATGAGACAGCTTCACGATTATCATTTGTATCTACTGGGGGAAAATGCACTGAAAATGCTGATGTGTTCCAGGCATTAAAACAGTTATGCTTTTCATTTTTAATTCACAAGTTATAATTCTGGTTTGTGCACAAGTCTTTTGTGAGCTTGCTTTATTATGAATTAGTCCTACGAGATGGATTTATTCTCTGTGTGCTGACAAAATCAAATTGCTAAATTTAAAAGCTAGGATTACAGACTGGGTCTTGTTATATTTTTCTTTGAGTTAGTTGACCTCTTGTGAAGACACAACCAAGCCCATTTCTTGGTGACACTTTGATATTACCATGAGATTTTCCTTTCAATATTTACCGTTATTCATACAAGTTCAAGAAGAATTAGTTGTGTGACCCTTTTTGGTCATGTTGAATATACCAATAAAATGTGCTTTTTAAAAAGATAGAGCAAGCAGTTCATCTTTAACAGTAGTTTTTCTACATTATGCTTTGAAGTTTCAATTTGATCCGAGTAGCTGCTCCCTCTTCACGAGCCCATCCCACCTAAATTTAAAATGAAAGAATAAGACTCTTATTGGAGTTAAGTTCAGGTTTACAGCTTTACATGTAAAGTGGGGAAGAGGAGCAATGAAAATAAAAAGTCAATTTGGATATGGAATCGATAATCCCTCTCAGATAATAGGACAGATCTTCATTCTGCAGAATTCTTTTTATAGAAATGACTCCCCTTTAATATTTAAACAATCTTATCAAATGTTACAGGACTCTTTGTACCTGAGCTACAATCTCTCCTTTGGTCAATATATCACAATTTCTTCCATATTCTTTCAAGTAATTGAATCAACATGAAATATTGACTTGGTAACCAAGTAAATAAGGAGCTTGTTGGGAAACGGTGATTCAGATTTGATGATTGTGATTTAGTCTCAAAAAGTTCTTCTGTGAGAAGCATAAATTGAAAGTGTTCAAGGATACTTCAGGGAATTAACAGTAGACTTGAAAATGGTTTTAGAGGGAGGAGAAAATGTCTAACCCAGATAAAATACAAAAAGTCATGTAAGAAGCATTAAAAGTGACTTTAGCTATCAGAAAGTAGATGGTTCATTTATGTAAAGTTGTCCTATACAAATCATTCAAATTGGGACACTTCAGTCAACTGGTCTTAATTTAAATTTGATGGAACAAAATTAGTTGATGGAATAATTTTGGAACATATGAATAGATAGCTATTTTTTGAAGATATTGGAGAAGAAGTGGAGTAACTGAAACTCTCTTACATTGCTGGTGAGAGTGAAGAACCTGGCAATCACTTTTGGAAAATGACTTGGCAGCATTGACTTTAACTTAACATATGCCTAACCTCTGACCCAGCAATTCTACTCCTCGATATATATCCAAGAGAATGAATGCGTGCACCCACAAAAATACATGTGCAGCAAGGTTCAGAGCAGTTTTATTAATAACAACCCAGCTGGAAAGAATAACAAAAATATCTACCAATAAAAATGGGTAAATAATACATGGTGGAATATTCACATAATAGAATACTAAATAGAAGGAGAAAAAATCAAGAAGAAGAAACTTCAGATACACGTGATGGCATAGATTAATTTCATAAATATAATTAATATAAGAGTGAAAGAAGCCAGAAACAAAGGAGTATAAACTGTGTGATTATATTTTTATGAAGTTTAAGAACAAGCAAAACTTAGCTATAGATTTAGAAGTCAGAATAGTGACTACCTCTGAGTGAGGTATTGACTGGGAAGGGACACATGACAAAATCCGGTGTTCTGGGAATGTTCTCTAGCTTGATGGTGATTGTATATATATATATATATATATATATATATATATATATATATATATACACACATATATATACATATATATATGTGTGTATATATATATATATACACACATATATACATATATATACATATATACATATATGTATACATATATATGTGTATGTGTGTGTGTGTATATATATATATATATATATATATATATATATATATATATATGTATGAAAAGTTCATTGAGCTGTACACTTGCAATTAGTGGGCTTTATTGTATATTATACCTCAATAAAGCAATTTTTCAAAACATAATAAAGTCACTATTCAGAGGAGAAAACCATACTTGGTTGAAACTTTCTTTTTTTCCTCACTTCTCAACTACTTTCAGCTTAGTGAACAAACAATTGTATTATCAGACATGATTAATTAGAGCCAAAGGTTAATTGGTTCTCTAACTACAGCTCTGCCACTGGATTGTTGCTAGTCTTGGTTGGGAAAATCTTTTGTAACCACAGTATTTTCCACCCCTTAAAACTAGTATAATCAAAAGCCTTTTATATTCTATCATCCACCTCCTCCTGAGTGGCATTTATCATAGTCAAAAGCAACAGTCACCCTTTTCCAAAAGAGACGTTTTTCTCATTAGTTTGACTACCTATCATCATGGCTTTATCAAAGCATCACTCAGGTGAAAATCAGTGACTTGTCCATTCAACCAACACAATACTGCTGTGCAGTGAACTGGCGTAACTTAAAACTTTTTCCAGTTGCAATAAAAAACAAGCTATGTATTTGATCTAAAAAAAATAAATCAAAATAAAAACCAAACAAATAAAAACAAAGGGGAAAAAGGATTCCAAACTAAACAAAACAGACAGTAGCATGTAGCACCTGGAAAACTAAAGGGCAAGAGTAAATGCTTAAAAAACTAGGAATGAAATAAAAGCCTGTAAAATAGGTGTTAATCTCTCTACCCCATCCTCTTTTCTCCACTTTGTTCCCAAAGTGCTGCCAACCAGGTTTATGACTTTCAGCTTTTCTTGATGATCCAAGGAGAAAAGACAAAAAGATGTCATTTGGGTAGCCACCTCCCTGCCCAAATCCTGATTCCCTCACAATCATGAAGCAGAGAAGGAGTTATTAAGCTTGCAGTGCCCCACGCAAATATGAATGAACGACCAAGTGTACTGGAGATATCAGGAAAGCTTTCAACATGAAACTAAAATGAAAAGAAAGAGAAAAAAAAAATAAGAAAAACACCAGGAAACTAATGCCACTTAAAAACATAAATGATGTTCTTCAGAGAAGATACGTTCATTAATTGGGAAGAGGACACTGTCAAAAAGTAATGGAAGGAAGAAAGGGCTCTTAGAAAAAAAATACTATGATATAAATTTCAAATAGAATATAAATTTCCATAGAAGAATGAAATGCAAAAGTTCATCAAGTCTCCCAGAAAGTGGGGCTAAAATATGAAGAGATGGAAAGTAGGAGAAAGAACAAGTTAGAGGAGCATTCAAGAAGGCATAATATCTGATTAGTAGAAATTTTATTTTATTTATTTTTTGAATTTTTATTTATTTATTTTGAGAGAGAGAGCATGTGCAAGTGGGAGAGGGGCAGAGTGAGAGGGAGAGAGAGAATCCCAAGCAGGCACCATGCTCTCCATGAAGAGCCTGATGCAGGACTTGATCTCACAAACCATGAGATCACGACCTGAGCCGAAACCAAGAGTTGGACATTCAACCGACTGAACCACCCGGGAGCCCCTGATTAGTAGAAAATTTAAAAATAAATCATAAGTAAAATGGTGGTGTTGGTTGACAGTGGTTGTCAAAGAAGCAGTACAGAATATGATTTCACATTGCACGTCCAGCACAATGAGTAGGAAAAGTCTTCCACCACAGGCAACTTTTGAACACAGATGAGGAGAGAGGAGGAATGTAGGTTTCACACAAAGGATTATAAATCAGATTGACACTGAACTTTTCAATAATATATTGGAAGCTAGAAGATAATGGAACGATGACATTAAGAACACCAAGGGAAAATTCTTTCTGACTTGGAATTCTATATCCACATAACCTCGTATAAATGTATAAAAAGCTCATTTTCATATAGGCAAGGTCTCAAAAACTTTTACCTCTCACAAAGTCTTTCTGGTCAAGCTAATGAAATACGTAATACATAAGTCAACAAAGAAGAAGACATATCATCCATAAAACAGAGGTTTCAACCAAGGAGACAGGACACAGGCTAATGATGAACAGAAGTCCCTGTGTAGACAACGGAACATGAGAGAGAGAGAGAAAGACCATGTTGGCACACATTGGATCAGAAGGACCAAAGCTTTAGGAGTAATCTCAAAAAGGGGAAAAAAATGGATCTGTTAAATTCCCTGATATGAATGACTACTGAATTGTGATTTTCCCAGTTCTGTTGAAAATTTGGGGAAAAAATAGTGATAGGAAAGCAGAAATTAAGAGAAAAAAAGGGGGAAGAGGGGAGAGGCAGAAGGTATGATCATTAGTTTAATTAACTTCTAGAAAAATAAAATTATGTAAAAGAAAAGTGACATAGTATACTGTGTGGTTCAACATGGAAAACACATGGTAATAATATGTAACAGTGTAAACACTGAATATTGAGAAGATAGAGAAGGGATGGGCAGATTGCAATGAGTGCTGTGGCAGATTTATTTTTCCAAGATGTCCCTATCAGTGCTTCCCATCCATATGCTCTGATCTTGCCAATCTCCTATCTAGAAATGGAGTCTAATTCCCCTCTGGCCTTATGACCTAGTTGTTGCCAACAGAATGCAGTCAAAGGGAAGGTAGGTGATGCCAGAAACCGGCTCAGGAAAGGTCATGTAACTTACATCTGGTTTTCTTGGAATTCCTGCCTTTAGAGCCTTTGTCTGCTGCGTAGGAAGTCTGCTTACTCTGAGACTGCAATGCTAGAGAGACCATGTAGAGATATAGAGACCACGTAGAGGCCCACAAGTCTTAGTAGGAGCAGCCTCCCGTCATCTAAGCCATTGCAGCAAAAATTAGATATGTAAATGTAGAAGATTATGTCTTCTACAAGTCATCTTCAAGATGACTCCAGCCTCAGCTGCCATCTGACTGCAGCCACATGAAGGACGATGAGAGAGTTGGATGAGCCCACCTGAGCCTAGCAGAATCAAAGAGCTGTGAGAAGTGATTATAACTGATAGTCGTTTTAAGCTTTTATGTTTTGGAGTAGATTTTTATAAAGAAATAGGTGAGCCAAACAAGTGCTAAATCCTTATTTTTCATAGTTGGAAGTCAAAGAACAGAATATAAAGTAAAGAAGCCAAGAAACAGAAGTATAAACATATAGTTTAGAAACGTGATGGTAAATATAAGAAGAAACAACCCAAAGAGACAAAACTAGTTGCTTCTAGAGAATAAAAAATAAAGGGTGGGAGCAGGGACTGGGAACCACTGTTCTTAGTTGTAAGCCTTATGGTATTTCACTCTAAAGCTAAATGCACATATTGATTTCACAAAAATAAAAATTAAATTAAAAACCAACAAGAAAAATGAGGATATCTGCTCTGCCCGGCAATCACACTGTGAGATTTGCTGGAGACGTCAGCATGAAAGCACTTTGAAAACTCCTAACACTATTCATGTGCTTCATTTTACCCGGTATTCTTTTCTAATTTTCCATTCTGCCTTCCAGTTTATTATTCAACAAAAGTTTGAAAAGAAGGCAGTTTAATTTATGATGAAAATAGGAGTTTGCGAACCAGTTTTGTACTAAATGTACAAGCTCTTAATCAACTTAGGCCTTGGTTTCCTTACTTACTAATAGTAGGCATGGATATGACATTGAAGATGTCACTTCCAAAAATATTAGAAAACTTAGGCTCTCTTGAACTCTCTCCTAAAGCTCAGCATTACTAAGTTCTATGATGAGAGATTTTAAACAGTATAGGACAGGAGTTCTCACTTCTTGTTCTCAGGAGCCATTCAGAATTTTTACATCATTAAAGACCCCAAATAGCTTAGTTTGTGTGAGTGATGCCTTTTGATATGTATCTTATTAGAAATTAAAAACAAAAAAATTATAATAAATTTATTTGAAAATGGCAATAAACCTATTACATGTTAATGTAGTTTCTTATGAAAAAGCAGTTTCTCATATTTTCTCTTCTAAATAAAACAGAGAAGAGTGGCATTGGCTTACATGTTTGCAAATTACTTTAATGCCTAGCTTAATGGATGAGAGTTATATTATCGTATTTGCCTCTTCGTTCAGTCATTGCGGGATCGCTCATTAGGTAACCTCTGGAAAACTCCACTGTACCCTTGGCTACAGAATGGGAGTGAAAAGGGCAATTAATATTTTGAAATTATAAAAATGGTTTAACCTCACACATCCCATGGAAAGGCTTTGAGGACCTCTGGTGTAAGACGTTAAAAGGCACTGACTTTGAAGAACTTCAAAGATGTAACCGCTAAAAAGTCAATCAGTCTTTAGAAAGTACACGATAGATTAGATTTTTCTTGGTTTAAAAAACATGATTATGAACAGGGTGTATCGAGGGACTCAGAGAAGCGGCATAATGCAATGGTTAAAAGCGCTGCCTCTGGAATCAGACTGTGTGGGTTCAAATCCTAGCTCTGCTATTTGCTCAGCTGTGGCAACTTGGGGAAGTTACTGAGTCTCTTTGTGCCTCCAAAATTATTATCAGGGTTAAGTGAGTCAACATCTCTATACACTTAGAATATTGACAGAATCAGCACTAACATATGTTTGTGAAGTAATAGAAGCTCCTTCGAGGGGACGGGGGGAATGAAACTCAATTCATGTGAATGCTGATCATGAGGCAAAGGGTCTGTGTCTCTCCAGGCTTTAGCACTCATGAGTTACATGACTGGGCAACTATTCTACCACTTGAGCCCTGGCTTCTTTGAGCATGCTTCTCTGCAGGACTATTGTGAGCCTCAACTGAGAAGATATTTATGAAAATATTTGGAAAAAGTTCAATGTTGTGCTGCATTTGTAACGGGCTATTTGTATTCATATTCTCACCTGTGGGATGATCTGCCTTAAGTAACTATTATGATTTTTGATAACCTTAAGTACCTCTTGTCCTTCTGGATTTTGCCTTTGGGTATCAGTAACGCAACTACTGAAACGTTCCTTTCTCTGCCTCTTGGCATTTTGGTTTCTGTTTTCTGTAGTGTTCTTTTCCAAAGTAACCTCATTAGGCAGCTTTGGGATATATGATTTGGTTTTCACATCATGTAGCATTTGCTGAGTTTATCAATCCCCTGGGGCCTCCACAGGACAGTAGCGGGGAAAGAGACAAAAAGCTCTTAGAAATACCATTATTATTGTAATTATTCACTGTGGGCAGAGGTGGTTTTATTTTTGGTTCCAAGCATTGCTGAGAGGAGGGGAGAGGAAGGAGAGCCTAGCCAGTAAAGCTGTGTAGCGGAGGAGGACTTGGGCTCGGATATCAGGCAAACAGGAAGGATGAGAGGCCATGGAAAGTCTGGTCCCATTGCATGGAGCTTAGGTCTGCGGGAGATAAAGTAGGTCCAGCAACTCAATCTCCTAGAGCCAACATCAGGCTCTTAAGCAGAGCTAGTGATCCATCAGTCTACTAGAGCTGCAGCTAAGAGTTTGGATTCTTAGTTTCATTGACTGTGTGGTGAGGATGTGGAGAAAGGGGAACCCTTTTGCACTGTTGGTGGGAATGCAAGATGATGCAGCCACTCTGCAAAACAGTACATAAGTTCCTCAAAAAATTAAAAATGGAACTACCCTATGACCCAGAAATTGCACTACTAGGTATTTATCCAAAGGATACAAAAATGCTGATTTGAAGGGGCCTATGCATCCCAATGTCTATATCAGCACTATCAACAACAGCCAAATTAGGAAAGAGCCCAAATGTCCATCAACTGATGAATGAGTAAAGAAGATGTACACACACACACACACACACACACACACACACACACACACTACTCAGTGATCAAAAAGAATGAAAAAACAATACGGTCAAAAACTTTTTACAGAAAAAGGTCCTCACATTCTCCTTTTACCCTGCCCCTATCATGGAACTAGAGTAGTTTTCAGAATTTGTTACTCTTCTCTTTTGCTTCTTAGCTTTTGCACATGCTAGGGGGCCTATGCCTGATGAACCTGCTTTCAGGCCTGGTAAACTTCTATTTTTCCATCAAGATTCAGGTCGGTTGCTAACTCCTCTGGGACTCCACTAAGAAAGGTTAGGCAGTTCGTTTCAGTCTATTTCCATCTAGGTCTAACTTACAGCATCTAGACTTACTTAAAGCTCCTAGGACATTTACTCCCACATCTTTGCTTGACACGTCTATTTCTACACTGGACATTGAGTTTTTTGTAGGTAAGAAGTCTTACCACATTATTCACCTTTCTGTATTCTTAGGACCTTTCACAGTTTATACTGGAATAGCAATAAATGTCTGTGGAATGAATGCATGAAGAGTGTGAAGATTGCTATCCATCTGGAGTTCTACCAAAGGGCAAAAATGCTGACCACCTGTGGGAACTTTCCTTCCTTGGATCCTGGGCATTATGCTCTTGGAGCTGATAGTGAGAACACTGGCAATGAGGGAACTGTGTAGGTGAGGGAAAAATTCAACTTCTTGTAGGACTTGTTGTATGTGGGTGAGGGCAGGAGCCAGTGGGGTAGGAGCATGGCTAGCCAGAGAACACTGCAATTCAAGGCTTCATCCATCTAGAGCTGTTTAGATGACATAAACGTGTCAATTTCAGCCTGAATTCAAGAGGTGAAGTGGTGCAGCAGACAGAACTTGGGCTTTGGGCATCGTGCAGAACTGGGTTCACATCTTGTTCCCGCCACTAAATGGAAGCTTGATTTAGAATGAGTAGTGGAATATACATATATGAAACATCCAATCTCTATTTTGCTATTTAGTTCTGTTTTAAAAACAGAACTACATATTCTTATGACACTGAGTAGTTTTAAAAATTAAAGATGATTGATTTTGTAGTGCTGGGTATTCAAATTTCAGCTCAGGCCATTACTCAAGTTGTAGGGTAGCCTCAGTTTTTTTCTCTTAAAATGGGCATAAAAATAGTACCTGGAGTGTTGTAAGCATCAAATGAGAGAATGTATGCAAAATGCTTTCCATAATACCTGACATAATTGTTTAATAAATGTAAGCCAATATTTTTATTAGATAATATATGAAGCATTCAGCATATAACAAGACCTCCCCGCATGTTAGCCTCCTTCTCTTTCAAGAAGATGGAATAGGACAATCACATTGACTTGTCCCTATCCTAGTAGTCATTTATTTTTATAAAGGTCAGATGAAGACATTGTATCAAAATATGAGCTCCTTCATTCCCTCTTTCCACCCCCCAACACTTCTCCCTCCCTCCCTCCCTCCCTTCCTTCCTTCCTTCCTTCCTTCCTTCCTTCCTTCCTTCCCTCCCTCCCTCCCTCCTGATTAGAGCATTTGAAACTGCATAGGTGTGGTTCTTGTCTTCTTGCAACATGTGTTATGCTTCACACAATGTAGGTATCATGTTTCTATAGTGGTAAATTTCCTGTGCAGCCCGGGGATAAAGAAGCAAAGGGTAATGGATATTTCCTCTATATTAAGTGATGATGCATTTCTTCCCAGAAAACACATGAAAGCACTGTGCTTAAAAGGGTCAACTTCAGAAACTCTTGTTTCTGCTAACCTGATGATAAATCACAAACTCACCTCCACACTGGTGTCTGGGAGGAAACACACTGGAGCTTACAAAATACATTTTAACTGAAAATAGAATTATAAGTATTTAATGTACACTGAAGCAGTATGAGGCAGCAATGGCAGGGCCCTGGAGGAGAAAGGAAAGGAGAGGCACAAATATTACCAGCTTGGCTGGAGTTTCCACCCCATTTCCTAAGGGCACTGAAATGTAGTCTCCTCAGCCTTGACCGGGAGAGCCTCCTGTGGTGTTTGGGGCTCAGGTGGATTCTCAACCTTATCTAAATCTAAATGAACTCTTTTTCCCTCAAGCCTGTGGGAAGCCAGAAAAGACCTCTTCTTACAGTAAGAGAGGGTGGCCTGGTTCAGGGGATTAGCCAGCATAGCACAGCAGCTTTACCTTCAGTGGTTTTGATACAGGCAAGAGAGTTAGGAGTATTTCAGGATGTCTGTCAGCTGCTCAGTGGCTTATGAGAATTAAGTGTGGGTAGCACTGTGTTCTTCTGGACAAAAAATTTCATAGGCCTCCAGAAAAACCTACTTCAGTTCTTGACTATGCTAAAGTTTCATATGTGATTACTCCTAATTCCTGAAAACATGGACAAGGGAGATTTGCCCAAATGTAAACTATTATAGGTATAATGAGACCCATATTTAGAAACAATTTTTATTTTAGATAGGTATCCATTCAAACTGCTATATAGTAAAACTACCATAGCCTGGGTGGCTTAAATAACATTTATTTCTTACAGTTCTGGGGGGTGGGAAGTCCAAGATCAAGGCACTGGTAGATTTGAACTCTGCCCTCAAAGGAATTTCAGCCCATTAAAGGGCACTAATCCCATTCTTGAGACCTCCACCCTCAAGCCATAGTCTCCTCCCAAAGGCCCCAGTTCCTAATGCCATCACGTGGCAGGGAAGGTTGGGGGGGGGGGGGGACATTAAGATTTCAACATATGAATCAGGGGTGGAGCACAAACATTCCTTTCATAATAGATAGGATTATCCAAATTATTGGAAACAGGGCATTATAAATGTTAGGTTAGCTTTTGATACTGATAAACAAGATTAATGGCACAGACCTTTACTCAGATGGAAATAGTTGTGTAGTTTTCTTGACTCATCAAGTCTGACTGCCACCCAAGGCAAGGATGTTGTTATCTGTTGATTGTACTTTTCACAGCAGGTACAGACCTCTGCATTTGGCCAGAGTCATGGGTCTTTGTGCAGATAAATACGAACTTCTGCTAAGAGGATGTGCTGCCGATACTTTGGGGATTAAATACTTAATACCTAGAGAAAACAGAGTAACATACCATGTAGGCTCATCTAATGAGCAGGAGTTCTTCAGTGAGACTTTTCTCTGCAGAATGACTTTAAATAAGGCTTCAAGGGGCTCCTGGGTGGCTGAAGTCAGTTGAGCATCTAATTTCAGCTCAGGTCATGATTTCACGGTTTGTGAGTTTCAGCCCCGTATCGAGCTCTCTGCTGTCAGCACAGAGCCTGCTTTGGATCATCTGTCCCCCTTCTCTCTGCCCCTCCCCTGCTTGTTCTCTCTCTCTCTCTCTCTTTCAAAATAAGTAAATAAACTTAAAAAAAGAAGACTTCAGAATAAGTCTCCTTGCCTAAGATCTTTTGAAATCATGGATTTTAAGACAGAATTTATCTTAACTATTTTATGTTTAACCTGGGTTTTAGTTCTCGCATTGACTGTAATTTTGTACAGTTTTTCATCTCTCTACACTTAATTTTCTCAATGTGGCAATTGGGTGGAATAAGGATTATACTGGATAATTAGTCAATTTCCTTCCAGCTCTAAAACTTCTTGCGAAAAATTCTTTGGTTATAAATAGATTCACGCCAAAGAGAATTTATCCCTAAATTATTCATAGACACCAGTAAATAGTGATCCACTCGTTGGATCCCAGTATACTATATGTTCTAAAAACTATTTTTTATATAAGAGAAGAGAGAATGTTTTATTGAATATTTATGAATCAGAGTCATAGTCTCAGTAGAAAATAGCTGGTACACTCAAATTAACATATTTAAGAGAATTTAAGTGAAATAACTATTTATGTATATGAATGGGATTGAACTACCTAACAAGGTATAGTGAATACCTCAAATAAACAACAGTAGGAACTATCACTTCCCCTAGCCCTGAAGGGGTAAAAGAACACAATGGATACCAGGAGCCAGACAAAGACCTAGAACATTAAGATAGGAAAGGCCCATCAGACAGGAGCCACAACCTTAAGCAGAAAGGATATAGTTCTTGCCAATCTGTGGCCCCATAGGAAGGGAGTCAGGGAATGAACACCTCACTTTCCTTCTTCCCTCTGATCTCCTGTCTATGACTCTTATTGACCGAATCAAATCTGAAGCCTGAGAATAGGGAGCCCATTAATGTATTTGTTAGACTGTATATCTAGAGAGAGGGAGGTGGGGAGGGAAAGAAGGAGGGAAGAGGGGAAGAGAGAAGGAGGGGGAAGGGAGAGAGAAATGTATTTTAAAGAGTTGTTCACGAGGCTGCAAGTCCAAAATCTATAGAGCAGCCTGGCAGGCTGCAGACCAGGGAAGAGTTGGCACTGCAGTTTGGAGTCTGAAGGCAGTCTGAAGGTAGAATTTCTTCCTTCTCAGAAGACCTCAGTCTTTCCTCATAGGACTTCAACTGACTGCATGAGGCCCAGCAACATTACAGAGGGTAATCTCTTTTGCTCAAAGTCTACAAATCTAAATGTTAATCATCTCTAAAAAAAAAAAATCTCCACAGCAACATCTAGACATCTAGTATTTGAACAAACAATGGGTCAACTCAAGTGGATACATATAATCACCGTACCCATTTAGGTCAGCCTTTGGAACTACAGAAGATTGAGAAAGGTGGAGAGAGGATCTGAGTGTGGGGGTGGGGCACAAACAGTACAATATTTGGTAAGGCATGTGTAGGAATGCCATCAGACTTACCATTCTTTCCTGCCAGACTTCCTGAGAGTAGGAACTGGCAACATTTTGTACACTGCTGGGTTCCTATTGCCTAGCCCAATACCTCGCATATACTGCAGTAGATTCCCGAAGTGTGTTGGCTGAATTGACTTGAATGTTATAAAAGCAAGTTCAGAGAAACAAGTGTTTCCTGAGGTGGCCCTGGGGAGTAGCAATACCTCAAGAGCAATTTGCAAGAAAAAGGTAAATACCACCACAGTTTTCTATCTTTTGAGTATAGGACAAGGCACCACATCAAATCAATCAGATGTGATGATATCTTCTAAGGTTCAAGACCAGAAGACATTTCCAAGCTTCACTCTATGCCTTATTAATAGAATAAATTTAGTCATTGAACTGGATGATCACCTATGCTGGCAAAGACTTTAAATTGCTCCCTTTTTAACCATGCAATTATATAAAGGATTGGTTATATTGCTGGGCTATGATGGAAGTCATTTATCAGGTAAATAATCTCGAAAACAATCTAGCCTTAATGGTCCACACCTGCGAGGAATGTGACACCAGATTTACTCCCAACAAAGAAATGGGCTGGGAATCAGAATGCATCTAATGTGTCTCAGGGCAATGAAGATAGAATGCAAATGAATAAAGTCGGAAAGACCTATAAGTAAAGTGCACCCTGGCTTATAGGATACATTATTTTTGAAGTCACTGAAATGGTTGTTCAAAAGCTACTGAAATATTACCCTTTGAGAACTCAGTTTTTGGCCAGTTCATTTTCATCTTCTGAAAACCAGGAGCAGGGCAGCTATAAAGGGAGGAAGGAATGACGAAGGTCATCGAGATTCAGAATGGCACTTCCAAGGCCATTTTGTCACCAAGGAGTGCAGCTGCTATTGATCAAAATGCCAGTCTGACTTTGTGTTTCATTTGGTTCTGATAAGAATCTTTCTCTCATTTCTGTTGCTTTCCTGGGTTGCTGTCATAATAAGCAGATCTTTGAAATGGAAAATTAGTAAGTGAGCAGCAGAGAACAAAAGTCAAGGAAATATGTAAATATGTCATTCAGGCATGTGAGACACCGTGATACTGCTTCTTGTCACATGTTACAGGGACAGCTTGAGGCAAAAGTATGAAGTGGCAGAAGTTGCCACTGGAACACATGTTTTCTGCACCTGTTTCTGCCCCTTGTCTAAAGTCCTTACCATCCCCCCCCCCCGGGGCATGGGCAGGCAGATGTGTGGGCATGCTTGCATATACACACACACACACACACACACACGTCTCTTGCAGCTATACTGGGTCTTATTCCTATAGAGGCTTATTTAGCTATTTCTCAACTAAGTTGGAGCCACTGGATTTAACTCTGTCCCCAGAGTTTAGCATGTCACCTGGAATAGTGAAGATGCCCAATAAATCTTTCATGAGTGAATGAAGCTTCAATAAGAATTAGATAAAAGTGGTTCAACCACTTCTGGGTTTGGGAGTGTTTACATTTTTTTTTTTAAGTTTATTTATTTATTTTGAGGGAGAGAGCAGGAGGAGGGGCCGAGAGAGGGGGAGAGAGAGAGAATTCCAAGCAGGCTCTGTGCTGTCAGTGCAGAACCCCATCCAGGGCTTGATCACACAAATCTGAGGTCATGGCCTGAGCCAAAATCAAGAGTCAGACGCTTAACCAACTGAGCCACCCAGGAGCCCCAGGAGTGTTTACAATTAATAAATGATTCTTAAAGCTAAAATCTCTAATGATAGAATTTCTGGCAATGGTTAACCTTGCCTACTAGTGATGAAGTCATGCCCTTTTCTGATTGTGTGTAAGAAGAAGGCAACTCCTGGCATTTCTCAGAGTTCTGGGTTTTGTCTCCATCAGGAGCATCAAGTCACAGAAGGCTGCCAAAGCTGGAAGCTACCTCTTCTCGTCTCCCGTGTAAACAGGTTGCCTCTTTTTCCAGTTCTAGAAGGGAAGCACGGGCTAAGATGGCCCAGCCATAGTTTGTCCCTTTGCAGATATCACCCTGTGTGTCCAGTCACCTCTCTTCTCCACAATAATCTGATCTACCAAGTTAACTCAAGTTCAGTGATGTCAGGCCTATGTCTTTGTTTTCCACTGGAGCCTGGTAAAATATCATGTAGATAAAAATTGTTAAATAAATACTTTTTTCACTTCATGGATTTCATCTTGCTGGTAAGAACCATAAACCCTTGAACCTCTGGTTTCCCTAAGGAAGTTACTTTTGAATTTTCCAATATCTTTTTTTTTCTGGTTTAATATTACATGTGTAAATTCTTGCTTAGAATATTCTCTAGCGACTCCTCCTTCCAAAGGTCAGTTTTTCCCAACCCATGGCTAAGAATAGGTGCCAGCATGCTGAAATACTGACCATCCCTCCAAAACAGTTCACAGAGGAATCTGAGTAGCTCAAGGCCCTGGACTGGTTGCCTCTGACTGGGGGCAGTATCTCTGTTTAATCTAACTTGCTATTCCAGCATTAGCATGTTCCTTGTACACCATGATGTGGGGAGAAAGAGTTGAAAGCATTGTTCTATTGCAGAGGTCATCAAACTTTTTCTTTAAAAGGCTAGCTAGCTAATAATTAGGCTTTGGGGGACATATGGTCTCCGTCTCAACCAAACTTTGCAATGTAGCATGAGAGCAGTCACAGACAATACTGAACAAATGGGTATGGCTGGGTTCCAACCGAACTGTGTAAAAAATAGCTCGCAGGACGGTGATTTGGCTGGAGGGCCATGTTTGCCCACCTCCAGTGCATGGGATGAATGTCACTCTCTTTGCTACCGGTGATCTCCCATGGTCCTGCCCCTGTCAACCTTTTCAGCTCTCCTTCTTACAGGCTCAAATGTCCCACACCCTGGGAAACAGTCCCCCTTGTCCCCAAGCAGAGCTATGGGCCTGTGTCTGCTCCCACAGCAATGTATTCACACATCTTCCCACTTTGATGTAATAATAGGTTGGAAGGTCAGTCTTCTCCCTCAGACTGTAAAAGCTTTTATGGTAGAGACTGGGTCACAGTTATATCTGTACTCATTAGATACAGCATAGTATCTGTCACAGGGTTTGTTTTCCATATTTATTGCATAAAGAAGGAAAGAAGAAAGGAAGGAAGGGGGAAGGAAAGAGTGAAGGAAGGAAGAAAGGATTCTCTCTCTGGCTGACTATTTTATATAAAGTTTCATTGTCTCCAAAGAGCATCAGGATGTGTTGTGACACAGAAGGATGAATGCGGAAGTGTTGGTGATACAGAAGGATGAGTGAGGGCAGTAAAAAGAAGGCAGAGATGGTAGATTTAGGGAGGAAGTGGGGCTAAAGGAGTACAGAGTTGTCTGAATTCTACGAAGGTCATTGGCTACCATTGAGCCTGCATTATGTCTGAATTACTTGGTGTTTTCCCCCAGATAAACCAGCATCATAAAAATATATGCCTTAAGCAGTGAGATAAAAGGTTACTGTGGCAAAAAGCAATTCAGCAATGCATTTGCAGTACCTCTGGGGCTCTAGAATTTATGACAAGCAAATGAACCAGAAGTAAATGAATCAGAAACCATAACAAGGAACAATGGCAAACTACAATTTAGTTTATAATATACCTCAATTATAAAGTACATCTAGAAACTTTATAAATTAATTTAATTTCTTTTTTCTCTTTCTCTCATATGAATTGTCTCCAGTTTCCCCTGTAGTATAAATAATCATATAACGGCATTTATAGTGTAATCTCATTTCATCCCAGCCAAGACCTGGAGTAGAAACTTACCTAGCCTAAAAAAAATAAAGTGCAAAGTTTCATGAACTAGTCTTAAGTGTATCTCTCTGAGTCATGTTTCTCTAACTGCTAGGGCTTAACCCCTAAATATTTTAATGATGGGTAATATATAGTGAAATATAAGAAATAAAATTCAAAAAATGCCACAAATTAAAATAATATACCATGCCATAATTTGTAAGTTATAAATAATTTACTTCTATATACATTATTTTAACTTGTCCTTAAGATCTGAATATTATAGGAACCTAGATTACAGATACTGAGGCTTTTAATATTTTAGTGCTTCAATATTGCATTATATGGTCTACTTATAAGCATTAAAGAGACAAGCAAAGTCAAAGTTTGGTATTTCCCACCCAGAACACCAGCCTTCTCCCAGAATGCAAAGCTGTCATGTGCTTGGCAAAATAAGTTTATTTTTCTACTGATTTTTTTTAACTTACCCTAAATGTTCTACACACAATGCTGTGACTTAATAACAAACAAATTGTAACAGGCACAAAGTTTTACCTGATGGCAAGTTCCTTTTGAAATTCATTTCCCAGGCTAGTATCACTGAACTTTTTCGGTTCTTCCAAAGTGGTGAAGCCTTTACCATCTAGAAGGTAAAATCAAAGAGTTAGAAGAGGCCAGTTATTCAAATAAAGTGGGCAGCATAAAGATGAAATAAAATAGGTGTGCTTGTTCTTGTGCAGGAGTTATGATGTATTGAGATATGGTTGTTCAGTTTAGGTTATAAGGATAAAGTTTATTCCCCTTTGTAGAGTGTTGTCTCTCTTAAGGAAATGGTCACTCCTGATGTCCATTATAAGGGCAGGAGGTAGTTCTCACATGAAAAAAAAAAGGAAGAAGAAGAAGAAGGCTCTAAAGGTTAAGTCTTAGGTAGAGGGGAGAGAACACTATCTTTGTCTTTCTGAGTCTTGTTCTCTTTGTTCTAAACAGAGAGTATAAATGTCTAGATCTATGTTCCTGGGAGATTTGGAGGGTGTGATGGTACCTACTATGTGAAGACCGACCCAGAAAGAGGATGAGTTAGTTACTGTGAGCCCCAGAGAGCAATTGGTATCTGTTAAGTAGAAGTATCTCCAATTATGTTTCTCTAGGAATGTTTTCTCTCTCTCTCTCTTTTTTTTATGACTGAAATAGGGAACATCTTACCCAAATGTTTCAGCCTTGCATCGGCTATACCATTAGGTGTACAAGGTCTGGTCTAGAGCTTCTACTAGTTACTTGATGAAGTGGCAGGGTTCTCTGACAGCAGAGTAGAAACACCAGTAGGAAATAAGGAGAGGTTTCTAAGGATAAGTGGGGCTTAGGATACAGTTGGTACTCCATAGTTCAGTGGCCAACATCCATATAAAGATCTTTCTTTGTGTTCTAACCTTGGTACGTTGTAAAAGAGCCGTGGGTGCTGAAGCCAGATAGGGACCTAGCAGAATCATGCAATCCATTCCCCAGGCTCTAGATCGTATTAAACAAATGCAATGTCAAACCTACACAGCAGTGAAACAACTCATATTGGCTTATAACACTGCTTCTAATTATTTCAACTTATGGTAATAACGCTCTGATAACATTAAGCATGTAATTTGAAAACACATAAGATAATAGTTTAAATTATACTTTTAATGAGATTAGTTTCTCAGCTTTTAATGAGATTAGTTTTTCCTTCTTGGCTTGACTGGATTCTTCTATTTATTGCTCCTCAACAACATACCAGAGGACAATATATTGTGTTAGGTCCTAAATGTATACTACAGAGATGGAAGAAAGCTCAATTAGTACACAAACCCAGAAACTTTTCTTTGGTTGTCCTAAACCAGTTAACCTAGGACATTTCCATCATTGCCAAAAGGGGAAAATATTTTTGGCTTTCACTCATGCGTAACTACATCTTGTCATACCCACAAAGAAACTTTTCCTCTTGTGTTTCTCAAAAATTGGGAGACTAGTTAAATTATTCATCACCAGTAGAGCACATGTTAAGTTCAGCTTTTGCTAAAATGTTTTTTTTTTTTTTTTTTTTTTTTTTTTTTTTTTTTTTTCTGCTGTCACTTATGTCCCTAGGATACATTGGATTTATGCAGAGGCAACATTCGGGGGCATTTGGGTAATAAATCTTGCCTAAGTTCTCTGAGGAAGCATATTTCACCGGCCAAGGGAAACGCTCCTTTTATTTAACCAGCAACATAAAGGAAGCAAATGATTTTAGCATCAGCATTTCCCTCAGCCTAATATATATTTTAACATTCTATAAGCTTAAATGATTTTAATGTCCTTATGTTCAGGAAACAAACACATAAACAAGATGCAGAGGAATTTTTCCTTCAGTGTTTTCCTTTTTAATGCCTATTTGGGGAGAAAAAAATATATAATTTCTATATTTTGAAATCCCGGAAGTTATCCCTGCAGCACATCAAGGGATATGTATTATTAATTATTAGGATCTAATAGCTAAAGAATTTATTTAGTATTTACTACGTGACACATTTTGTTTTAAAAGTTTTGGATGTTTAAAAATGTTTTGAATCCTCCTAACAAAGACTCTGTGACATAGATATTTGTATTGTTTTAATCTTCATTTAACAGCTGAAGAAATGGAGGTTAAATAACTTAAGTCTCCACCACCACTGAGCAGTGGACAGAGTGTTCAACTTGGACTTGCTCCAGAACCTGTGCTCTTAGCCAGCAGGCTGTATTGCACCCTATCAGCTATTGTACTGCATGTGCCATGTCATGTGTCTGACACACGATATTACTAAAACCCGCCCCAGTAGTGAAGCAGGTATTTTTGCCTTCCATTTTCTAGAGGAGAAAGAACTTACCGTGGCTCACATGGCTCATAAGCAGCAGCTCTGGGATACGAACTTTGATCTTCTAATGTTACAAGCTATTTTCTAAGACCACACTTTTTTTTGCTCAATTGAGTGCAACCCAGATGTTTAAAGTTTTCCTGGTGCGCTCTAAGATCTATTTTGGAAGAGGAATAATCTAAGAGCCAATTCTAGGGCTTCCAGAGAAACTTTCCAAGGGACTCTACATATTCACAGAGGAAATTACATTAAATTAGGGACTAGATTCCCAAGGTGCTAATAACTGGGGCTTATAACTCCGAGGCAAGCTGTGAGTTGGGCATTGGGCTGGACTAGTTTTCTTCAGAAGTCCCCTGAGAATTTAAAAGTGGGTGGTGAAGTGTTAGGAAAAGAGAAAAAGATGAGACAATACAAAAGACACTTGTGTATAGTACCTAGAATCAGGATCTGGGGGTCTCTGGAAGCCCTATACCACTTTAATGCAATTAGCTAAAAATAGGTCAAAAGCCATAAATACAACCAGATAAAACTTTTCCAAGTAGATTCAGCCATATTTGATTTTGGGCATTAGGCTTTAAGATGGTGAGTTATAAAGCCTGCTAGTGTATCCCAATATTTTTATTTATAGCTGCCATTCAAATAAAGTGTAATTTCAAAATAAAGAAATACCCTAGAATAATCTTTTCTTTTCTGGAACACCCCAAAAGAACTTTTAAACTATGTTAGAGAACGCAATGACGGCACAAGTGAAAACCAAAGGTGGTTTTATAAAAAGTTACTCTCTTCAGGGTCCATCACTCGTTATTAGTTATCTTAAAGGTGTTCATCTATAAACTATTTTAAGGCACAAATATGAGAGATTAAAAAGACAATTAGTTAAGATATTTGAAAGATCTAGTAGTCATGCTAAGTAAGAACAGCAGGATAAAACCACAATTAGATAACTGACTTTAAAAATAATAGCTGAACTTCCTGTCCCAGAAGGATACCTGGGTTTGTACAGACATTGCCCTCTGAATGGCAGAAAGAGGCAGGGCTGAAATAGAGCCGGCGGTATGGTAATAAACCTTATTAGAAAAAATACAACAAAAATACAATAGAAGTAACCTTTCTATTTTTCTTTTTTTCTTTTTTTTTTTTTTTTACCATTTATTCATTTTTGAAAGGCAGAGAGAGAGACAGAGTACGAATGGGAGAGGGGCAGAGAGATTGGGAGACATAGAAACAGAAGCAGGCTCCAGGCCCCAGGCTGTCAGCACAGAGCCCAACGCGGGGCTCAAACTCACGGACCGTGAGATCATGACCTGAGCCAGAGTCGGCCGCTTCACAGACTGAGCCACCCAGGGGCCCCTAGAAATAACCTTTCTATTTACAACAGTGACTGACTTCTGGTTCTGCAGAGTGACAGAACCTCTCCAGCTGGCAGAGTGGGGCCGGCCTTAGGCAAATTGTGTAGGAGGTGAAGTTAATTTCTCTACCTTGTTTTTCTTTTTTTTTTTTTTTTTTTCCATATTTCCTCTTCCTCTCTCTAGGCAGGTCCTCCCAGACTTGTCCTTTTCCTTACAGTCTGAGATGTCTAAATAGGCCCTTCTGTCTGAGCCCATAGGGGTTTAAGTATAATTCACCCCTGGGACTTGTTTGAATGCAGGATTAGAGGTGGAAGTAGTTGTAATGAGGAATGGAGAGGTCTTCAAACAGGGTCTGTTGCAGTATTTTTTGTGTTGCTGATCACAATCCATTAGAGCACATGTATTGTTTTGTGAAGATTTTGCTCTAATTATATACTCTGTGTGTGCGTGTGTGTGCGCATGCGTGTGTGTGTGTGTGTGTGTGTGTGTGTACTAAGAGGCAATCAGAACTACGTTTCAAAGCATAAATCATGATAAAGAACATTTGCACTCCAGTGGCAATGTGGTTAATAATCTAGATTTGTGAGCCAACCTGTAATAGTTCAAACCCCAGCTATGCAACTAAGTAGTTTTGTGACTTCAGGCAAGTTGCTTAGCCCACTTGTGACTTAATTTCCTAATCGTAAATAGGTAAAATGACAGGGCCTTTCTCACAGGGTTGTTGTGGCCATTAAAATAAGTTAACAAAAGCAAAGCACTTGAAAAGTGCCTGGCATAAAATGAGTGCTCAATCAGTGATATTGGCTATTGCGATTGTTGTTATTACAGTTATTGCTGTCACTTGGGTAGGCTGGCAGACTTACCATTGGAGAGAGAGAGAGAGAGAGTGTCCTGAGACTAGTATCACACATGCTACCCACTCCAAGAGCTACCTCCCAAGGACGGATGTGTTACAACTGATGTATTACCTTTAGTTTGACTTCCCTCTGAAGTGAGGACAGGGATTTTCTCATCCATGTGTATATATGCATGATGCAATACATTCACAGAGTTTTCCTAGGTGCCTGGAGCTGTTTTATGTGCTGACACAGCAGCGAGCAAAATGGCTGAGGTTCCTGCCCTCGCAGATTTTTCAGTGGAAGAAAGACAATAAACAAGTCCATGCTTCATGTGGTAGATGGAATAAAACAATGTAAGGAGCATAGACTTATAAAACAATGTAAGGAGGATAGAGGTTGAAATGGTGGCACAGGATATTGGAATTATGCTGTGTTCGTTGGGATGGGCAGTGAAGGACTCTCTGAGAAGCTGGCATTTGAGCAGAGACCTAAGTGAAAAGTGGGAGGAATGTATGCAGCTCTCTGGGAGAAGAGCCTACCTGGAGGAGCTCACTTAAGCCCTAACGTGGGAGGGGGCTTGGTGTGTTCTAGGAACATCAGAGAGGCTGATATGGATAAAGGGCAGTAGGTAAGGGACAACGTATTGGAGATGAAGTCAGAAGGATCAGAAGCTAAATTATGGAGAGCCTTAGAGGTCATGATAAGGACTTTGGATTTTATTCTGAGTGAGACGAAAAGTCACTGGTACATTTTGATTGGAGAAGTGACTATTTTAGAAAGATCACTCTAGGAGCACCTGGGTGGCTCAGTCAGGTAAGCATCTGACTCTTGATTTTTGGCTTAGGTTGTTACAGCAAATAGTCAGTACCCAGGAAGAGACAGGTGACATGCACTTAGGGAATCAGAAAAGACTGTTTATTTCTCACTGGTCCTGGCCCAAAGACTGAGCCCTGAGCCCTGAGCCCTGGTGCTGGCCTTCTTTTATACCTGGCTGCTTCTGGGTACTTGGAAACATTCTATTGGCTGCACAGAGGTGGGGCACTATCAGTTGTGCTACGAGGGCAGTTGGCTGATGCAAGAAGCAAGCAAGATTACAGAAGCCAAAAGCATGCAAGGGCAGTACCTGGCCTTGGACATCTGGCTGGCCTCCTTTATCTGCTCTTGCTGGCTTCCCTTCTCGTTTCCCCCTCTTGATTCTCAAGCTACTGTAGCAGCCTTAGAGAAAATCAGTTTGTGGGGACTGGGGAACCCCTTGCTGTCACGGGAGGAGGAGCAAAGACCATTATGGCTTCTTCCTGCTTGACAGGGATGTCAAAGGCCAGGGTGTGACAGCTAGGGTTCTTCACCATCCAAACGAGAGTAGCAACAGCTAGAATGGTTCAACAGGAGCATCATCTGGAATTTTATAGCTTCTAGGTGAGAGGAAACAAACCTGGTTAGCATATTAATAATAGAAGGACCTAACAGGAGGGCTTTGAAAAGCATTAGGAGAGGACCAGCTGAAGGAGGAGCCAGGATGCCCAATTCCATATGTTGCTCCAAAAGTTCCATGAGTCTGCTAATTCTTGCCTCCATTCAATGATCTGGTCCTTTAGTTGTTGGGCCATGTCTCTAACTATCCTTGATTGGTTAACATGGAAGCAGCATTCCTCATTTAGGAAGAGACACAGTCCTCCTCTTTCAGCAGTTAGCAGGTCTGGGCCTCTCCTGTTTTATAAGACTACAGCAACTAAGGAGTCGACTCGATCCTGTAAAACCACCAGAGATTTGGCAACTCGTTCTGGAACCTTCCTCCAAGAGGGGCGGTGATAAGTGGAAAAAGTACACGGTTGGTAAGAGGAGAAGATCCCTTCTGAGCATGTTAGGAACAGGTATATTCACAACAGGGATAGGAGACAAAGCTGATTCAGCATCAGAGGGAATGATTCCATCCTGGGGTAGGAGAAGGTAGAGAACAAACATGCAGAGAAGGACGTCAATCACGACTCAGATCATATACATCCAAAGAGAATAATACATCCTGACACTAATAAGTAGAGAGAAGCTAACAAGAGTTTGTGACTAAGGCACCAATCTGAGGGAGTAACTTGGGTAAGCCTTACAGTAAAGAGTATAACAAGTATAGAAAGATAAATAGGTAGGAGATGACAATGAAATTTGAGAGAGAATGATTTGTTGTAGTTCATTTAAGTCACTTGGTTATTTCCTCAAGCTTCTGGTTACAGAGAGTTCTCAGGTGTTGGCTGCAGGCTGCTTATCATCCATCGTTTTCTTAAGGGTGATCTGTAGAGGATTATTCTGGTTAGCAGTTACTTTCCATTTCAAGTGGTTGTCAGATGACAGATGGGCTGCCTTTACTCAAGAATGGTGGATCCAGGCAGTTAATTCTGCAAACTTGAGGGCTGTGGGCATGGTCAGCACAACTAAATAGGATCTCTTCCAGGTAGGTTTCAGTGGTTCCTGTTTCCAATCTTTTATCCAAACCTGATCCCCATGTTTGTGAGGGTGTATAGTTATTCCTAGGGAAATCGGGTATCCTGTCTGTCACCCATCTGTGTATCTCAAATATAGTTCTCCCTAGCCCTTATAGTTGTTTTTGTATTTCTAAATTCCCTAGCTCTGTCAGGTACCCCTTGAATTTGACTAGTGTAAGGGACATTCCATATAAGATCTTGAATGGGGAGACTCCTGTTTTTGTCTGGGGTGTGCATCGTACTCGGAGAAGAGCTAGGGGTAGTATATCTTGTCAGCACAAGTTAGTTTCCTGATACAGTTTTGCCATGGCTGATTTAAGGGTCCAGTCCACTTTCTCTGAACTTGGGCCAGTAGGCTGCGTGTAAGTTCCATTGAATACCTAGGGTTTTTATGGCTTCCAATCTTACTTGTGGGTTTTCACATAGTAGTCCCTGATATTGGGTCATCTGAACACGAGTTAAACAGTGTTGCCCTCTGGCATCCATCAGGGTAATAACTAAATGGGGAACCTTAACATTTAGATTTTTGCCCCAACATGAGTTTGTCTGCTTCCTTGATTAACAGTGTGGTGGTTGCCAGGGCCTTCAAACAGGGTGGCCATCCTGCTGTAACTGAGTCAATCTGTTGTTTTTTTTTTTAAGAGTGAAACAACTGAAACAGCAGGGGTAATGCTGCTCTCAGGACACTCTTTCTCTCAGTCTGGCCCATTCACTCTCTCTGCAGTCAGCTCCTTTCTCTCGGAATGATATCTCCATGCAGTGGGGACATGGCTGTGGACATTTATGAGCATTTATGAGTACAAGTATAAGTACTTGTACTTAGACAGGAAATAAGTCACTTGGTCCTACCTAAGTCTAGAGAATCCTTGAAGGAAAGTCTTTCTGCTACCAAAAAAGTGTGACCTAAACATCCAGGTGAGTTTCTGCCCACCACCCTCAGTCAAGAGCTACCTAAAGTGCCCCAAGGTAAGTCACCTCCCCCCAGTCCCACTTCAGTCCCCCAAATAAGAACATAGACCAGCTCAGAAACTGCAGACCTTCTGCCTGACACTATGAATTTGGGAGGAATTTCAGCTACCTATATGACAGGCCAAGAATCAAAAGGAAGGGCAGGAGTAGGCACCAGTGTAATGCCTGAAGTTCCAAAACCTCCCACAAAAGACCACCAGAGTCGTAAGTCAAAGCCAAGCGGCAAGGGTCATTTATTGCAGGTTCGAACCTGGTCCTCTGCGCACTCGTCGCCGGTGACACAAGAGGCCACGAATAGGGTTGGTATAGCGTTTTTATAGACAGAGACAAATAGCACAGGGGAGGTTTTTTACTTGTGGCGGGAGGAAGAAAGGGGGAAGGGGGTAGGTGAGGAATGTGCTAAGCAGGCAGGTTTACAGAAGCGAGAAATGCCGGTTAGTTTGTATACAATCACTCATTCCATTACATATCAGACTACATTTAGGAAGTTTTACAGCCCATTCTACAGCGGGTTACAATCAGGAAAGGTCTCACAATGCTCATAGCAAACAGCAAGCAAAACAGACTTCTCAGCAATTGTATTTCTTATCAAAGATCCATAATAAGCAGAAAAGAGAACCTAGCTTTAAACTAAGGCAGGGCTGTCATTTGGATTCAAAGCTGTTCCTTTCACCAGCAGTGAGACTGGGGATCTTCCCTTGTTTTCAAAATCCGTTCACAGTTTCTTTGATTCCCGCAATAGTCCCTGAAAATGAGTAAGGCAGGAAACGAATTGCCACCTTCTCTTCACTTGCCGTCTCTCTCCTCCTCTCCCCCAACCATTTACAACCATTTAGAGTGAAGGAGATTCAGAGTGTTAAGTCATCAGTCACAGCCAAAAGCTATTAGGTGGCAGCTTCAGGTATGGATTCCTCAATCTTCTCAGTGCTGCTCCCAACTGTATAGAAAACCATATTCGATCAATCACCTATATGTTCTCTAAAAGAAAATGATGATTCTGTGGCTTTTCTAAAGAGACTTACCATATTGTGCAGGTGCTGTTTGACAATAAAACAAAAGAAACCCAAAACACCAAGCAAAGAAAAATAAATCAGACAACTCTCTGGCTTAAAAATGCAAATTGCTACACAGACATATTATGGAAGACTATTATAAAATACTTTGGACGAAAATACCAGCACCATGTCTGATGAGAAAGCAGCCTACCCAAAGAGTAAAAAGCTCTGTAAAATAGACAAACAACAAAGGAAATCACCCCAAAACACAGATGTGAATGGGAATGTAGGGGAGGGTGTTTGGTCATTCTCTGATTTTGGTAGCCTCCCTGATGTGGGAAACAAAGGCAGAAGGAAATTGCAGAGAGAATTGAATTTCCTTGTAACCTGCAGCTCATTGACAAATACTTGAGGCTGGCAGAGTAAAAGGTTTCTCCAGGAACCCCCTACTGTCTTGAGGCTAATGCTCTGCTAGAGGGAAAAACTACCTTAGCTTGACAATAGCTAGGCCTCTAGTATCCTGTGAGTCTTCTTTAGCATATGAAAATCTCTGTGGAAACTTCTCCTGGACTTTACCTCCCATAGTATATAACCAGTCTTCCCTCATGTTCCCGGGGGCAGCTCTTCCTGCCCATGGGTCCTGTCCCTGTGCTTTAATAAAATCACCTTTTTGTACCAAATAGGTCTTAAAGAATTCCTTCTAGGCCATCGGGCTCCAGACCCTGCAAACCCCACTATCACCCCAAAACCTCATCACTCCCTATCCCCCATTTGGAGCTTGGTGCATATGGCACCTCCTTCAGAAGTCAAATGTTATGCCCAGAATTCATGATCCCCAAAGACTGCCAGGGAGCCGAGTCCGATGTAAAAGCAAAAGAGCCTTTATTCGAGCTAGCTCGAGCTCAATCCCCTACCTGCACCGACGCAGCAGTGAGATGCCGGGGAGAGAGAGCGAGTTTCAAAAGGACAAAGGTTTTATTGGGGCCTAGGGGCAGTTGATGAGGTAATGGCTGTGGCCTCAGCCGACTGGCTAGGGAAGGGTGCGAGTCCCATTAGGCAGGTGAGCAGGAGGTTACTCAAGGGGAGGAGGCGTGGTCAAGGTGAAGGACACAGAACAAGATGGAGTCGGCCAGCGTAGGCCTGCCCTTTCAAAGAGCAGTGATCTGACCTAGTGAGACAAGTTAGTCATGCAAACCAAATTTTTCATGATGGGAGTTCATAAAAATTCTTATTTAGTTCTGCTCCAGGCATTCTCTGAGCTGACAGCAATGATAGACACAGCTTTCTAAGCTTGTTTTTTCTGAAGTCTAGGCACAATATATGTATTTTTTATATACCACATGCAATTGATCCCCCTTACAAATGTCTATACAGTCCACAGATTCTTATCATAAGTCATTGTATTACACATCAACTCAGCATTTATTTCCTTATGCAGTCACACATCCACTGCCTCCTTCTGACCTTCCATAATTTCTCTGAACATGCCACGGGTACAGTGCCTACTCTACAAGGCTCTGTAGAGGCTAGACTGGACAGGGTTCTGTGAATGGGGTGTGAACCTCGTGAATGAGGTGAATTTTGTGGTCAAGGCTATTGATGCGGTAAATCATCAAAATCAAGCCATTGCCTTGAGCTTGAATTTTAAACAAAATAGAGACTATTTTGTTAAGGAAGTCGGCCACTCAGCCCACCCCAGGAGTCTTGCTCTTTTTTTGTAGTTCTCATTTCCTCTCCAATTATGAGGACAATTAACTTGGGGTAGAGATTTATCCAGGGCAAACCATTCTAAATACACTTTGGTATGTATATTCTTTCACTGGATACTGACAAAGTCTGCCATTCAGATATAGATGGATTCTAATGGAGGTTTTACAATTTCAAATTTATTTCTTTGAATGAGGTGATAATTGTTCTCAAGGATTCATTTTGGAAGAACAAACAATGACTTCACTTATATCTTACTCTTTGTGCTTTCCCAAGACTATCAGACTAATTTCCTAATCTCATTGCTTATCCTTATAAGTCAAAACAGTATCTACAATTTGAAAGCTGTTTAAAAAAAGAAGGGGCATAGGGAGGTAAGGAGTGTTTGATCTTAGATATTATTACTGAAGAAGATGGGAAGAAAACTTAAATGATGATATTCTATGATTTTCTCCTAATTAGTGTCCACGACCTGACTTACTGAGTCTTCAACAAGAGTGGTATTCTGTTATTCTGACATCTATGCTGACTTTGAAGAAGCCACATAATTTTTTGGCTCATTTGAATTAGCTCTGAGTGCCCACCCTCCACCCCGCAAAATGTTATGCTTTATTCTTCCCACAGTGGAACTGGCAAGTGAGTAGGAGTTTAGATGACATCTTTTATTATTGTTCTATCTACAAGCATTTGGGATCTTAGATAATTTCAAGAGGTTTAAAACAAAGCCACAAACTTCATATTTAAAATAAAATATTATTTCCTTTGTCCTAAAAAGAAGTAAATTTTCTTGAAATGTTCTTACTATTTTAACTCAGAAAGGATACACATTGCTCACCCCTTCATCAAAATAATGTTTGTCATTAGGATTATTGCTCATTCACATTTAGAGCATGAACAGGAATTGCAAAGTAACACAACACCATTGATGTTTTTTTTATCATGGTGATAGTTTAATGTTATGACTCCATGGCTCCATTTGCCCATGCTGTGATCATACCACGGGACAGGGCAGAATTTGTCTTTCTGATATATTGCCTCCCTTGTTTAAGTAACCTATCAGTTGTAGCCTTATTAGGTATGCACAGAGCTTTTACTACACACTCAGTTCTGCTTAAAACTCCTCTGCCCTCAGTCCTCTTCCTCCAATAACAATTCATCTTGACCTCCTATATAAATGCTATTGGGTAGCCCTGCTCCAACCGTTAACTCTAAGGAAAAGTGGTGTCTTCTGAAAAGCCCTGGAATTTGTTAAAAAGTGAAAGTTAGAACTCAAGTATAGGAAGATCCATTTTCCAAGTCAGTCAAGCCAACTGCCTTCTGCAAAGGAGAACCGAATTCAAATGCAGAACCTAGATGGAGCTGCCGAGCTTTTTAAATCAGGTGGAGGTTTGGCAACCGGAGACCAGCACTGTTTTATCTTTAACAACTTGGGTGAGGTCTGAGTTACCCGGGCAGTGGACTTCCTCTAACAGAATGATTGGCATCCAAGAGGGGGCCGAACACGTCTCTCTTCTACAGGTGGACACACCAACATGTACTGATTGCTTTGAAGGACAGTGGGAAAAGTCCTTTTTTTCCTCAGAGCTATAGGCTTTCAAATACGCTTTAAGATTCATGCCAAAGTCGCAGTATCTAAACCCCATGTGGAATATCTGTCAGCAGTTGGCAACGACATATATTATGATGCCAGACGTAGCTGTATTCCCCTTGGTAATTCTCTACTGTCATCTGTAAATGTGTCACTCTCCCAAGGTTACATGGCACTATATTTCTGAGAAGCAATGAGGGACATGTGTTGGGAGATTCCTTTGGACCTGGTGTGTATATCTTTTTTTGTGTGTCATATAATGTGACACATACCTCGAAAGATTTTAAAACAGGATTTTAACTAGAAGAAATGTTTATCTGAGGGATATGCTTATAATGTGTACTTTAGGTAGATTCATGTGCGACACGGAGAATGTTTTCCTGGGAAAAATATTTAATGTAATTTTTTCTTGTGTTCAAGAAATCAAATGAAGCAATTGGAGATACACTGAGGCCTGAGATAAAACAGGGCAAAAAAAAAGAGAGAAAGATAAATATAATCACACGTGAGTACCTAAATAAATTCGTTAGTGACAAATTTAGCTTCTCAGTAAAAAAAAATTAGGGTTTTTTTTTTTTGTATTCTCTCCTTCACTCTTTTCCCAAATATTGGCGTTATCTTTCAATATCTGTTTTTAGATTTTCCTCTGACAATCTATTTTGAAAAATGTCAAACCTACAGAAAATTTGCAAGAATAGTACAATCAACACCCATATGTCATTTACTTGGATTCACTAATTGTTAGCATTTTGTCACATTCATTTTCTCTCTCTCACTCTGATTATTTGATGATCCATTTTAATGTCAGCTGCAGATCATCATGAACCTTAAGTCCTCTATATTTCTTATTTTTTAATTTTTATTTATTTATTTTGAGAGAGAGAGGAGGGAGGGGCAAAGAGAGAGGGAGAGAGAGAATCCCAAGCCCTACTCGGGGCTCAGTCTCACGAACCATGAGATCATGACCTGAGCCGAAATTAAGAATCAGATGCTTAACCTACTGAACCACCCTGGTGCCCTCTATATGTCAACACATATCCTCTAAGATCAAGGCCTTTCTCCTATCAAACTGCAGAACAGTGATCAACTTGGTAAATTTAACATTGATTTCATATTATTATGTAGTTTATAGCCCGTATCAACATTTCCACATTAACCTCAATAACATTCTTTACCTTTTTTATTATTATTTTTTAAATCCAATATTCAGTTAAGGCTCATACATTGCATTTAGTTGTCATGTTCAATACAACATTTAGGGCAAGAAGAAACCCATACTCTATGAAACACTTCTTTCCAAGAGTACTTTTTTTTTTCCAATCTATGGAGGAACCACCATTCTTCCCAAATCAAGAATGGTTGCTTGATTTGCTTGCTCTGCACATGCACAGAGCCTGTTGCTGTGCTGTTTTCTTGGTCTAGACTTTTCTGATAGCTCTCCATCTCAACTTAATTGATGCTGGCATTAACAAAAACTTTATATTTTGAGTTTTATTCTCATGGGACTATTCTTTCTCCTGCGATAAAAAGCGAATCCATAAGTCTAAGTCAGTAAAAAAATCTGTTGGCAAATCTGTTCTGTAGAGGACCAGATAAATACAGTAACAATTTGGGGGAGGTCTGAGTTACCTGGGCAGTGGGACCTCCTCTAACAGAATGATTGGCATCCAAAAGGCGGGTGAACACGTTTCTCTTCTACAGGTGGACACACCAACATGTACAGATTACTTTGAAGGACAGTGGGAAAAGTCCTTTTTTGGCATCCAAAATGGATGTGGCCTTAAAATGGTCTCTGTCTCAAATATTCAATTCTGCCACTGTACCTTAAAAGTACCGCAGATGACATGTAAACAAATAGGCATGGCTGTTGTTCAATAAAGCTTTATTTACAAAAACTGATGCTGGCCAGGATTTATTCCTGGAACAACATTTTGCTGACCCTTCACCTAGGCTAACATGATAATAGGAAGGAAGAGTTATAACAGTTAAGAGAATAGTATTTGGATAGCTTACTTTTATGTTAGCTGTAGCCTTCTGGAGACAATCATTTCATAGGTGAAAATTTTCCTTCTGGTTCTTGGAGAATATGTAGCTGGATCTCAAGAGCCAAGAAACACTAGTTTAAGAAATTATTAAGTCTTACTCTCTGAAAAGTATTTTTTTTTACTTGTGGATTATCCTTGCAAAAGAGAAGCATAGTCTTTAGAATGGCAGAGCCTTCAAAGATATTCATGCAAATAAAAGAACAAACAAAATTAGAAAATTCTACTGGAAACCTTAGACCCACATTTTAAAAAAGTTTTTACTTAAATAGCAGTTAGTTAAAATACAGTATAATATTAGTTTTTGGCTGTGCAATATAGTGATTCAATACTTTCATACATCACCCAGTGCTCATCGCTGCAAGTGCCCTCCTTAATCCCCATTGCCTACTTAACCCATTCCCCCACCTACCTGCCCCCCCCCCCCCCCCGCCAGTCTGGTAACCATTAGTTTGTTCTCTATAGTTGAATCCTCAGACCCCACATTTTATGACTGCTATCTTGACTTCTGGTATGAACTTTTAGGGATTGTAACTGGTTGTTAGGAAGTAAGATGTACTGGGGTGGAAGGGGTGAACTCTCATGACCTCAAAATATAGCCTTATACTCCCTCTATACTGGATACCCATCTGTGTGGCCTGCCTGACTGCTGTCTCTCCACTTGCTCAAATTCACGTTGGCATAAACCGTGCAAAGCCTGGACTTCCACTTGATCAGGCCTAGAGCCTTCTGCTGCTTTCAGAAGCTGAATACCAATTTGCTTCCCTCATCCTTCTGTTCTGAACTTCTTGAGTTTGATTGTGTATACTGCTAAATAGAAAAACAATATGAAATCATTCTTTAATATAATTTTTAACAGTGAAATATAACATTTATATAGAAAAACATGCCCAATCATAAGCTTACTAAATCCGTGAATGAGTACAATAAATCAATAAATAAAGCATCACTGACAGCTTCCAGCCTCCAGCCTCCATCATCATCTGCCCCAGTAATCCCTTCCCCACCAAAGGAAACCATTACTGTTGACTTTTATTACGTGGATTAGTTTTGCCTATTTTTGAATGTTATAATTGGAATTATATAGTGTCTTTTTGGTGTCTTCTTTTGCTTGATGTTATGTTAGAGAGACTTAAACGTTGCTTATACAGCAGTAATTTATTCATTATCATTGCTGTAGAATATTCCATTATTTGAATATTTTACACTTTACTTCTTTTGCTTTTGATGGAAATGGTGTTGTTTCTAGATGTTGGTGAATACAACTAATGCAACTATGAGCCTGCTTGCTCATGTCTCTTTGGTTTTTTTGGAGCACATTGCACAAGGAGTGGAGTTGCAGAGTCATAGGTTATATCTATATCTATCTATCTATCTATCTATCTATCTATCTATCTATGTGTATATATATATATATGTGTGTATATATATATATAATTTTATACATATATATTTATATTATATATGTAAATATGTATATATATTTAATAGAGAGCAATAATTTCCCAAAGTAATTATGCCAATATTCACACCATCAGGTATGTGAGAAGTCTAAAATCTCTTTTGAAATTGTCTATTTTTTTCTTATTGATCTACAGGACTTCTTTTATTTTTCAGACACAGAGCTTTTTTAGGGTGTACCTATTACAAATACCTTCTCCCATTCTATAAGTTGCCATTTCATCCTCTTAATTATGTCTTTTGATGAACAGGTGAACTTGATTTTAATAACATTAAATTTATCAATCTTTTTCTTTAGACTTTGTGCTTACTGTGCTCTAAGAAAACTTTGCTTATCTCAAAATCAAGGTGTTCTTTTTTTCTTCTAGAAATTTTACTGCTTTACTGTTTACATTTTGTTCTTTAAGCCACGGGGAAATGATATTTTTGTGATATGAGGTAGAGATCAAGATTGTAATTTTACAGTATGGATATTCAGTTAACCCTGTACTATTTATTGAAAAGACTATTTTATCCCCATTGCACTTGACTGTCACTGTTGTCATAAGTTACCATATGTGGTTCTCTATTCTGGTAAATTCTGTTTATTTGTCTGTATGATAAATAATTTGCTACAGATGCTATCTGGACCAGGAAATTTTTCTTGTTGTTGGAAGGTTTTAGATTAGGGACTTCATGTGTATATGACATATATATACTGTATGCATATATATATATGTATATATTATATATATACATATATATATATACTGTATACTATTATATAATTTCTTGTGTCAGTTTTGATATTTATGTTTTTCAAGAAACTAAATTTCAAATCTATTGCCATATATTTATAGTATAATCTAATACTTTAGTGTACATAAGATTTATAATTATATGCTACTTTTATTACTGATATTTATAATTTGTTCCTACTCTTTCATTTTTTCTGAACCTGTTTTACTGGGGTTTACTCATTTTATTATTCTTTTCAAGGACCATCTCTGGGTTTGATCTTTTTTTCAGTTATATACTCGTTTCTATTTCAGTTAATTCTATTTTTATCTGTATCATTTTCTTTTACTTTCTTCACATTTAATTTGATATTCTTTTCCTAACTACTTGAGATGAACAGTTACATAATTTTCAGATATTTCTCTTTTCTAATATACACATTTAAGGACATAAATTTTCCTCGATGTATAGCTTTAGCTGCATCATATAAATGATGATATGTCATATTTTTTACTATTATTCAGTTGTATTATCTAATTATCCACTCTTGTCCCTTGCAGCTCAAAATGAAGCAAATACCTTGAGGAAAAATGTACTGCAAAATGTCAAGTTCACTTCTTTGAGGTTGTCTTTTCTTGAGGACCTTCTCTCAAGTCCTGACTGCTTTCTTTAACCCCTGAACTTATGGCTGCCAAAAGCTTAATGCCCAAAATGACTGGTTTCTGCTCAGTCTGACTGTTGTACTGCTCATGAACCAGCAAACACCTAGGAAGGGAAAGTGGTGGAGGATATCAGGCAAATCAATGTGCCTTCCTTCTTTTCAGGATCTTATACCCTCACATCCTAACTGCCTTTGTTATTGTCCTTTTTTTTTTTTTTTTTCAAACAGCTATTTTTTTTAAGGCTTATTCAGTCTTCATAAATCTCCTCAGTGGGAAAGCTGGCCTGAATCACATATTCTGTCATAGCAAAAGCACAAATTGCCTCAGCAAATAACTTCAGAGCTGGGGAAAACCTTAGAGATTAAGGTTTCATGACCAATCAAATTTCATTACCTAGGTTTCATTACCTAGTGACAGAGCCAGCACTGTAATCTATAATTCTTGATTCCTTATAAAGTACAAAGAGCATGGGGATGTTGCTCTGGGGTCACAGATATGCACACGTGGTAGCTGGGACTACTCATTCTTCTCCACAGCCTCAGATTTTGGAACAACCATTTTCTGAACCTGTAAGATCTCCTAAATGCCCCAACTGTGTGAATTATAATTTTGAATACAGGAAAAAAATAGACCCTTCAACTCTGCTCTGAAACTGTCAACCTCTGTTGACAGTTGATACTGTATGACATGTTGTTCCTGCATTTACCACATACTAGGAATTATGCTAAGACTGTGGATGCAGAGATGAAATGCACAAGTTTTTCCTCAAAAAAAAAAAAAAAAAACAAACCCAACAAACAAACAAAACAAAACCTCAAAGGGTAAGGGAGAGGCAAGAAAACAGTAAGAAAATGATTTTCATGTGGTTTAGGCAGAGCATAATGGGAGCACTGCTGACGAGCAAAGGATTGCCTGGGGAGTCAGGAAAGCCTTCACAAAGAAGGGTTGAAATAACTTTCGAGGCTCATGATGGAGCCACTCCTGCCGGAAGTGGCACAGCAGCAAACAGAAACTCAGGTAACTTTGGTGTCCCTGTAGACACCAAAAACATGGGACAGAAACATGGGACCAGAAACATGGGACAGCCAGCCAGTCAGCGAATCCCCAAATGCCAAGCCAACTCCAGCTTTTTACTCACTTCTGTTCCTCATTTTCTATTTTTCTCTTCTGATCCTTATTCCTTATCCCATAAAAGCTTTTGGCCTCCCACCCCATTCTACAGTTACCTGAACCCTTGGGAATGGAGCCTGCCCACTTCCTGAAGAATTAAGTAAAAATTTCCTTTTTATTAAACTTAAAATTGTCTCTTTAATCATTTTTAACATGCCCTAACATATACACTCACATGTACATATCTATACACATTAATCACATATATGTAAAGCCTGCCTCTCCCATGCATTTTTAATAAAGTATTCTTCCAACTTTATGCACTTTCAGGTTCCTTTGCTCCAAATTATTCTCTTCTTTGTAACTCAGGCTGGCAATCTGCTTTTAACCTCTTGGTTTGTCCCCTGCCTCAGCTCTGATTTCACCCCTCAGATCTGCTGCTAGATACTGACTACCTATTCCAGCTCACTCATCAGACATGAGTCACAATTTATCTCCACGTTAACAGCCCTCTCAACCCTGCAGAAGCACCAGGAACCAGCCAGGGGTGTCCATGTGGTCTGGATTTGCCCTGCAAATCTTGGAAGTGAGTTAAGCAAACGTTAACCCTACTGGTGAGTCTCAATCCTGAAATTTTAGTAACCATCTCTCAATGCATGGTTTAGTAACCATGTGAAGCCCTTTCCACTCCCTCCATTTCTTTTTTTTTTTTTTAAGTTTATTTATTTATTTTGAGAAAAAGGGGGGGGGGCGGGGAGAGAGAGAGAGAGAGAGAGAGAGAGAAAGAGAGAGAAGGGCAGAGGGAGAAAATCCCAAGCAGGCTCTGCACCATCAGTGCAGACCCCAATGTGGGGCTAGAACTCATAAACTGCGAGATTATGATCTGAGCCGAGGGCAGACGCTTAACTGACTGAGCCATCCAGGCGCCCTGGTCTCCCTCAATTTCATCTTTTCCTCTGAACCCTATAATACTTTTTGTATTCCCAGGAAAACAATGAGGAGCAAATGAATAAAAGACTAATATTAAGAAATAATGAAAGCATAGAGGCTTCTCTCTCTATCCTTTTCCTCCTCCCCACCTCCTTGTACCCTACCACTGGAAGGGCCAAGGGATTTTCCTTCCCTGATATACAATTACAATAGCAAATGCCATACGAAGGGAATACTGGAAAAGTCCCCAGTGTGCTATTCTTTATGCACTGTATCACTGGGTTTCCATTTCTTTTGGCTATGATGCTTCTTGGAAATATAATAGAAGCTAGAATAAAAATACTCAAAGTGTATGTAAGCATTGTTTCTCTTAGCTTTTATTAAAGTCATACTAGGGGTGCCTGGGTGGCTTAGTTGGTTGAGCGTCTGACTTCGGCTCAGGTCATGATCTCGGGTCTGTGAGTTCCAGCCCCGCGTCGGGCTCTGTGCTGACAGCTCAGAGCCTGGAGCCTGCTTTGGATTCTGTGTCTCCCTCTCTCTCTGCCTCTCCCCCGCTCATGCTCACTCTCTCTCTCTCTCTCTGTCAAAAATAAATAAACATTAAAAAAAATTTAAAGTCATACTTACATCAAGAAACTACTAAGAACTAGGAATTTAAATATGAATAAGAAAAATTACCCACATTCAAAGAAACTTGATAAATACACAGATAATTAAAATAAAAATAAGAATTATGGGATTATGGAAGACAGAATAATTAATTTGGGTATTTTGAAGAAAAAGTAATGAGAATTGCTCAGTATTTGAAATGTGCCTTGGAAGTAAGATAGAAATTGCATAAAATTTTATACATGTCACTATTTGTAAAATGAAGTCTGCCTGTCTTTATTTCATTAAACTCCATACATTTATAGATATATATTTTTTACATAACAAAAACCTTAAGACTGCAGTACTCCTGAGAATGGATTGACAAGGAGATTTTAAGGATGGGAGTAATTCAAGTAAACAATCAAGGCACCAGGACTCACATTTGTTACATTTAAGAGGTTTGTCTACTGCCCTTCGTGGCAAGATAAGAAATATTGACCAGATGGATGTATTATATAGGACTCTGGCCAGTGAGTTAGGTAGTATTCTATTCTCAGCTCTACAACAAATGTGCCTTCCTGACCTTAAGTAAATATCTCTGCTTCCTTTTGTTTTCAGAATCCTTTTATTCCATCGATAGTTGGATTGACTCGATTGATTCTTTATAGGTAGCCATTGCCATGGGCCTATTTCCAACATGCTCTCATTTCCCAATGAAAATGGAAAAATACACAAATGTTTTTCCTCAGATTTGCACACCAAGTTAAGAGGCTCCAAGTCTATTTAAAATGGAAATAGTTCCACTAATCAGGATAACTAGTGTAATCATAATCCATTCTTAAACTCCATGATGAAAGCTGTGGTAAGAGCCACAGCTTTGAGTGATGAGTGTGGATGTTTTGTGTTTTAAGAGATGTTTTCAGAGTGAACAAAATGTTAAAGTAAAGGGAAAAAAGATGGATACATATTGACTACAGCAACAAAGACAGGTATATATGAAAACCCAATGGGATATAGAGCGGGCAGCTCCTAGTTTACTCAAGAGCCAGATGAAGCAGAGGAAAATGTTGAGCTGTGATACCCACTGCACGAAGTGTCCTGGAACTAAAATGGCCCATCAGAATTGTCCCATGCTGAGCCAACATGTCCTTGAGATACAAATATCCTTAGAGCACAATGGTAAATTACAACAGGCTATATTGGCTCAATACAAACATTTTTGTGGCAAATATTATAGAGATTTCCTCACCATGCAGCTTCATGTATCACTCATTTGCCCTCTACATGTGGCCAATCCATCTTATTTCCAAGGTTTATCTGGTTAGAGTAATAGGTCAACATTGCACACAGTAAACCAAGTTTATTGTCAGTCTAGAGAACTGTTTGGGCTACAAAAATTAACTTTCTGTGCTGACATTTAGAGAATGACGTCAGCACCATGTTGAGGAGGCCACTAAGGCCCTCACTTGATCTACACAGCAGCCTTCTTCACCCTGACCTAGCCTGTAACTGGCAAGACGGCAAACAATCTAAGCTCTTTCTTCAGCCATAACTGCAGTTAGAATCAACAGCCATAATCCACAACTGTACAGCTCTAGATCTAGGTCTATATTTATGCACTCTATTTGCCTTGCTATCTACCTGTCACCTTCCCTGAAACACTTGCATTAAAATTGAGGGAAAAGCTAGGTGCACATTCAAGACTGCAAGTTATCTTGAAGGATGCCTACTTTCTTTAGAAGAGGCCCAGAATCACTCAGAGTCATATGAGTATGGAGAGAATAGTCACTTAGCAGTGTTCGGGAAGCTGGGATATGAGTGAAGTAATCCAAACGCAATGCCTTCAAGTATCATTAAGTATTTCTTACCTCGTATGAAGTCCACAAAGGACAAAGTAGAGATTTGTCCCCACCGGAAGCCTTCTCCCTCTCCCACCGGAAGCCTTCTGCCTCTCCCACCGGAAGCCTTCAGGAGCGCGGCAGGGACCAAGAACATGCATCAGGGCTACCCTGAGAGTAACCATACTCGTGGGTGGTGTGTGGTTTATGAGTTGCAGTCGAGGTGTATGTGGCGGGAACACTGAGTGATGTCAGTAGGCTCAAGAGCCTGACCTGTCAGTCAGGTCAAGAGCCTGAGTGCTGAGGAACAGAAAAGACGGCTGGCAGAGGAACGCACAGCCACACGGACAGAATGAGGGAATTCCCAGAACACGGAGGATTTGCTCGCTTGTAGGTGGACACTTTCAAGGGACTAGACGTGTAGATTTGCTCCCTTCAAAACTCCTTATACTCTGCTGTGATTTGCTCTGACAGGTTGGAGATATGGGCTTTAAAGCAGAACAGGAATATTTTCCTTGAATATTTTATTTCCTTGAATATAAAATTGATCATCTACTGCTTGATTTGCTATATTTTAAGGCACAACAAATGCATCGAATAGAGTTATTGCCCCTAGTTTTGCAAACGATGTAATCGTTATTGTGTGGATAACAGGATCTCCTGTGCTGCCGAGGTGCTAAGGGCCTCGTAGAGCTGCACTTCACTACTGAAGAGTAGCATTCACAGCTGGAAGCACGAGCCCAGCACCCTGAGGAGAGTACACAGTAACACTGAGCCCCCACATTTTACAGCTGCAGAGGCAAGGCTTGTAGAGGTTAAGTAGCCTGTCCTAGGTCTCACTTTTGATGAGACACAAATTCCGTTCTGCTTGACTCCAAACCTCAGGCTTTGAACCCCTGTGCTCAAAAATTGTTCGATAAGCATAGCATAAAGGAAATGTGTTTCCAAAGTTGCCGTTATAGAAATTCAGGGGTCCTATAAGGCAGGAAGACCCTCACAATCTTGCCTTCAGCTTTTTTCTTTGTTCTTGTTTTCATGGGGCCCGCTGGTAAGGGCCGAACAGAGGAATGGAATCTATTAGAAAGCTGCCAATAAAACTCTGTCTATCTTCTATTCCCGTTCATAGTTAATGCAAAGAGCATCGTTAATCTTTACCTATGTGGTTGTTCACAATTTACAAAATGTTTCACAGTGGCGCCTGGGTAGCCCAGTCAGTTGAGCGTCCACTTCAGCTCGAGTCATGATCTCACGGTTCGTGAGTTCGAGCTCCGCATGGGCTCACTGGGGCCAGCACAGAGCCTCTGTCTCCCTCTCTCTCTCTGCCCCTACACCCCCTTTCTCTCTCTTTCTCTTTCAAAAATAAATAATAAAACAAAACAAAACAAAAAAATGTTTTTGCAGACATTATCTCTTCTCTCTTGTGATTATGTTTCAGTCCTATGGAATTTATCACTCCAGCCCTATCTGCATGATTTCAGATATTGAGTAACATGTTTAGGGAGAGAGGAAATGTGGAAATTGGTCATTTAGCCATGACCAGATGCTTTGCATTCTGGAGACACAGCATCCGTATGATTGATTGATTTTTTTCTATTCTGTCGGGCTGTTTGGTTATAAGCCTTAAGCTAACCTTTAAAAAAAGGAAAAACTACTTGAAAATATATTCAATATTTTTCATCTGGCTCATTTCCCAGATATTTCAAATATATTTTATTTACTAGCATCAGAAGTTAAAGTAGGCCATTGTGCAGTGTTATTTCATTCAATCACTTCTTTTTTTCATCTGTTCCTATCTGCCTTTTGAAAACTTCGTTTATCCATCTTTCAAGATTCATGCCAGTATAAACATATACACATACCAGCATCAAAATATATAAAATTAAGTTTGGGCTAGTGACATTCATATGATTTATTGAAAAATACTCATACAGGGGCGCCTGGATGGCTCAGTCGGTTGAGCGACCGACTTCGGCTCAGGTCATGATCTCACAGCTCATGAGTTCAAGCCCCACGTTGGGCTCTGTGCTGACAGCTCAGAGCCTGGAACCTGCTTCGGATTCTGTGTCTCCCTCTCTCTCTGCCCTTAACCCACTTGCATTCGATCTCTGTCTCTCGCAAAAATAAATAAACGTTAAAAAAAAAAAAAGAAAAATACTCATACAGAAATCATGAACTCTGAATTATTAAAACTTAGACCTCTGATTGACATACTATTTGATTAATCAGAATAAAATAAATCTTATGATTATGCCATAAAATATATACCGATTGTATTTTGTTATCAGAATTGCAAAGTTAACTAGCTGGAAATTAGATAAAGGGCATGTAGTCTGTCCTCCAATTTTCAACCAGATAACTCTTAATCCCTCTGTTCCCAGCAGATACAGCTTCTCAAAAATTAGTTGTTTCTCTCATATCTTAGAAAGCCATTTATGAAAGTCAAAGCTCCTTATTTGCCATGCATTAAAGTACACTTGGAATTAAGTGTTAGAGAAACATGCATGCTTACTAAACTGTTACACTTTCTTTGTTATCATCGTTACTTTGTGGTTAACATAAATCTTGTGACACCCTATATGTATCTTTTTTTTTTTTTTCTTCTAACTCCCAGGAGAATTAGAGCTAAGTGTCACCTTTATTTCCAACAACTGCTATCCTTGATACTGACCTTGAATTAGGTTCTTTATCTTTTACTCTTCTTTGCTTAGTGCATAGTCTTTATGTTATAAAAGCATGTGGTTAGGAAATTTCTAAAAGACCCCAGTGTCTTATGAACAAATTCCTGGCTCAGTGAATTCTTGATACATGTAAAGACCCTGAATTTTTATAGCAATTGCAAAGTCCTTGATGAATCATCTTTCCAATTTTGAATGGAAGATCTCTTCGTCCTGGGCATTGCCCTTACAGGTGTGGTCATGGCCACCATGACGGCCTCCAGCAGAGTCACTGGTAGTTGATCACACTGTGAACCCTTGGTAGTTGTCCTCACAGAGCTCTTAGAAACAAGGCATCTACCTCAACACAAGAGTAGCATCTGGTGCTCTCACAGTAAGATACTGATTTAAGAAACATTCACATTGGGGGTGCCTGGGTGGCTCAGTCGGTTAAGCGTCTGCCTTTGGCTCAGGTCATGATCCCACAGTTTGTGAGTTCAAGCCCTGCGTTGGGCTCTGTGCTAACAGCGCATAGCTTGGAGCTTCCTCTGCTTCTCTGTCTCCCTCTGCCTCTCTGCTCCTTCCCTGCTTGTTCTCTCTCTCTCTCTTTCAAAAATAAATAAATTAAAAAAAAAAAAAAAAAAAAAAAGAAACACTCACATCAGAAAGATGACCAAAATGTTCACTATTCAACAACCTCTATGTACCCTGAAGTTTAGTCCAGGGTGTGCCAACTCTTTGCCTACATCACATCCCCTTTGGAGCTGCATTGCTCTTCCAGCTTGTGGGTGAGTTCAGCCATTCTCTGTATCTGAACTGCAACCACAGAGTTAGTATGTTTTCTTCCCGGGTGTGGTGATCCCCAAAGATCTCCACCCTCGTTGTTTGGAAGATGATGTGAGGTCTTGCTTGCCCCCAGCCCCACCCTGTCTCCACATATCCGGCACTAAGAGACCATTGCTTTTATTACCTAAGACTTTCAGAGAGCAGTAACAACACATAGTATATCTCAGTTTAAGCTGAGGTCTGAATACTCTCTGAAGGGCATATATCTAGCCAAGTCTGTAGTCAGTATTCCCAAGAACATTGGGGAGGAGAGACCTCTTAAATTCAATCCAGCCAAACGGGGATAGAGAGGTTTGATTTAGGCTGCAAGACCTTGTCCTAGAAGTCTTTTTGATAATTTATACTTTCCAAAGTGCTGGTCAGCTATTCTAGCAAATAAGTAAAAGGGTTTTCTTGAAGTATGGAAATCCCTGGTCTGGGAAATAGGAAGCCAAATTTCTATTTCTGGTTTTTTTCTCTTCAGATACTGTAAAAGCACAATCAGTCAAACTAGCTTCAAGTTCTTATAATGGTGAAGATCAAGATTTTTGCTTGGGAATTATATTTTGAATGGAAAAATGAGAAAATATACAATAGAAGACAAATGTGGTATACCACACAGGGGTCTTGGAAATATCCCACAAGCAAATAATTGTTCTATGGAAATGCTTTGGAACATGTCAGAGATTTTTTTTTTTTAATCGAAAGTTAAGAGCTCTGCTATTGACAAAGATTACAAAGCAAATACTTACTTGGCCAACAACTGAAAAATTCAGGAGTCTGAATTGACACAGTGTCATTGCCAAAGGAAGAGAGTTCTAATTTTAAAGAAATTCACTGCAAGCCCGAGTTGAACTAGTTTTTTCATTAGTCAATTAAAGAAAACCAGCAATTAGAAAGTGATCATAAAATCAATCTAAGAGATCATAAGATAGGGAGCAGAAGGAGAAAATGGGGAGAATTTTACATTTACATGATTGCTCATAAAGGATGAACTACAATCAGTAGAACATGAAATTAATTTTTTCTTTCACTTATTGTAGAAGCTCGGTCTTAAAAAACCTGCCACTTTGTTTTATCTTTTATAGATTTTTTCACATGCTAGTGTTAAAATGAAACCCATCCCTTTTTGTTTACATGCTTCATCATTTCAATCTCATTAATTCTATATTAGAGCACCAATGGTTTTTATAACACCAAATATACACCGAGAAATGAGTGCACAAAAGCAAGGCAGCCGAGATGGAACTATTTTGGGATTATTGTCCATCTCATCTCTGATGCAGGTGAATTTTTTCTTCTGATTTTTTTTCCAAGAGCATCCCTAATTGTTTTTTCCTATATCATCTTGGCTTTAGCAACTTGTTTTATACCCACTGTCTATTGCTAGATTAGGAGGGAAATTACAGGCAGTGGAGTCAGACAACCTGGGTTCATACTCCATCTCGGCCACAGAGTGTCAGTTTAGACAAATCCTATGGTGCTCAGAGTCACAATATCTTCCTCCGTAAGAGTGGTTAATAATGTGCGGTTGGTCCAAGTGTTGTGGAACTCAGTTGATGTTCCCAGTGCATCTAGCTTAGTGGCTCACACAGAGTTGGCATTCAATAAATAGTAGATTGTGCCAGACAAGTGGAAACGTGTTGTTTCCCCAGGCAAATTTACCTTGTTTTTTCTTTCTAACTAATCTCTTCTTGGCCTGGTATCTTTCTTTTTATTTATTTTTTTATTTTCTAAAAAAAATTTTTTTTAAGTTTATTTATTTTTGAGAGAGAGATAGAGAGAGGAAGCACACAAGTAGGGGTAGAGAGAAGGAGAGAGAATCCCTAGCAGGCTCTGCACTGTCAGCACAGAACTCAATGCAGGGCTTGAACCTATGAACTGTGAGATCATGACCTGAGTGGAAATCGAGAGTCAGACGCTTCACTGACTGAACCACACAGGCGTTTCCTGTTCTTTTTTTTTTTTTTTTTAATAAATGTTATTATTTGGGGGGGCACACATACTCTTCACAGAACTGAAAATGCTCCAGCTTTTACATTACCCAGAGTTATCAGCAACTCTTTTCTCACATTCCTTGTCTCCAGCTCTCTCTCTCTCTCTCCCTCTACCCACCTTCATCATTTAGACAAAGATCACCCAACACTAAATTGCTTATGCATATTCCATATGAGTGCATGAAAATGTTTTTTTAATGCCTCAACGTTTAAAAATAGCTACTATTATCCTCAACAATTCTTTAATATATTACTTCACTCTTTAAAAGTGAGGTAATATATATAAAATATACAAGAGAAAGTGACACAATATAGAAACTCAGGTGAAATTGAATTAAGATCCCTTCTCAGTGTTCCCACTTTTCCCCTATTATAGTAGTTATTACTCTATAACACGTTTTTTTTTTGGTTTTTTTTTTTTGTTTTTTTGGCTTATAACTGCTTCAATAAATGGTGACTTCTTCCAGGGCAAAGTCTTTGCATTTAAAGAACCCAACACACATGAAAGCCCTTCAGTACAAATTTGTTGAATGATTAGAATCGTTTGCCAATATTTTAATATTTCTTTACTAATTTTACTAATAAAAATGTTACAATAAATAGAACATAATTTTCCAATAAACAAAATCATTTCTGCCTCTCATTAGAGTGTTAAAAATCTAAGATTTGGAACATTTGGCTGTTTATATTAAGCTGACCAATCCCACTCATATAAAAAGGTGAAATGAGACATTCATTCTAGGCCTAAAATGATTTACATAAATAAAATAGAGAGTTGGTCGTCTGGCAATGCCCAGTCTGAAAGACAGCTCATGTGTTGTTGTTTTAGTCAAGTTCAAAGCCCTAGGACCAAAGACTCCCTGCACTCCTTCTGCAGAGGTCACTGCTCATGGAAGAGAACTTGTCTATTGAGCTACTCTCTGTGATGCTAGGGAGTGAAGACAGAGGAGTCAGCAGTTTCCAATGGAACCAGTCAAGAGAACTCAGGTAGAGAATTAGGTCAGAGAATCCCTAGCGACCCAAAGTAGTCTAGACAGAGTTAGGAGACCTAACCCCTTGGCAAGGAAGCAGAGCCTTCACCTTCTCACCCAGGTCCATCTAGGAAAATTTTCCATCTAGGAAATCAAATTCTGATAATGTATCAAATTTTATAACTTTGAAGCCAATTTTTAGCTGACAATAGTGTCCACTGCTAAATAAATCAACAAACAGGTTGATTTTGTGCTCTATTCCCTACTTAAAATGCCATGTAACATATTAAAATGTATTTAAATAAAACTTATTTTCAATGAGTTTAAGTACTGGACAAGGAGGCTATTTCTGTAATAACTGGCAGATGGCCAATTGTAACAATGCTTTACAGATCTGTTCCCTCGCCTACAATTCATTTTGTTCTGCCACAATTCCTGATGAACTTGTTTGATAATTACTTCCTGGCTGTGGGGGAAATCATTCTCTGTAATGAAAACAACATCTTTCCTTCTTGTGATTTTATTTATTGCAAATACAGTATCGTCACAACAGAAAAGAAACGCTATCCAAGTTACCTTTGTGGTAAGTCTGAATTTGGGTTTTTAAAAGTCGTGATGTGTGTTTTGTGGGTGACCAGAAGAACCAACTGTTGAGAGGTAGAGGGTAAGCAATTAGTCATTTCAATAAAAGAAGGAGTCAATTGAGAAATGTCTCGGAAGAGTGCTGTGAGGAAATACCTTCTTTTCCTCACCTTTTGAAAAAAGCTGCATTAAAATAGTTGGCAAGAGTTATCAAAGATAAAACTGAACTTTTCAATGTTCACAGAGGGAGGCAGTAACATGATATTTGTGAATGTTCGTGCCAAGAAGGACAGTGTATTCTACCAACAAACATTTATTAAACATCTGCTGTGTGCTAAGCATTTTAGTGCCTGTGAACAGACAACTTTGAAGGAAGCATGTACACAGATACTGACAATGAACTACAATAGTGGCCATGAAAGAGGCACATACAAGATGCGATACATTTACAGAGAAATTAACACTTAAGTCTGTCCAAAGTAATCAGAAAAGATGTCACTAGATTTTTTTGACTCGGTGCTTCTTTTTTTTTTTTTTTTTTTTTTTTAATTTTTCAAATGTTTATTTATTTTTGAAAGAGAGAGACACACAAAGTGAAAACAGGGGAGGGGCAGAGAAAGAGGGAGACACAGAATCCGAAGCAGGCTCCAGGCTCTGAGCCGTCAGCATAGAGCCCAATGCAGGGCTCAAACTCACAGACCACGAGATAATGACCTGAGCCGAAGTCGGACGCTTAACCAACTAAGCCACCCAGAAACCCCAGTGTTTCTTTTTTCCTTTGACGTCCTAACCAACAGACTGACCTGAACTCATATTTTTTTCTGTCACCACCAAAACCATCTTCCCACACCCACCCCACTCCACCCTCCATACACCAACATCTGGATCCAGTTCTGTGCAAGGCATTTGGGTAAATATCTCTGCATGTGTTTCCTTTCTCTTGGGCTCACCAATCCTTAACACTGGGGTGACAACATACCTAGCTCTTTGATTTGCTTTTGGGTCTGAAGGGAGGGGTCATGGAGGTCACTAAGCCTGCTTTTAGTGAAGGCCACAGGCCAGAGACAGTCAATAAATCTTTCCAGTTCATCTGTGGCCTAGCCCAGACCCTAGCCATTTGAAACCAAATCGTTTCATCCATTCATTCAAGAGATATTTATTGAGCTCTGCCAGTGCTAAGTTCTATTCTAGGAACTGAGGATAAAATGGTAAAGTAACAGAGAAAATTTCCACCTTCATAGGAAATTGAGGTGGGGAGAGGTGAATTTATGTGCTGCAGGTCAAATGGAAATTCACTGGTAGAATCAGGATTAGCCCCTCAGGTCCTAGAAATCATGGAGGTATTTTTCTACTGTTTTGCTACTTACATGTTGACCTAAATATCTGAATGTGTGTGTGTGTGTGTGTGTGTGTGTGTGTGTGTGTGAGAGAGAGAGAGAGAGAGAGAGAGAGAGAGAGAGAGAGAGAGAGGGAGATTGAGAGAGAGAGAACACAAGCTTATGTGATATATGCTCAGTTTATTGGATCCTTCTGGTCTATTCATCACTTAGGACATTGCTTACTATGACCTTATATATGACATAATCCATGTTCTCAGTAATTCTATTCTCCATTTAGGTAAATTTTAGGTAGTGCCTTAAGTCTAGTATGTCCTCAGTAATATTTATAGAATGAACATATGATAAGTAAAATGCCTGGTAGACGATTTACTAGGACTATATTAATGATGCAGAAACATACAGTAAGGAGAGCTGGGGTGGCTCAGTTAGTTAAGCATCTGATTCTTGGTTTCAGCTCAGGTCATGATCTCTCGGTTTGTAGGTCCAAGCCCTGCTTTGGACTCCATGCTGGCAGTGTGGAGCCTGCTTGGGATTCTGTCTCTCCCTCTTTTACTCCCCGCCTTCTTTCTCAAAAATAAATGAACTTAAAAAAAGAAACATACAGTAAAATAAATGATTCACAAATGGAAAAGAACCCCAAATAAGTATGATATGAGAAAATCAACCCTCTAATTTGAAAATGTTCAATTTCCAAAATAAGCTCCCTTCTAATTTCTTCACCTAGGGTCATTTATTGAATTGGTTTGCCACACATGATATTGTTCCCATACCTATTTTCAAATTTAGCTAGGATTTCTGAAAGGCCTCCAATGGTCCTTACACAGAGCAAATGCACTCTCACCCCAACTGCCTGGACTGTTACACAGCAGGTGACACAATCACTTCCACTGTTTAACAATCAGTGTAAATTACTCTGCTGTTAGTACTGATTCAGAAAGTGGCTAAAATGACTGGGACACACACATATGTTCAGCCCAAGTTTACATATATTTTCCCTCTCAACCTCACTCTCAAATTTTCTTTGTTATTAACAATTTTCCATAACTTGAGAGATTTCATATGCATAAAAGATTTAATTCCCTTTGCTGAAGTGAGCACAATTTTTTGAATTTCTAATATACCCTTGATGGTATTTTTTGTCCTTTTGCCATGGTTTTGTGGCTAAATTATTTCTGTGGTTGTCTTTCATTTCTCTGGGGCCTGCTTTACTGGTAAGGAGGCAAGCTTTCACTCTGACATCCACAGAATATATGCAAGCCACAGTGAAAATTGTACCTAATTTATTCTCTGAAATGTGGAAGACAATACGGGGGAAGAAGCTAGAAATCAAACAGTAATAAAGTTTGAGGAACTATCCTGCCATGGCTGTCACAATGTTGATAAAAGATAGTCTCCCTCCATTTAATCAGCCATTTCAAAGTTGGGAGAATGAGAAAGACAAGGGACTGGTACTTTGCTTCCCAGTGACTGAAAGGCAACTCCAAGAAAGAGACAGATTGAGGTTCTAGTACTGAGAGTGTAAGTACCTGTGTCATTTGTGATAAATCTCATGCTTGAGTCAGAAGGACTGGCACCCTCTCGAAGATATGAGCCTGGACCCCCCACCATCCTACACCTTCCCAGGGAGCACCACAGTGACCTAATACCCAATGGCCCCCCTGGAAGTAGAGGAAGGATGCTTTTGAAACCATCTCCTATGATGGACAGCATCTGGAGTAGGGTGTTATGCACATTGGTTCTTTTGGTAAAACATCTTTGCACTAAAGAATGTTTATGAATATGAAACGTATCTGTGCAGGAGTCAGTAGTAACTTAATGTTATATTATTTTATTTGATATGTTTTATTTTGCATATGCTTATTATATAGATTTTGTTAAAGTTTATTTATCATTTTGAGAGAGAGAGAGAGACTGTGTGTGCAAGTGGGGGAGGGGCAGAGAGAGAGGGAGAGAGAGAGAATACTAAGCAAGCTCCACACTGCCAGGGGCTTAAACTCATGAACTGCAACATTGTGACCTGAGCCAAAGTCAGACACTTAACCGGCTGAGCCACCCAGGTGGCCCTATTTTGTATATTTTATATTTTACTTATAGTTATAATTCAATAAATATATATTTATTCATATATTTTATATTAAAATGTAAGAAGTACTTAGTGGAGGGTGGGTTATTCTACACTGGGGTTTCTGGGGGCAGAGCCAGAGACAAGGGTTTGGGTACAAATCATTTCTTTGCCATGGGATCCCAGGATCAGTGACAAAAGCATTGGGGAGAGAAAACAGGGATGGGAAGGAAGCCAATACGGATGTGTAATGAGCAGAGACCGCTCAGGGTATCTACAGCTCTTTCCCTCAGGAGGTTGCTAACCTACTTTGTAAAAATCATGGTACAGAGTTCTCCTTTCAAAAAGGTGAGGAAGCTGGGGTGTCCATCCACCAATATCTGCTCCATCATTGGTTGAGGGCTACTGCCAAGGGTATTCACACCAGGGGAATTTGGGCCTGAGTTTCACCCAGGCTGAGCACACTCCTATAGCTAGACAAAATCCTTAAGAAGCTGTGAGTGTACTTGGGGGCAGTGAGTGTTGGGGAGGCAGGGGCAGAGCATCCACAACACCTGCCACAATGTGCTGGATCACCTCCTGTGTCAGCAGAATCATTTTCAGAAGGACACTAACTGTACAGCACAGGACATGAAGGATGAGAATTTGATCAAAGGATTCTGGGGGCTAGGAAATTGCTCTCCCTCTTGTCCTCCATCTTGCCCAGGGATTTTTAAAACTGCTTTCCAAAAAAAGCAAGGAAAGCCTTTGAGAACTGAGTGTAAATAAGAGAAACACAAAATAATTCTCTTCATATTTTCTGGAAACAACCTCCAGTTCTATTGCTTTTTGCAACCAAAGAATTCTGACTCAGCTCATAAGAAGAAATACTGTTTGCTATCCTTTTAGTTTGTGAAGTGTTCTCTTATTAACTCCTTTGATGTTGAGGATGCAAACAGGCCATTCTCACCTACATTTTTCACAAGAAGAAGCTAAAAGTACACAGTAATTAAATGAATTGCTTAATAGAGCCAGGGATAGAACCCACGTCTCAATACATATTTATTGAGCATCTATATTCCAGAAACCATGTTCAGTTTTAGGGATATGGAGATTAATGAAACATGGCCCTCATCCTTGACAAAGTCAACCAAACTCACCCGCTGCTGATTCTTTCAAGTCCATTATCTAATTCACCTCTTATTGTTTGACCCATTTTCTCATGACCTTGCTCCTCCTCTCGAGCTCCCAGCCTCTTTTCTGAGTCTTGCCTTTTAAGTTCAGCAAGGGGAAAAGGGGGAAAAAATGTATAAATATCCCCAAACAAATCACACCCAGGCATTTGTCCTTTGGACAGACATGCTGTTGCCTCTTCGTGGACATCCCTTGTCCTGTTTGTCTACCTTGAAACCTCATTTCAATCTTGCTTCTTATTGAAATATATTTCTAGACCCAAGATGGTTCCACTCCTCTGCAGGTTCCCACATCAGCAAATTTAATGTCTTTGGTGTCCCTATAGCAGCTCCATTTGACTGTGTCCGGTTAGTCAACCCCCAAACACCACACTAACTCTTGGTTCTATACTTGCTTACTTGCTCCTTATTCATTTTCAAATTTTCTTTTCCTTGTTCCTTATTCTTGAACCTAAGAAAGCTTCCTGCCTCCTACCCCATTTTGTAGTCCTCTGGACCTTTGGAAATGGAGACTGCCTGCTTCATGAAGTGTTAATAAAGTTTGTTTGTATCACCTAAATTGTCTTTTTTAATCATTTTTAACAGACATTAACTACTGCAGGACTAAAAAATTGCACTCTGAAAAGCATGGTGTTTTATATTTTTTTGGGGGGGGCAGTTTGTACATTTAATTTATGTGTGGGTCCTTCCATTTTTATTTTTTATTCTTATTTTTTTAATTTTAATGTTTATTTATTTTTGAGAGAGAGAGAGACAAAGCATAAGTGGGGGAGGGGCAGAGAGAGAGGGAGACACAGAATCTGAGACAGGCTCCAGGCTCTGAGCTGTCAGCACAGAGCCCAATGTGGGGCTCGAACTCAGCAACGGCGAGATCATGACGTAGGCTGATGTCAGACTCCTAACCGATTAAGCCACCCAGACACCCCATGTCCTTTCATTTTTAAATTAAAATTCCCATGGGAAGAATTTTTGTCTCAAGTGTGCTAAGAGAAATAAGAAAATAACATATTGATTTGTTGACTTGCAAACTATTTTATTGTTTGATTGACTGATCAGTTGATGTATTGCTGGGCTTCACAACTTTAAAAGGGACACAGAAAAGAGTGGTTGAAAATGAAAGTTGCTCACTCTTGAGGAACTGGGCTGTGGGATTGCAAAGGACCACATGTGTTCCCAGAGTGAGATTTCCTTCCAGGTTGGCAAGCTTTCGGCCCTCCTAACTTCCACTGAAAACTCAGGACAGTGTCCTTTTAGGGATGATATATCAGCTTTCTCAGTCCACACCTGGTATGAATTCATAAAAGGTCTTTGACAATTTTCCAGGGCACAACTTTGGAGTACTTGAACCCATCAACCTACTCTTCTCTAGCCTATTTATCCCAACAGCAGACTGAATGAGTCCAGTTACTTTGTGTTGAATCACTGGCATAGCACAGAGAGTCCATATTCTGTGGTCTCCTCGTCCCTCTTGTTCTCACTCACAGGACTCCTTCTAAGCATAGCCACCTCAGGTTTATTCTTCCATGGATATTAATCTTAGTCAATGACACACCCTTTCCTCCCCTGGGCTTCTTTTACACTTTAAAATTTTTTAGGTTGAAAAAAGAGAAGGAAAGTTAGAAGCAGAATTTTAAGGTGGGGGGAGGTGTGTGTGTGTGTGTGTGTGTGTGTGTGTGTGTGTGTATGATATGCTCTCCTGAGGCCCGGTTTGATGTTGGAAGGGCAAATATAAGTGAGAGACCCCCCCTTTGGTGGGACTTTGACTTTCATCCAGAAATTTATCACCTCTCCATTTTCTCTAAATTTAAAAGACTTTTTGTTTGTTTGAGTACTTTGAAACAGGATGCATTTCCTTCACAGAATTCCATTTTATTACAATCAAGAAGTATTTTAGATAAAAATAATTCCCTTGATCTTTATGCTATCATTAACATTCACCAAACTGTTGGCCATGACTTGTGTGTAAATGATTGAGAGTCATCATTTTTCCCCTTGTTTTTCTTGGAGCTCACATCAACATTACAAGGAGAACATAGAGGAGGAGGAATTAACATGGCAGAGCAGCATGGAGACCCTCAGCTTCTCTCCTCCCTGAACACAGCTAGATCAGCATGAAACTAATTTGCACACCTAGGAAATTGATCTGAGGATTAACACAGTATCTGCATAACTTGAGCCACAGAACTCGGCAGGTACATGGTGCAGAAAGGTGAAATGGGGGAGAGGAAAAGCTGCAGAGGGTAGGGAGCTATTTTTGTGGAGAAAAGACAGAGAAAGGAGGAGAGTGTGGGGCACCAGGAGAGTGCAGGAAAAAACACTCCCCTGAAAGTAGCTGGAGAGAAAGATAGACAAAGAGTGAAAACACTTGCAGGGGACTGAACAAGAAATCTGTTCCCCAAAACCACTGGCAGGAAGAAAGGAGAGAGTTTCTATACCACCAGGATTCTATAAACGGTGGAGTGCAGAGTCTGAAGTTCCGACGCCCAGTGCCTGGTTGTGCTCTGGTAAGGAAGTAGGGTGAATCCCCAGGAATAGGCAGCAGGGTCTGAGGGGTTTGTGTACCACACAGGGAGAAGTGGCTCCCCTGCTATAGCATTTGGTAGAGGCCATATGGCCTCCCCAAAGGCAAAGGTCCCAGCTGACCCCAGAGAGCAGCCACCTTTGCTGGTATTGGGACAAAGACACCAGAGTGTGGAGAAACCTAGAGCCGGCTGTGTGTTGTGATTTGCCATAATCTCTGAACCTCTGCCATGGCGTGGTCACAAGAATGTTTTCTGGGGCAAGACAGCACCTGGCCATTGCTGGGTGGGAGAGAGTTTGTGCAGGTCCAAGCCAAGCGGCCGGGGGCGGGGGGTGTCTCTAAAGTGTGGGGTTTTGAAACACAACCTCATCTGAGATAAAACTCTGGAAGGTGGTGCCGCCTGGTAGGCAGATGACTTGGATACAGACAGGGTAGAGGTTAGGAGTGGACAGAGGCCTGAGATAAAGGAAGAGTGCTTGATCATGGGTCGGTGAGAGCATGAAGTTTCTGTGCCACAGACCAGGCAGCTGGGTGAAGCTGTTTCCATCTCTCCCATGCACAGGCATGCACACCACACTCATCCATCCCAGTAAGCTAAGCAGCACCACCTGGTGGAGAACAGAGCCATTACACCAAGCTCTGGCCCAGCAGCATCCTCCAAGCACATCCCTTAGAAGACCAGCACATGTCCCTCCACTTGCTTAGTATATGGACTATAGAGTGCTTCATGGTTTCAGCTCTAGGGGAACTGAATGTAACTTCATTCTGGTTTCATTCTGTTTGCTGTATCATTCATTAGTTCGTTTTTTTGCTTCTGTTTTTGTTTAATTTTTTTTTCTTTTTTTCCTTTCTTTTCTTTTTCTTGGATACAGAAAGAGAAAAATTTCTTTTTATTTTCTTTTTTAAATTAAAAAATTTGTTATTTAAAAAAATAAATTATTATTTTATTTTTTAAATTTTTTATCTATTTAATTTTCTTTATTTCATTTTATCCTATAATTTTTTTTTAATTTTTAAATTTTTTCTTAACTTTTTTTCCTTTCATTTCTTTCCATTTTTTTCTCTATTTTATCAAGCTTCTTTCGACAAGCAGACCAAAACGCCTAGGATCTAGCTTCCTTTATTTTATTTTTTGTTATTTTTACATTTTTTTATTTTAATTTTTTATTTTATTATTTTTTTTCTTCCTCCAAAATGACAAAATAAAGAAATTTTCACCCCAAAAGAAAGAACAGGGAGAAATGACAGGCAGGGACTTAATCAACAGAGATATAAGCAAAATGTCTGAACTAGAATTTAGAATCATGATAAAAAGAATACTAGCTGGGGTTGAAAAAACATAAAATCCCTTTCTCCTGAGATAAAAGAAGTAAATTCTAATCAGGACAACATTTAAAATGCTATAATGACATGCGATCTCAAATGGATGCCCCAACTGCAAGGATGGACAAAGCAGAGCAGCAAATCAGTGATATAGAAGACAAACTCATGTAGAACAATGGGGCAGAAAAAAAGAGGGAGACTAAGGCAAAAGAGCATGATACAAGACTTAGAGAACTCAATGACGTATTTAAAAGGAAAAATATCCAAATCATAGGTGTCCCAGAAGATGAAGAGAGATAAAAGGGGACAGAAGGCTTATGTGAGCAAATTATATTGGAAAACTTTCTTCATCTGAGGAAGGACATAGACACTAAAATCCAAGAAGCACAGAGTATTCCCATTAGATTCAACAAAAACTAACCATCACCAAGGCATACCATAGTCAAATTCACAAAATACACAGACAAGGAAAGAATTATGAATGAAACAAGGAAAAAAAGTCCTTAACGTGTAAGGAAAGATGGATCAGGTTTGCAGCATACCTATCCACAGAAACTTGGCAAGTCATAAGTTAGTGGCAGGATATATTCAACGTGCTGAATTGGGAAAACATGCAGCCAAGAATTCTTAATCCAGCAAGGCTGTCATTCTAAATAGAAGGAGAGATAAAGAGTTTCCCAGACAAATGAAAACTAAAAGAGTTCATGACCACTACACCAGAAGGGAGACTCTTTAAGAGGAGAAAAGATAAAACAAAACAAAAAAGACCAAAAGCAATAAAGATGAGAAAGGACCAGAACAGGCAACACAATGGCACTAAATTCATATCTTTCAGTACTCGCTCTAAATGTCAATGGACTAAACACTCCAATCAAAAGACATAGGCTATCAGAATGGTAAGAAAATAAGACCCATCTATATGCTGCTTACAAGAGACCCATTTTAGACCTAAAGACACCTGCAGACTGAAAGTAAGGGGATGGAGAACCATCTATCATGTTAATGGTCATCAAAAGAAAGCCTGGATAGCCATACTTATATCAGACAAACTAAATTTTAAAATAAAGACTGTAACAAGAGATGAAGAAGGGCAGTATGCCATAATTAAGGAGTCTATCCACCTAACGATCTAACAATTATAAATATTTATGTCCCCAACATGCAAGAAACCAAATATATGAATCAATTAATCACAAACACAAAGAAACTCATTTAATAATACCAAAATAGTAGGGGACTTCAATACCCCCACTTACAACAATGGACAGATTGTATAAGCAGAAAATCAACAAGGAAACAATGGCTTTGAATGACATACTGGACCAGATGTACTTAACAGATATATCCAGAACATTTCATCCTGAGGAACAGAATGCATATTCTTCTCAAATGCACATGGAATATTCTCCAGAATAGATCACATACTGGGAAATAAATCATCCCTCAACAAGTACAAAAAGATTGAGATCATACCTTACATATTTTCAGACTACAACTCTATGAAAATCAAAATCAATCACAAGAAAAAGTTTGGAAAGTCAATGAATACTTGGAGATTTAAGAACATCCTACTAAAGAATGAATGGTGTAACCAAGAAGTTAAAGAGGAAATTCAAAAGTACATACATGGAAGCCAATGAAAATGAAAACATGACAGATCAAAACCTCTGGGATGCAGCAAAGGTGGTCAGAAGATGGAAGTACACAGCAATCCAGGACTTCCCAAAGAAGGAAGAATGGTCTCATATACACAATCTAACCTTTCACCTAAAAGAGCTGGAAAAAGAACAGCAAATATAGCCCCAAACCAGCAGAAGAAGGGATATAATAAAGATTAGAGCAGAAATCAATGATATCGGGAAAAACAAAACAAAGCAAAACAAAACAAAAACAAACAGTAAACAGATCAATGAAACCGGAAGATGGTTCTTTGAAACAATTAACAAAATTGATAAACCCCTAGCCAGACTGATCAAAATGAAAAAGGAAAGGACCCAAATAAATAAAACCATGAATGCAAGAGGAGAAATCACAACCAACACCACAGAAATACAAACAAAAAAAAAAAAGAGAATATTATGAGCAATAATATGCCAACAAATTGGGTAATCTGGAAGAAATGGAAAAATTCCTAGAAATATATAAACTACTAAAACTGAAACAGGAAGAAAGAGAAAATTTGAACAGACCCATAACCATTAAAGAAATGGAAAGAGTTGTGAAAAATCTCCCAACAAACAAGAGTCCAGGGCCAGATGGCTTTCTAGGAGAATTCTACCAAACATTTAAAGAAGAATTAACACCTATTCTTTTGAAACTGTTCCAAAAAATAGAAATGGAAGGAAAACTTCTAAACTCATTCTACAAGGCCAGCATTATCTTGATTCCAAAATCAGACAAAGACTCCACTAAAAAGAACTACAGACCAATTTCCCTAATGAACATGGATGCAAAAATTCTCAACAAGATATTAGCCAATTGGATCCAAGAATACATTAAAAGAATTACTCACTATGATCAAGTGGGATTTATACCTGGGATGCAGAGCTGGTTCAATATCCACAAATCAATCAATGTGATACATCACATCAATAAAAGAAAGAATAAGAACCACACCATACTCTCAATAGATGCAGGGAAAGCATTTGACAAAATACAGTATCCTTTCTTCATAAAACCCTCAAGAAAGAAGGGATAGAAGTATCAGACCTCAAGATCACAAGAGCCATATATAAAAGGCCCGTTGCTAATATCATCCTCAAAGAGGAAAAACTGAGAGCTTTCCCCCTACGGTCAAGAACGTGACAAGGATGTCCACTCTCACCACTGTTATTCCACATAGTGTTGGAAGTCCTACACTCAGCAATCAGACAACACAAAGAAATAAAAGGCATCGAAATCAGTGAGGAGGAAGTCACATTTTCACCCTTCATAGACGACATGATACTTTATGTGGAAAATGCAAAAGACCACCGAAAACCTGCTAGAACCAATCCATGAGTTCATCAAAGTTGCAGGATATAAAATCAATGCACATAAATCAGTTGCATTTCTATACACCAATAATGAAGCAGCAGAAAGAGAAATCAAGGAATCAATCCCATTAATAATTGCACCAAAACCATAAAATACCTAGGAATAAACCTAACCAAAGAGGTGAAAAATCTATACACTGAAAACTACAGAAAGTTTATGAAAGAAATTGAAGAAGATACAAAAAAAATGGAAAAACATTTCATGCTCATGGATTGGAAGAAAAAATATTGTAAAAATGTTGATACTACCCAACGCAATCTACATATTCAATGTAATCCCTATCAAGTTAAAACCAGCATTCTTCACAGAGCTAGAACAAACAATCCTAAAATTAGTGTGGAACCAGAAAATACCACGAATAGCCAAAGCAATCCTGAAAAAGAAAACCAAAGCTGAAGGCATCACAATTCCAGACTTCAATCTGTATTACAAAGCTGCAATCATCAAGACAGTATGGTACTGGCACAAAAACAGACACGTAGATCAATGAAACAGAATAGAGAACCCAGAAATGGATCCACAAATATATAGCCAACTAATCTTTGACAAAGCAGGAAGGAATATCCAATGGAAAAAAGACAGTCCTTTCAGCAAATGACGTTGGAGAAACTGGATAGCAACACACAGAAGAATGAACCTGGACCTTTCTTACACCATACACAAACATAAACTCTAAATGGATGAAAGATCAAAATGTAATACAGGAAGACATCAAAATCCTAGAAGAGAAAACAGGCAACAACCTCTTTGACCTCAGCTGCAGTAACTTCTTACTTGACATGTCTCCAGAGGCAAAGGAAACAAAAGCAAAAATGAACTGTTGGGACCTCATCAAGATAAAAAGCTTCTGTACAGCAAAGGAAACTATCAGCAAAATTAAGCGGCAACTGACAGAATGGGAGAAGTTATTTGCAAACGACATATCAGATAAAGAGTTAGTATCCAAAATCTATAAAGAACTTACCAAACTCAACACCCAAAAAACAATCCAGTGAAGAAATGGGCAAAAGACATGAATAGACACTTTTCCGAAGAAGACACCCTGATGACTGACTAACAGACACAGGAAAAAATACTTAGCATCCCTCATCATCAGGGAAATACAAATCAAAATCACAATGAGATATTACTTCACATCAGTCAGAATGGCTAAAATTAACAACTCAGTAACAACAGATGTTGGCAAGGATGAGGAAAAGATGAACATTTTGTACTGCTGGTGGGAATGCAAACTGGTGCAGCCACTCTGGAAAACAGTATGAAGATTCCCCCAAAAATTAAAACTAGAACTACCCTACGATCCAGCAATTGCACTACTAGGTATTTATCCAAAGAATACAGGAGTGCTGTTTTGAAGGGTCACAGGCACCACAATGTTTATAGCAGTACTATTGACAATAGTCAAACTATGGAAAGATCCCAACTGCCCATCAACAGATTAATGGATAAAGAAGATGTTATTTACTTGGCAATCAAAAAGAATGAAATCTTTCCATTTGCAACAAGGTAGATGAAACTAAAGTATATTATGCTAAGTGAAATTAGCCAGAGAAAGAAAATATCACATGATTTCACTGACATGTGGAATTTAAGATACAAAACAGAAGAATATAAGGGAAGGGAAGCAAAAATAATATAAAAACAGAGAGGGAGACAAAATATAAGAGACTGTTAGATATAGAGAACAAACTGAGTTGCTGGTGGGGTGTTAGGTGGGGGGATGGGCTAAATACACAATGGGCATTAAGGAGGGCACTTGTTGGGATGAATACTGGATGTTATATGTAAGTGATGAATTACTAAATTCTATACTTGAAATCATTATTACATCATATGTTAACTAACTTAGATTTAAATTAAAGAAAACAAATAAACAAATAAGGAGACCATAGAACAGGAACACAAACTCAGATGAAACCCAGAACTACAAAATAAGTCAAGGGGTTGCCAAAACAAATGGAAATTGAACCGAGCATGTGCAGGGAAGGACACAGAAAGGACTCGACTCCAATCATGGGCACCACTGGCTCCTTACTCTTTTCTGAGGGGAAGAACATAGACCAAGCCCTGGGCCCTCGACAGTAGGAACAAGTAGGTGCCTGGATGTAGTGGGAGTTACCCTGCTGACAAAAGATATTTGTTAGAACCTGAAGCCCTGTTGCCGAGGGGAGGGGAAAGACTTTATATTAACAATCAAAGCTGACTTTGAACAGTGCTCCATCAAGGCTACCATTTGGTCTAGGACCCACTTCTAGGTAAATTTACTGGTGCTTGCAACCCTTCCCCCACCCCAATAAATCACATAGTTCCTTATTATTTCTTATTTCAGTCTTTCCCTGCAACCTCTCTGTTTCCAAAACATTTCATTTCCTTCCAGGAGGATGCCCATTGGTTTTGCTGTTACCTGTTGTGGCTTAGCTTAATCTAAGTTGACTTTTAATTTTTGCTTAACTATAGAAGTTTCTGACTTTGTTAAAAATGATTGAAGAAGACAATTTAGGTGACACGAACTTTATTTAACACTTCATGAAGCAGGCAGTCTCCATTCCCAAAGGCCCTAAGAACTGCTTTTTAGGATAAAGAACGAAGGACAAGGAAGAGAAAAATAGAAAATGAATGAAGAACAAAGAAGTAAGTGTAGAGCCCAGAGCTGCCGTGTCATTTGGGGATTGGCTGACTGGATATAGTGTGTTTCTGGTCAAGCAGAACAGTTACAGGGACACCAAAGTTACTTAAATTTTGATTTGCTGACATGGTACCAGGGCAGGAGTGACTCCATCTAGGGACTAGAAAGTAATTTCAACAGCTTTAAAAATCAGTCTTAAGTTTCAACCAAAAGCTGGCCAATATTTTAAGACAATTCACCAAAAGTCAATTTGCTGAAAGAGCAGTTTGTTCAATGACAATTCTTTGAATGGACAAAATATAAATAAACAGTTTATACAAAATCTTTGTATAGTAGTCTCTATACTCAACGTGGGCCTCGAACTCACAACCCTGAGATCAAGAGTTGCATGTGCCACCAACTGAGCCAGTCAGGCACCCCAAGGTTTATATAAAATCTTTTAAAAGAAAAAAAAATTTCTTGAATGTATATAATGATGAGAATATATTCTTCTTCTGAATAGGTTACTAACTGTATTCTTCTTGAATATAGTCAGTGAAAATATTACAAGAATGCATTCTATTTAGCTAAATTTTAAGGAATATAAATTTTAAGGAATGTTTAATTTGATAAAAGTAAGGATAATTTGGGGTGCCTGGGTGGCTCAGTCGGTTAAGCGTCCGACTTCAGCTCAGGTCATGATCTCATGGTCCATGAGTTCAAGCCCATGTCAGGCTCTGTGCTGACAGCTCAGAGCCTGGAACCTGCTTTTGATTCTGTGTCTCCCTCTCTCTGTGACCCTCCCCCATTCATGCTCTGCCTCTCTCTGTCTCAAAAAAATAAATAAACATTTTTTAAAAAATTTTTAAAAAGTAAGGATAATTTAACTTTCTTGTGGGTATATATTTTTAAATATTTTTATATATATAATTTTTTAAGAATTTAATTCGGCTTTATTGAGATATACTTTACAAAAAATTGTAAGATAAAATGTACATTGTGGTGATTTGATATACATTGTGCATACATTGTGAAAGGGTTTCACCATCTATTAATTAACACATCCATCACCTCATGTATTTACCTTTTTTGGGGGAGGGTGAGATCATTTAAGTTCTACTCTGTTAGCAAACTTCAATTATATAACACAGTGTTATCAACTATAGTCACCATGCTATACATTAGATCCTCAGGCCTTATTTATCTTATAGCTTAAAGTTTGTACTCTTTACCAACCTCTTCATACTTTCCCACCTCCAGCCCCAGCAACTAATTTTCTCCTGTTTCTATGAGTCTGACGTTTCCCCCTTGTTTTAGATTCCACATATAAGTGATACCATGCAGTATTTGCCTTTCTCTGTCTGTCTTATTTTACTAGGGTAATGCTCTCAAGATCCATTTATGTAATCACAAATGGCAAGATTTCTTTCTTTCTCATGGCTGAATGATTTTCCATTTTGTGATATTATATATTATATATGCATATACATATATGCATACATGCACACACACACACACACACACACACACACACACACACATCTTCTTTGTCCATTCATCTGCAGATAGACACATAGGTTGTTCCCATATATTGGCTATTGTGGATAATGTTGCAATGTACATGGAAGTGCAGATATCTCTTCAATATCTGTTTTTCATTTCCTTTGGACATATACCCAGAAGTGGGATTGCTGGTTCATATGGTGGTTCTATTTTTAATTTTTTTGTGGAATCTCTAAACTGTTTTCCAATACATATTTGAATATATTAAATACATTATTCTTATGAATACTTCCTGAGTTTCAGCATTTCATTTTGAATTTGTAAATTTCAACCTATTCTTTTTTGCCAATCCTTTTAAAGTCACTTCCTGTCTTATAAACATTATGGCACTTTCAGAGTTTAGGCTTTGCTGTGTGAATAATGACTAAATTTACCAAATTAACAAAAGATAATTCTTTTAACTATGTAGAAAGTTTATAACAATTAGTGTGGCCTGGATTTTCATGGATTTTGGTGTTTTTACTCTGCATTGAGATATAACAAGGACATAGCAAAATGCATAAATGCTAAGGATATATAGCTTACTGAATTTTAATATATGCATATGGCTGTGTAACTGGGTCAAGACATAGAATATTTCCAGCATCCAGAAAGCCCTCTACCTGCACCCTCTCTCCAGTTCATGACCCTCCAGACCTCTTTGACCTCTATTATGACCTCTATCACCATAGATTACTTTTGTCTTTTCATATAGCTTTTTTAAAAATATGCAAAACAAAACAACACAAACCCAAACAAACAAACAAAGAATGTGTAATTTGCATCTGTTCCTAATCCCTACTGCCTTGGCTGCTGAAGGCTGGGCAACAAAAAGAACTTCCTGTTAGTGGAAGAAACATGGAGGCTGCCAGTCCCGGGAAAGGCAGAGACTGAGGGCAGAGGAAGACACCGAGGCAGGGAGAGCATGAAGGCTCCAGAACCCGGGAGCCTTGCTTCCCACAATCCCCATAGACCCTGCCAATCCAGCTGATATTAAGTCTTATAGGCATTATAAATGATTTTTAAAAATCTATTTTTGACCAATACATAAATGTGGAAAGTAAATCATTTGATAAATTGATCTTTCAGTGTGTTGTCTTTCAGTGAGTTATTCACTGGCTGCAGATTCTAAGGGAAGACAGTCTTTGGACAGGCCAGCTTTGGAACTGGAAGGAAGGAATGGGTGAAATGCACAGGCTTGGAGAGCTGCATGTCAGCACGTCCTTAGCTGAGCTGCTTCATCCACCCAGAGACAATGTGGACAGAAGCAGACTCAGGGGCTCATGGAGAGAGAAAATTGTCTGGTCCTGACCCGTGAAGGAGTTGGCCTGACAGGCTGGTGTGAAATGCTGTCCCAACACAGTGAAGCGAGAGTGGCTTTGAGTAACTCCAGGTGAAAAATCGTAGTTTGACATCAGATCTCAGTTGCCACAATGATCCTGATTATGGTCTCAGACTGTAGAACTGACCAGACCTGATCAGAGATTTTGTTCTGTGTGTCAGTGGGCAGAATTAAAGAGAGAGGAAAACAAGGTCAACCCAGAGTTTTCAAGCTTGATCAACTGGGTTCAAAATAGTGTCATTTGCTAATTGGGAAAAGTAAAAATTTGTGAGAAAAGTAAAGGCCGCAGTTTTCATGAGGTTATGTTTGATTTTCTTACCAGATGGGCAAATGGATATGGCAGGTAGGCAGTTGGATTTACAAACCTGGAAGTGAGAGGAGAGAGATAAATTTAGGAATCTTTTGCATATAGATGGTTTTTAAAGTCATGGGGAAAGCAGTGTTTTTAGAACTGTGAGTCATAGTTCATTAGTGTATTACATCAGTTTAGTGTGTTAAGACCAACATTTTTTTTGCAAAATGAAATGAAATATAATAGGATGGTGGCTCAGTCGACTGGGCACCTGACTTTGGTTCAGGTCATGATCTCGCGGTTCCCAAGTTTGAGCCCCACATCGGGTTCTGTGCTGACAGCTCAGAGCCTGGAGCCTGCTTCAGATTCTGTGTCTCCCTGTCTCTCTGCCCCTCCCCCACTCATGCTCTGTCTCTGTCTCTCTCTCTCTATCTCAAAAGTAAATAAATACACTTAAAAGTTTTTAAAAAAGAAAATATCAGAAAGAATCATATAGGTTCCTAAACTATTATTTTGTGAAACTGTTCATTTCAATATATGTTATCATAAAAACTATGTATATGTGTGTGTGTGTATATATATATATATGTGTGTGTGTGTGTGTATACACACACACACACACATACACATACACATACATATACACATACACATACATATCTGTCATACATGTCATTAAAGAGAGAGTGAAGAGGACCCAGAAATAAGTCCCTAGTGACAATAGCAGTTAGAAGTCATGCAAATGAGAAACTGGGAAATAATACTGATGAAATAGCTGATATTGGTATAAGGAAAACTGGAAACAGAGGGATCATAGACTTCAAGAGACAAGTAATGCTGGGAGGTGAGAGAGATGAGGTTAGGACTCCATGTATAAGACTTGGTTTCCTGGAGAGTATTGGTGATCTTGGCAAAACTCTTTTGAGTGGGTTGTGGGAAAGAGGCCAGATTGGTGTGGGTTGGTGAGAGAATGGGAGGTGAGAAAGTGTAGACAGCACGTCTATGTAATTCTTTAGCAGGTTTGACTATGCAGGGGCTGAAACTGAAGGGAGCAAGATGCTGCAAGATGGTTTCATTTTAATTTAAATAATTTTTAGACACTAGAGAATGTAGAATATACTTGCATCTTTACCCCAGTAAGTCTAACTCTGTTGTTGGTTTCTTTGCTTAGACCAAACAGGTCATCATAGATGCCTGAAAGGCAGTGCTGAGGACTATGAGGCTGTTTAATGGCATATTGCTATCCTTGACTTACATGGAGATGTTGAAAGACGGGTTAGTGAAAAATGATTTTAAAGGAAGATGACAGTGTTTAGTGGTTAGATTTTTCTCAGTTGCTTTAAAAAAACCCAGAACAGTTTCATTCATTGAGCAAAAATATGTTAAATAACTATGAAACAAAACAGAAGATGGTATTATACTATAAAGGAACTTATAATAAAGATAAAGAAGTAAGATATACACACAAAACTAAATAGTAGTATATAATTGCATGCCTAAGTAGTAGAGAAAGGAAATGCTACAAAATGTGGTAATTAAAATGTGCTGCAGGAGTTGAGAAAAGGCTCATAGAGCAGTGTTTTTTGAACCATGAATCTCAACCCATTAAGGCATTGTATTCACTTGGTAGGCTGCCATAACAAAGAACAGCAGGTGGGTGCCTGAAACACCAGAAATTTATTTTCTCACAGTTCTGGAAGTTAAAGTCCAAGATCAAGGTGTTATCAGGTTGTGTTCTCATGAAGCCTCTCTCTTTGGCTTAAAGGCGGTCATCTTCCTTTGGTGTCATTACATGATCTTCACTCTATGTGTGGCTGTGTTCTAATTTCCTCTTCTTATGGGAACAGCAGTAATATTGGAATAGGGCCCACTGCAAAGACCTCATTTAACCTTAATTACCTCATGAAAAACAGTCACATTTTGAGGTACTAAGGGTTAGGACTTCAACATACAAATTTTAGGTGTGCACAATTCATCCTATAAAAGGCATCATTATAAAATCAATTTAATGATTTAAGCCTGGAATTATAAAAGAAGTATAGAAAATATCCATGTGTATCTTTTAGAATCATGTTAAATAATTTCTTTTTCTAGGTTATACTAAAAATGATAGTTTAAAAGCCACTATCAAAGAGGAAACTGGAATACAGTCATATGTGAAAAATGGAAGGACAGAGGGAAGATTATAGATGAACAGAATAAACAGGAGATAGAAGGATACCAAACATGACATTTTCTTGGGAGACTAATCAAGACTCATCTGCTTGGAAGTGAACTCTCAAGTGAAGATATAATTAGACTTTAAAGTTAGATTATTCCAAAGTCTTGATGGCCAGGCTAAGAACATGGATTTTCATCCTTTTGGCAAAAGAGGATTTTAAGAAATAGTGAATTTAACAATTTATAATGATACTTTGGCAGCTGAATTGAAAAGGGGGAAAGTTTAGAAGCAAAAGGATTGTTTGGAGGCAGTTGAGTTTCTCTGGCATAGACTGAAGAGGGTCTAGACAAGCTGGTGACAGTGGAAATAGAAAAAGAAAGATGTCTACCAGATATACATCAGAAAAAAAATCAGTAGGACTTGTTGACTGAATAAATGTAGGAGACAGAAGAAGACAACTTGTGAAGGTTGGAGGGGTTCCAATTTCTAGGAAGGAAATAGAACTGTCTTGTCCAATACAGTAGCCAGTAGCCACATGTAGATGTTTGAATTAAAATTAATTAAAGTTAAATTAAAAATTGGATTGTTCAGTAACACTAGGCACATTTCAGATGCTCCATAGTCATGATGCGGTTGATGATTATGGTATTAGATAGTGCAGATCTGAAACATCTATCATCCAGAAATTTCTATTGAACAGTGCTAAAGAATGCTTCCCTGTGGAGAACTTTCTTTTGAGATGCTAGCTAGGCATCCATGCCTTTCATACTCAGTGGCTTTTTCAGCTATAACTTTGATAAAATTATTTTGTGGTTGTTAGAAAGATCTGTCTGTCCTCATATCATTTACACATTGACCTATTATATTCCTACTGTTATTCCATTGTGTAGGCTTAAGCCCCACGCAGATCTAATTAAATCTCAAATACTCTAAAAGAGTCGTGAGTAAACCATCATAAAGGAACTATAAAAATTATTTTTTAGTGTGTAAAAAGTAAGGGAAGAATAAGGTCCTTTTTAGAGTTAGAACCAACTTTTAAGCGTCTGTCAGAAGTTGGATGAGTTAATAAAATATGAAATGTAGCTTAAAAATTATTTCAAAGTTAATTAGCTATTCCATGGAAAGAAAATAAAACCCAGAAAAGTCAACTTCTTGGTGGGAAAACAAGTATTTTCAAGCTTTATATTCTGGTCAAGAGCAGGTTTAGGATAGAGGAAAATGTTGCATATATTTGCTAATTTCATCCTGTGAGATAGTTATTATTTTTCCTATTTTATAGCAGGAGGAAAAGGTGTCTGGAGAAGTTCACTGACTTGTTCAAGGTCATTTAGCTAGTAAGTGATAGGTCCAGGATGATTACTAAGGTATTTGGCCAATTTCAGTGTTCTCACATGATTTAGCCACATCTACATGGGAACACAAGCATCTCTGGTTGCTTGTTGATTGAGTGAGGGGCTAGACCAAGTAATTAACTTTTTATTGAGAAACTAGTATGGCCTAAGGATATCCCCTTTTTACCTGGCTTGAAAGTGGATGGTACCCCAAATTCTGGGATATGACCACCGCTTGGGAAAACTGGTAACATTCAAATATTTCACTCTATTGTACCAACTTAGTTCTGTCTAATATCTACCATAGAACAGCTATCTGACTGAGTTCACTATTATCACCAAAATATACTTTATCAGTAGGACTTTCTCCACCTTTACCAGCTGACAAAACACCTCAAACTTAACGCACTAAACAATGCAAAATATAGACAAATCACATCGTTGGGCACTCAGGCTCCTTTGTAGCATATGAAAATATTACCATACTGTATATTGTCACAGAGGATGTAAGGTGGGAACTAATGAAGCTGGTCTGTAAGCCAACTTTTTGGAATTTTTTTTCAGGTTTTCAGGCATCGTGATTTAGGATTCTTAATGAGTGAGACTGCTGCCAAGAAAATATTTGGTTTTATTTTATAGGGTATACACTTCAGCTCAGATGTAGATGATATCATCCCATATGAGATTTCTCTAATTATTAATACATATGTTCTCCGTACTTGCAGGCATTAATGGTGTGGTAGTAAAAATCCTGCCAAAATTTCGTTGAGGCCATGAGTAACTTGCTTTTCCAGATGTATTATATGTGACAAGATGTCGGGAATTAATTTTTCTCATAGGTTTCAGCAATAAGAAGCCTGGATTTTATTCTTGGGAGGATGGGTAAAAAACATTGTATAACTGGAATGTGTTGGGGGAAATGCAGCCTGCCTCTGAAAAAAACTAGATGAAGCAAAGAGGTGAAAAAAATGTTTAATTCTTTCCACAGTCCCTGCAAGTGCAGCGCAGCATTAAAAGCCTGCTAACTTTTGCATAACAAAGGGAAGACTATAAGTGTATATGCATAATTGCTTCATTTTAGACTATTATATTAATATTTTATCTTAAATATTGTGATTTTGTGTATAGCACGTCATATTAATATCATTATTAATATTTCATATTTGATGTAGGAAGTATTAGTATAAATATTTCCATATATTGTATATGCAGGATATATTCCTCATATCATGTTTTCCCACTGTATCTTTGACATAGACACCTAGGAGTGGGATTGCTAGGTCAATGGAAAATTAATATGCATATAATTTGGGGATCTTTTGTCAAATTTTGCTCCATGTGGGTTATGTAATTTTGCAGTTCCACCAACAATACATTACAGTATTTGTTTCCCCACAGTTTTGTCAAAAGGGGCTATGTATTTTGCCAGTGTCACAGGTGGAATGTGGTTTCTTAGTGAGTTAAATTTGGACCTGTCTCTCTTTCTTTTCTAAAGTTTATCTATTTTGAGAGAGAGAGAGAGAGAGAGAGAGAGAGCTGGGGAGGGGCAGAGAGAGAGAAGGAGAGAGAGAATCCCAAGCAGGCTCCATGCTGTCACTGCAGAGCCTGACATGGGGCCTGATCCCACGAACTGTGAGATCATGACCTAAGCTGAAATCAAGAGTCCAATACTTAACTGACTGAGCCACTCAGGCACCCCAAATTTGTAATTCTTATTGTGAGTGAGGCTGATCATTGTTTTGTGTGTTTAAAGGCCAGTTGAATTAATTTTTCTGTGACCTACCGATTCATAATTTTTCTTATTTTTCTTGTGTTGCTGGTTTTTTTTTTTTGATTCTCAATTTTTAGGAATCCTTCATTTGTTAAGGATATTGACTCTTTACTATAAGTTGCCAAAAATACTATATCCAATGTGTCATTTGTCTTCAGATGTTGCTTATGGTGTTTCCTGTCATTCAAAAGTTTTCATGGTTATATTGTCAGATTTACTAATATTTTAAGTTGCTCCTGGATCTTGAATTACCTATGTCATTTACCAGTACTCATTTCATTTATAATTTTAGATCTCTGATTCCTTTCACTTTGGCATTTTGAATTCAAAATCAGTATGTCAAAAAAATAATTTCTCTTCTTCCCCTTCTCTCTAGGCTCACTTTCTTCTCTTGACTTCTTGATTTCTACTAATGGTTTCCCTTGGTCTCCTTATCATTTGACCCCCAAATCTCCAAGCTATTTTTGATTACTTGTCAAACCTTCTGAATAGATTTTTAAAAATTCTGTTAGTGATTTTCTTAATTAGTAGGAGAGAATTTTACAGAATAATGTTAAAATTATAGAAAAAAAATCATAAAATTTAGACCGATTTAAGTGTAAATGTTGAGTCTATCTTGGGTTAAAAGAATAATAAATCAAATATAATATTTGATTATATGATTATATTATATATTACTGGTCAGAATACTTAGCTGGAAGAATATATGTATTTTTATTAACTCTTGTTAAACAATTAAAACAATTAATAGACTCCAAATTCTCTGAACAGGTCTTAGAAAAATATAAATCAATGAGAAATAATTCCTTTTTTGACAGCTTAGGTAAGATGACCAGGCCTGCTTTGGATAAAGAGTTAACTCAAGGATGGCATATCTTGTTTGGTCTAAGACCAACCATTCTTGAGAAAAATTGTCCAACAGTCACCAAACCCTAGTTTAGTAGGAGTTGTCAGCATCAAATCTGTTGACGGTTACATCCAATTTGTAGAAGAATACCACAAGAGCAAAATGTCTTGGACCAAGAGTATGTGAATGAGGGCTTGGTGATTGTTGTCACTTCTGTGTTTTTCTTTTTTGCCTGTAACACCCAATAAATAGGCTTATTTTTGGAACTGTTTGATGTTTAAGGTTCTGTGTGGGAAGTCTGTGGTCACTCACATAAGCTATTGATTAATTTCTAAAAGGAATCCAGATGTCCAATGTCATTTGGTAACTGATTTTTAAGGCAAAATAAAGCTTGTAGAGAGCAGATATTGGAATGTTGTTAGTGGTTTGTGTAGATGATAAAATTTGTGGTCAACAGACCAGAATTTTACGTTCATGACTTTTAACACAGCCCACACAGCTCTAGGGCTACTGATGCATCCAAAAGTTATGAGCAGATTTAAAAGTAGGCCATCAAGAGAGTATTAATTTTTTCTGTGAGGTAAAAGAACAACAGCATTTTTTATTTTAGTTTACTGTCTTTACATTTGAAAGAAAGCTTTTAATAATTGTTAACAACTGATCAAAGTAAAGTTTGCATTAAAGAATGAAAAAGGATAGTGTTAATAGAGCAGAGCCTGCTTGGGATTCTCTCTACCCCTCTCTGCCCCTCCCTGACTTGTGCTCATTCTCTCTCTCTCTCTCTCAACATAAATAAATAGCCTTTAAAAAATGAAAAAAGGATAGATCTGACAAGAAGCAGAATCTTCTTAACTCGTGATATTCAGAAATAGATTTAGAAAATTTTAGAGTTAGAGGCTCCTGGGTGGCTCAGCTGTTTAAGTGTTCAATTTTGGCTCAGGTCATGATCTCAGAGTTCGTGGGTTTAAGCCTGGCATTGGGCTCTGTGCTGAGAGCTCAGAGCCTGGAGCCTGCTTCAGATTCTGTGTGTTTTTCTCTCTCTGTCCCTCCCCTGCTCACACTCTGTCTGTCTCTCAAAAATAAATAAATTAAAAAAAAATTTTTTTAAATAAAATTTTAAGGTTAAATTTTTGTAGTTCAAACTGATTATTCAGAAAAAACTATGAAATTAAAAGAATTTATTTAGGTGATTTCACAAATAATAATAAAAATTAAATGTATTGGGTGCCTGGGTAGCTCAATCAGTTAGGCATCAGACCCATGATCTCTGCTCAGGTTTTGATCTCAGGGTCATGAGTTCAAGCCCCACATTGGGCTCTGTGCTGGGTGTGAAGGCTTCTTAAAAAAAAAAAAGTAAATGTCCAAAGGTATAAGGATAAAATATAAACCAAAGTAAATAAACACACTATTGATAGTTAGCTTTCTATTCAGCATTGCCTGACTTTCAGTTTCTGTCCCTTACTCTACACAGATCATTTTGTGCCAGTCAGTACTGTGGGACTTTGTACACGAATTTGTGACTGACAAAAACTGATGTGCATAGAATCAGTTTTGGCCCTGATCTTACACTATGATTGATGAATCAGTGACACAGTTTCCCCAATTGTCTAAACTAAATTCAGGGTTTCTAGAAAAGTTTTAGGTTGGCTATATTTCCCTTTGTGTGTTATTGTTTATCAAGCATCAATAATTAATATACATTATCTAATACAAATTAAACTGAGCAGGAACATTCATAAATTGTATTATTCCAAATTGCATAACAAAGCTTTTGGAACTTCCTTATGAGGTGAAAACACAATCTGAAAGTAAATCTAAAGCCTTTTTTGTTCCCTAGGGATTTCTGTTTCTGTCAATATAGTAAACTAGATAACCTGAATAATTTTTATGACTAAAACCAAGTAAAATTCTGGATAAGATATATTTTGAAAATCTTTCTAAACATTGATAATAAGAAAAAAATATGCTGAGGCAAAACCAAAATTAGACAAGAATGCAGGAAGGCAAGCAAGTATTGATGTTAGCTTTCATTCTGAAATTATCTGCGTTGAGAATTTGAAGCTTTCCATTTGAAGTCCACAAGCAAAGAGGATGGATACAAGGTCTCAGAACTATGGCAGGTGGAGAATGTAACAAGATTTACTAATAAAATTACAACCCTACAGAATTACATTATTTACAATCTTAGCGTAAAAAAGAATGTTCAATGTGTGAAGAAGGTGAAGGAAAGAAAAGTTAATTATCTTTACCTTGATGTGAGCTAAAAGCAAAAATAATCTCATCTGTGAATTGTAACTGAATTTGGCTCTCATTAAGATGTGTCATTTTGGGAGCACCTGGGTGGCTCAATGCATTGAGCATAAGGCTCTTGATCTCGGCTCAGGTCACGATCTCATGGCTCATGAGATCGAGCCCCACATTAGGCTCAATACTGATAGCCTTGAGCCTGCTTGAGATTCTCTCTCACCCTCTCTCTCTGCCTCTCTCCTGTTAGCTGTCTCTCAAAATAAATAAATAAGATTTTTAAAAAAAATGTGTGAGTTTGATTTATTCTATCTATATGATTGGACAAACCTCAAGCCACAGATTTAAAGTGGCCTATGTTTAGAAGTGACCCCAAGCTAGTAACACAAACAAACATAAATTACCTCTGAAAAAACTTAATACCCTGTCTTCAAAGTATTCTCACAGAAAGAATTCTGAGGAAAGTAGGAGCTCCCAGTCAAAAATTGTAAAAGACACAAGGTTCCATGAGAATTGATGAGACAAGAGACATTAGAAAAGAACCACAGGACTTCTGGTATTATCATAAATTAAATGTAAAATGAATATGGAATAGATCTAAATAAATTGAAAATGAGCTTAACAATTGAAGCAGACAAGACTATGAAGACTATGAGCTTAACAAATTGGAAGAAGAATCAAATAAAACTTCTAGAAACTAAAAATATACAAAATAAATTTAAAATTATGTGGAGATTAAACACAATTAAATAATTAAATAATTAAATTAAATAAGTTTAATTAAATAATTAAAATTATGTGGAGATGAGACATAGGTGAAGATAAACTGAGTAAACTGGAAGATAGACCTGAATAATCCAAGATACAGATCTAAAAAGACAAGGTGAGGTAAATTATGAAAGGCAGATTAACTCCTATGCTTATGAAGGAAAGGACTGCTAAGATATATATATAATTAATATATGTAACATTACATATACTACATATATTACATATATATATATGTATATGTTCACCTTTCAAAGAATAGCGAAAGGGAATTTATCAGAATTGTTGAAAGCCATAAATCCTCAGATATAGGAAACTCAATGAATTGCTAACAGAAAAAATCCCCACATAGACAAATTATCATAAAGTAGCTGAATATCAAAGAAAAACATATATTTAAAGAAGACAGAGAAAACAATAGACCACCTACAGAACAACAGAAATTGCACTAATTTCTAACTTCTCAAAATCATCAATGGATGCCAGAAGACAGCAGAATAATATCTTCAACATGTTAAGAAAAAAAAAAATCACTGCTGACTTAGTATTTATACCCAGGAAAACTATCTTTCATTAATGTGGATAAAATAAAGACATTGAGAGATAAACAAAGACTGATTAATTTGTCACCAAAAGTTCAGGAAATTCTAAAGGATACCTTCAAGAAGAGGGTAAAAGTATCCGGGTGGAGTGTTCACTATGAATGTATGAAAGGTGAATAAATATATTGGCGAATGTGTGGGTAAATGTAAACAAACATTAAATGTATATACTAGTTATGATAATAATGATTAATTTATAGGCATAATAAAGGCTAGAACTAAAATATGGGACTGTAATGACATTTAAGTGGAAATGAGAGTGATAGCAGTTAAAATAATCAAATTCATTTAGATAATTTGAGAGGTGAATTTGGATATTGATAAAATTTAAACCTTGTTAAGTATACATGTTAAAAATGCCAGGATCCAAATGCAATGTGGAACCTTCATTGGATACTAGAACAATATAAAAAGGGTATTAGTAAAATCAAAATAAAATCTGGAGTTTATTTAACAGTAATATGCCAATGTTGATTTTTTAGTTTGATAAAAGTACTATGGTAATGTAAAGTGTTAACAATAGGAGAAATTGGGTGAGGAACTTTCTGTACTACCTCTGCAACTTCTTTGTAAATCTAAAATTATTCCAAAATTAAAACTTCATTTAAAAGAATATCTGGTGTAACTACAAAAAATAGCAAATAACACAGCACATCCAAATAAGTAGAGGGAAAAAATGGATTGAAAAATGGGAAAAAAACCTCAAATGATCCAGAAGAAATCATGAAAGGAACATAACACATGTATATATATATACACACACATATATGCATGCGTGCACTTACACACACACACACACACACACACACACACACACACACACACACAGAAAAGATAAAAACTAATCGGTACTGAAAGATTAAGTGATAGAAACAAAGCAAAACATATAGTAATCACAATAAATACAAATGGTCTAACCTTTCCAGTTACAATGATAATGTCAAGTAGCCATAAAAAAAACACCCAACAACATATATTTAAAATATATTCATCTAAAACACTAGAAACTAGGCAGTTTGGCAGTAAAACTTGGAAAAAGATATTAAGCAAATACTAACCATAGTAAGGTGGTAGAACTATATTAATATCAGACAAAATAGACTTCAAAGCAAATGTTCAGTACAGATAGTAATAAAAAGAGAGTCAGTATAGTACATAAAAATAAAATTGTTATGGAAAGATACAAGAATTCCATGTTTTATACATCTAATCTAAAAACTTCTTTTCAAGAGGCAAGAAAATAGATTCTCCCCTAGAGACTAGGGGAGAATAGAGATAGTAGAATCATGAAGAAGAATAATGAAATGATAAATAATATCTGGAATTGTGGTCACCTGAAAGGGACAGGCTAAAGTGAGGAGAGCCACACCACGGTTTCAAAGATATTGGCAATATTCTCTATGTATTAATCTCGCTGCTGAGTTCATTTGTATTCGTTTTATTATTTTTCTTTAAACTACACATTTTTAGACTTTTATTCATGTGATGTTTCATAATATAAAAATTTAAATAAACTATTTTATTTCAATAGAGAATTGTTTTTAGGCTAAAACAGTTTAAATATTCATATTTTAATAGGTTAGGTAAATATATTTAATGACTCTAAATTGACGATTTAGAAAAATACAAATCTTTACCAAAAAATTCATTTACTCATTCATTTGTTCATCCTTCCAATGTATATTTATTGATGCCTGTCTGTCAAGTGCAATAATTGTTTTATTTAGATTATTATTTGATCAAAACATGAATAACATTTGTTTTAGATAACCAAGATACAACAGTTTTTAAAAGATTGCATGAATATATTGGTATGTGTAAAGGAAGTGTAAAATAAAATGGATAGTCAGAGAATATATTGGAAAGAAATCAAATGACAAAAAAAGAAAATTATAGAAACAAATTATCTTACAATATGTAGTCCTCTGGGAAAGACGTTTGTGAAGAAATGGTAGCCCAAATTAGAAAACTAACTCCAGGCCAAACATCCCCATCTTCTTATAATATTTCATAATATTTCTCATAATCTAGTGTATTGGATGTTTATTTGGTAAAGGTGGTACTTTGCATCCTCAAGATCAGTGGTGTGTGTGTGTGTGTGTATGTGTGTGTGTGTCTAGGAAATTAACCTCAAGTCAGAATCAGCCCTTAGATACAGAGAAGTTTAAGGTTATGCATCTACACTTGTTTCCACACCACTCAGTTTTTCCTCCTGAGTTTGGGCCCTAAATGTCAATTTAATGCTTCTATCCTAAATTATAATTCCATTTATAACTCTTCAAAATCTAACAGGCATAAATAACTCCATACCTCACTGTAATGGGAAATCAAAAAAGATTACTTCTTTGGTCAATTTTGGAAGATGTAGCTAAAGATAAAATAAATAGCTGGAAGATAGTTCTTTGCTTTTTGTTTTGTGTGTGTGTGTGTGTGTGTGTGTGTGTGTGTGCATGTGTGTGTGTGTATGTGTGTATTTAATTTTAAACCTGCTTTATTTTTCCTCGGTATGATAATGGAGACATTTCTTATGTGTTAGTACTTTACCAGTTCTTAATGACATTGGGTTCAGTCGCATGCTTTCCTGAGTCGGGTAATTTCTAGTGAAATCCCAATTCTAATTCTGTGCTGTGTCAGGGACCCCTAAAAACGTGTTTAAATAGTTCCCCGTGGTTTAAAATCTCACCTTATGTTATTTTAAAACTTTCAAATTATGGCCACAAACTGCACAGATAACTATTTTTCAAAGCCATCAGGGAGTTTGGCTGTCAAAACTTTTAAAAATATTCTCTTCTCAACTCCACAAGATGATGGCAGTAAGGAGGCAGTATCCTTTATTTCTCTTCCCTTGAATCTCAGAGATGCGTAATTACAGTCCTGAGAAGCTGTACAGAAATCACACACCAGCCTTAATTGTACAAATACCAAATGCTGAGCCTACAGCTCTCCATAGGAATTTCTGTAAACAATTGAAAATGCTAGAACATTGAGGCCTGGAGCCCTGGAAACCACAAGTACATAATGGCTCCATTCAAAGGAATTGTCACTTCTCTCTTGTCCTTTTCATTAGTCACTGCTACTCTTCTGTTTTGCCTGTTTCATTTTTCCTCCAGGCAAATGTCCTGTAAGGCATAAGAAAAGAGGGTGGGAAACTAATTAGTGTGTCAAGAAGAACTAGAAGGTATGGTGAGAAATTCAGAATCTCATTTTCCTTTTCCCCCCTTAGAATTGATTTTGCTGTCACCATTTAAAAAATAACAAATGGATGTGCTTCTATTATATGATGGAGATAAAGTACTTTCTTCCTCTCTACACATAATTTGCTGCAAATTCTGTTAACCAAATATATATTTCAGAACCAAAATTATTAAAAATTCTGCATAGGTCTTAAATAGTTTAATTATTTATGGCTATGATATGGATTGATTTTTATTTGTTTGTGTATGTAATTGGGGTAAATCCAGATAGAAGTAAGGTAAAAGACATATAATCAGATTAGAATGCTTGCCAGAAATGTAATGATTTTTTAAAAGCTATGCATTAGGGGGGAAACTTTGCAATCTGCTATTAAAAGCATTCTATTTTTATCATTTATTTAGTTGCAGATTGAATCTGAGATAAGGCTTTATTGTTATTTGTTTTTAATCCACCTCTAAACTCCTGTCCTGGTGGAAAATCTTGTTTATAGTGTGATTTGTGATTGCTGACAGGAAGTTTTCACAGATGAACTCTTATTAATGCCTTTGTTTTTTTTTTTCTTACTGAGGAAAGGAGTGAGCAGCCAGCAGTGTTTTCTGTAAACTACTTTTATTTAATACTAAGAAGCAGATACAGTTTGATTCTTTTCTGTTATCTTTTTTTTGACTGATGCTCACATCCTTCCCAATTGGGTGTTTGTGATATGGAAAAGTTATTCTCTTTCCAGGTCCTCATTAATCTGAGGTGTTGGGTATTGATTAGGTAAATGTTAACCCTACACTTGAGTTTCATTACTTTGTAAGCTCTGTTGGTTTCTGTTCTTTTCCCTCATCCTGTTTCCCAAGTGATCAATTTCCGTAATAGGCCTGTTTGTTTCCAAAGGGATTGTTTTCCTATGCAGTTTGATTCAAAGAGATTGATTTATTTCCCCCCTCCTTCCTCTGGAATGATATTTTGATCTTATTTTACTTCTTTATTTATATCCATTTATTTGCTTCATTAACTTGCTCGCAAAGAAATCAGTCTTCCCTTTTCCCCTCTGCTTTCTTGTAGAAAGTTATTTTAATGGGCATACCCTGTGGTTGGTTAACACACTTGCATGACAGGTGAATGAAAGTGTTCTATTCTTTCTGTGGAGAACGTAGTCTAGCTTCCTTCTCTCCTTCCCTTTCTCTCTCTTTCTCTCTCCTTTTCTTTTCTGTTTTCTTTTTTTCCCCCTTTTTGTGGCCTATTATCTGCTTCAGGAAAACATATTTCAGATTTTAAAAATGGAGCCAAAGAAGGTACCAGAAGACATTGAATTAGGAATCAGGGTCCAATCCCCATACCCCTAAATGTTAAAAAGATCAAACAGGACAAAGGAAATTAGGCAGGCGTCTTTTACAAAATGGGCATAATTTTCTCTAAGTTCCTTTAAGATCTGATTTTTCATGACCATCAGTGGAAGGCTGGCCCAACACCAATTCTTGTTATTTTCATAGGGCTTTCAACAACTGGATTAAAAATTAATTGACTTTTATTAATTAAAAATAATTGTTTGACTTCTCCAAAGGGAAACGTGAAGGGAAATGCTTAGGAGGTAGAATGGTCTTTAAGAACAATGGGGCAAGTAGTAAGTGAGGAATGAGGGCAGAGTGAGAAGGGGGATCCAGGAGGCCGAGTCCTGGTGGAAAACTAAGGCCCTGTGCCTTGGTTCACTCTCCTCTGTGCCTCACCCTGGCTGTATTACTTTGGGCACAGTCCCTAACCTTTCTGACTTCAAATTTCTTCATTTGTAAATAGGAAGATAGTACGTACCTTGCAGGGTTTTGTGAGAATTCAAGGGGGTAATGTTCACCCTGAACAGTGCCGCCCTGAGTGCAAGAAATTGGTCTTCTGTACCTTTCTATGCCCCGGCATCTAATATGGGGCTCACACAGAGTAGGTGGTTAGTAAACATCTAGTCAAAAGGGAGGAAGGGACAAAGAGCCTGCAAGAGCAGTATATTTAAAAAGTGGGTCAAGAAGATGAGCAGGAAAACAAAGGAGGAAAAGTGGAAAGAACAAAAAAGGTGGAGCATAGAGAGCTGGTCAGACCTTCAGGTTAAAACTGTGAAGTATCTGTGAGCCACCTGCCCCCCTACTTCTCATATCTCCTATAGAGGGGCTCTTCTGCTATTTATTTAAAAGTCCATCAAGATCTAAACTGCAAATAGAGGATAAAAGTATTCCGTGTTAGTAAGTATGCTGGGGATGGTCTTTTCTTAAATGAGTTTGTAAACCAAACCCCTCTTCCCTTCCCTGTCAAACACTGATGGTAATTGGTTCAAATATTCCCATCTTAACCCACATGTGTATGAAAACTATAATTTCAGTGTCACTACTCACCCTGATTCACATGAAGTAACCACTAAAATTGTCCTCTGTGTCATTGTTTTATTTATTTGGGCTAGCAAGCACTTAGAAATGTTAGAGAGTTGTGTTTCTTGTTTTCTCGGTGATATTTATTAATCTGCATTTGACACCTTGAGAAACGTTCATGGGTTGTAGATGGTCAGTTCAGAAAGGTCATCTAATGTCAGCTCAGCCCATGGTGTATTGCAAATGAATCCTGACTGCAGCGCCCTGGCATTTTAGTGCCTTATTTATCATAAGTTTGGAATTGTTCTCTCATATTTCACCCTACACAATCCATCAAGACACGATGGATCTGGGGGGATCATTCTCCTCTGTTTACATCAAGATCAAGAACTTGAGGATTTCATGGGATTTTTTAAATGCAAATCTACTTTTGATGTTTATTTGTGTCTCAACACTCAAAATAATGAAATCCTTACATGCCAATAAAAAAGAAGGCACTGGTATAAACAGGGATGGACATTTAATAAATAATCAATATCAGAGAAGTTGCCAAATTCAAATACAACTAAACAAAATAATGAAGCCTCAAAATATAATCACTCCACATTTAAAACTCTGATGTTTTAAACCAAACGGAAGACTTGAGCATCTGTTGGGAAGAAGATAGTTAAAGGAGAAATAGGACCTTTACCTCCAGCCCAGAGGCACCTGCCTCCTCCACTGTTGAGCTGTCATCTCAACAGGTCCTCAGTCATCACTGACCATTGGGTGGTCAGGGAGTGTGACCTCTGGGCTCTAAGAAGGGACAGCTGCTGTGCTGTTTCCTCACCATTCGTTTAGACAGACCCATGGGAGGAGTTCTTCCGTGTGGGTTCTTCCATGTGAGGTTGAAACATAGGAGTGATTAAAGGCATCTACTTTGCAGCTCTCCTTCCCATAACACAGATTATGTCTCTGTTCAATCTATCAATGTCATGCCCTTTGTACATATTAAATCCTCAAAACATTTCCTGTGTATGAAAATTTCTTTGAATGAGCAATTAAATTTGATCTTTCAGAATGGACTTTCAACACAAGAAGAGTGTTAATGAGGAAGGGATAAGATAGTAGATTCAGTATCAATGAGTTTTAATTAAAAAACTATTATGTTCCAGCACTGTTCTGGGCATTTTCAGAGCAGGGAACATGGTAGCTACAGAAGGTTGACACATAGGTCTGTATCATGATTATTGTCAAGGTAACGGTGCAAGTGTAAGTCCTACAATAAATTATGTTGACATAGCATCTCAGATGGTAGGATCATTCTTACTTGTTTTACTATCTTGTGCATTTTGTAGCCTCCTGGAAATGTCAAAGTGAAGTTCCATTTTGGGGAATAATTCACTTACTCTATTAGAGTGATAAGTGGTAGCCCTTTGCTAAAGCAGAGAGAGCATAGAGAGCCAATGAAAATAAAATGTCCTTGGATTCTATCATTACTCACAAACTTGTGACACTGTGTTTCCTCTGTATTATAAAATGGCCGTTCCTCATGCTGTTATGAGGGCTGAAAGGTCATATAGCCTTTGGTTTATTATTCAGAGCTCTCAGAGAAGAGTTTAGTATTTTTTAACTGCATCACCCCACCCCCAAAACGACATTAGATGCGTGTCAGATTGGAAAAATCAGGCTAGGATGGGCTAAGGTGCCTCCTTTACCTGTGATAAGCAGCAAATATTTTCATTACTAAAAATATGAAAAACTTGGGATGAACATTTATTCTGAAGGACATTATGTTCTCAAATATTTCCCTATCTGTCTTCAAAACAGCCCTAAGAGGTAAAATGATGGAGCAAATATTTCTGTCCCCTTTATACAGATGTGGCAACTGAGGCTCAGAAAGATTGTCTTGCTCAAAGTTATCTGTGGGTTTATTTGTTGGCTCAATAAATATTTGTTAGTCATAGAATCATTGACAGAGCTGAAAATACAATTTGATTTTCTAGCTTTATGGTTTCCCACTGAGTTAGGTTTCTACTACTTTATAAATGACCAGATTCAAAATCTTATTTTGTAAAGACATGATTATATAGGATCTAAAACACAAAAATATGTCTACAATGGAAGAAAAGTGTCTTTGATTCAGAACCTATCTTCCCAGACATTGACAACCTAAGCCAAGTGGAGATGGCTTCTTCCTTTGGAAAGCCATTGCAATAAATTTTTGAAATACCTATCATCAGTCACATGTAGAAATTGACAATGAAATGATAATATATAAATATTCCTTGTGTGTTTATCAACAACCTCAGAAAACATTTATTTTGTTCTTCCCATTACATGGGAAGGGGCCTTGATCTCATAAATCTTTGAGAGATTTTTTTCACCCTAGTTTTGAAGATGTCACCTCATTTCTTGTGACATTTAGATGGGCCAATCTCAACATTGGTTTGACAGCAAAGCAGAACATTTTCATGGAAGACTATCCTTGGAAGAAGGATCTGGGTCAGTGAGTGTAGGTAGGGTGTACCATGTTGAATTACTGGATTGGCAGCATACCAAACTGAGATCCTTCTCTTTTCATCTCTGGTTCAAGCCACCTGCTCATTACATCTGCTCATTTCTCCATACTTTGGTGGTTCACACACAGGACCAGAAACAAAAGAACACCAGTATGTGTTTTTGAAGAATACTCCTGTTAGTGACAGTGTTTTAAAATGTTGTTGCCTTAAGATTTCTATCACTTAGCTTTAGAGTGAACATTATTTCAGTAACTACACTCTGCCAAGTACCTTGATCTATGCTTCTGCCCTGTGTGGCCTGAGGTCTTAAGAGCCAACAAAGGGAACTGGGGAAGAAGAAAGAGGTAAAAAGGAATTCAAACACAGGAGACTTAAGGCCCTCAGTAAACATTTGTCATCTTTTCAGGTAAGTGGAAACTAATATTTGTATTAAATATTGATTTTAAAATACATCTTAAATAGGATATTATTATTAAAAGTTCTCATCACAAGAAAAAAAATCGTAACTATGTCTGGTGTCGAATGTTAACTAGACTTATTGTGATGATCATTTTGCAACATACGCAAACATTGAATCGTTATGTTGTACACCTGATACTAACATAATGTTATATGTCAATTATGTCTCCACAAAATTTTTAAAAAAGAATAATGATATTATTCTAATACTATTCTCTTTTTACTGATATTCTAATTCACCCAGCAATTAAATTGGAGTGGAGAGCCTCCTTTGCTCCAACTTCTTTGTCCCTTTAATTACCATGGGGGCTCCCTCAGGGCAAGGGCTGTGTCTTTAATAGTGTTACCTCCCTTCCCAGCCTATAGAGTCTGCACACAGTGGTAAGTCGGTAAGAGCCGTCATCTGTCTGATGGGTAATACAATTTTGTGCATTAGTGCAATGGTGATTTTCCTTCTCAGTGTAGTGTGGCTGAGCGACCCCATCTGCTATCTGCACTGCTTGCTATAATCATGGCAGTAGCCTGTGGCTAGAGGGCCAGTTTTTGATCAGAAAGTCATCTTTCGGTCTCTCAGATACATGTGGTTTTCAACAGAATGGCTGATTTTCAAGCATTGTAGAGGAAGATGAAATTTCATATCCACGAAAACAAGACAGCAATTGCTCTGGTAAGCAGACATGGTAATCTAGCTAAGTTTGGTCTTTATGATGAATCATCTAGAGACTATTACTTGCTCTGGGTCATTAGCTGTTTTATTTTTAGAAAATCTGAATTTCAGTTCAATCCTTTTGGTGGTACATAATCAGAGTGGACTTAGTCCAAACTAGGTAATTATAGGTCAGCTGGAGGTGATTATCTCCATCCACAAGCCTGCCTGGGGGTATGAGGCTCTATGTAAGGCTTTTAAAGCAACATTTTCTTCCTTAGGACCCATTTAGTATAAATGAGGCTCATTAAGGGCTTTTCTTGCATCATCTTAACTCGGCTTGTTGTCATTCTGCCTATTCTGGGGAGTGGGGGGGAATAAATCTTCTGGCCAAAATTCTATCTGAAACAGTGAGAAAAAAAGAGTGTGGTTGTGCTGAGCTGATACCAATGGACATGTTTGCTGTTGTCAGGCCACCTTTATTTTGGGTGTCCTTTTTGAGGATTATTTTACCAGGCTTTCCAGGACAGCTTCAAACCATCCTATGATCAAAGAAGAGATTTCACAGGGATACTCTTTCTCTTTAAATTTTGTAGCCCTTAAAGAAAGCTCTAAAGAAAGATCGGCAATACAATTTTCTTTATAACCATTAACAGGAGAAAGCAAACACAACCATAGTAAATGGTTTAAATTTGCTGGGCTGGTTTGTGTCTTTAATGGGATAAAGAGTGCTTGGTGTGGCAATGAGAATTTTTCATCTCCCGGCAGGTGCTTTTTCCCTGGGCACCAGATGTTTTTCTATTGTTGAGCAGTCAGTATCTCTCTCATCTGGTTGACTCTTCATGGAGGCTCTGCTTCCTCTTCATGCCACCTCACTGACATGATGAAGTTCAAGAGGTTCTAATAAATGTGTCATTAACATTACAGGCTTTAGATCTTCTATTTGTCACTATCTGCTTAGGGATCTTAGCAGGGAAAAGAAGAAATGTCTATCACTTAGATCCTGCTGGAAATAAGCCTAAATTTCTCCGGTAGTGATTGTATGTTATTTCAGAAGACGTTTTCTGGAAACCCCGTTGATGACCACGTAAGCCCATTGCCTTCCTTCACTGATCACTGGCTGCAGACAGCATTTCTGGCTTCATATAACCTGGAAATGTAACTTTCGTGACCCCTTCTTCTGTCTTTCACTCTTGAATCTAAATTGCAACAAGTGCTATATGTTTGTGCCACTGAAAACATGATATGGTGACAGGAAATTAATTTGTTAAGTTAGACGAATATGCGCCAACTAATAGAATAGTGATTCATTGACTGAGTAATCTTGGCATGCTTAATCTCCCTGTGTCTCATTTCTTCATTTAGGTAGTGGGATAACGTGTACCCTACAGGATTATAGAAATCATCAGATGTGGTTTATGAACCAACGAATATTCCAAAGTTAATAATTGTTAGCCTGCTACCAATTTATGCATCCATATGGTCTAATTTTGTCACATTTATAGGTGGCAGAATTCAGTATTTTATATGAGTATGTGTTTAGGGTCTGTGAGTATTATATATATGATCATTTCTAAACTAGCAGCATGAGAGGTATGCATAGAAACATATGTCATATAAGCATGGAGAGGATGAACTAATAACAGAAAAAGAAAGCTTAATTAAAAAAAAAAAAACTCCCTTAGGGTGTCTGAGTGGCTCAGTCAGTTGAGTGTACGACTTCAGCTCAGGACATGATCTCACAGTTCATGAGTTTGAGCCCCGCGTCGGGCTCTGTGCTGACAGCTCAGAGCCTGGAACCTGCTTCAGATTCTGTGTTGCCCTCTCTCTCTGTCTTCTGCCTCTCTCTAGCTCACACTCTGTCTCTCTCTCTCTCTCAAAAATAAATCAACATTAAAAAAACTGAAAAAAAAAAACCACTCGCAGAGTTCTAAAATCATAAAGCTGGAAAAGACTTTAAAGTTGATGTAATGCATTCTGATTTATGGAAAAGCAAGGTCCATAGATAGTATGGGACCTGCTCAAAATCTCCCCAGCTACTTGGTCACAGACCTGGCTTAGCCCCAAATTGGACCTGAACTGTCAGTCACCCCTTTGCTCATCCTGCATGGTCATTATAACATGGTCTTCTTAAACTCTACATGCAAGCACATTGGGTAAATATGAAATGTTTCCAATTATAAGAGAACAATAACCTAGAACCCATGGTATATTTCCACATGAACAAAACATTACTATAGGATTGTACAGTGCTCATTATTTCCATTCTGTTTTTACCTCCACCCTAACTAAAGAGGTTGGTTTAGCTTATGTTGCTTCTCTGACATCTGCCTCCTTCTGTGATCATCTCAGATATGTTTGTGAGTCTTAAGATGGCAGGGAATACTGGAATCTCTCTCTTTTTTTAAGTTTATTTACTTATTTTGAGAGATAGAGAGATAGCATGAGAAGGGGGAGCAGGGGAGGAGCAGGGAGAGGGAGAGAGATCCCAAGTGGGTTCTTCATTGACAGTTTGGGGCTCAAACTCACTAACCCCATGAAATTATGACCTGAGCCAAAATCAGGATGCTTAACCAACTGAGCCACCCAGGTGCCCTGGAATCTCTTTTTTGTTTTCATCCAGTAGGAAATATGCTGTGACATCCAGAATCAGACTTTTAATATTCTGTCTAAATATCTTAAATTCTGGTTGTTATAATACATTTATGTTTGACTTGATGAACTAGGGTGGTCCAGCAAAGTGAGGGCCAAACTTCTAGATTGAAGTCCAATAGTTGACATATATAGTGGTAAGAATGGAGATCCTGGGAGGTCTGGGTGGCTCATCAGTTAAGGGGCTGACTTTGGCTCAAGTCGTGATCTCACCGTTTGTGAGTTCGAGCTCCACATCGGGCTGTCTTCTGTCAGCATGGAGTCTGCTTTGGATCCTCTGCCCCCCTCTCTTGCCTCTCCCCCACTTGTGCTTTTTCTCGTTCTCCCAAAAAATAAATACTAAAAAAAAAAAAAAATGGAGATCCTGTTGTAACTACATCAATTCTCCTTTAAAGATACAGAACATTTCCCAAGATCCAAACCAATCCCAAAAACTTATTTTAGGGGTAAACAGCTGTTGGCCAATAACTTGACCAAATAACAATCTCATCAGGCCTCAATTTCCTCTGTAAAACAGGGATAATAACTATTAGTAGTGCTAGAGGGAGGATTCAATGAGGTAATGAATTTAATGTATTTAGCACAGTGCCTGGCATAGAGTAAGTACTACCGATAAAGAAAAACTATTTTTTTCCCAAATCAAACAGAACTTGAAGAAACAGTAAAAAACCCTCATTTTGTAATAAAAATAAAGAAGGGTGATATTTACAGGTTATACTGGATAGGATGTAGACGTGAGTTTGTGTGAACTACTTTGATCAGAGGACACAGAGAGTGAGTCAGCCTCCAGGTCAGCTCATTGGTCCATTTCTAACTTTGCAGGGTGTTAACTTTAGATACATGACCTATTCCAAATAGGAAGCATGCTGCCCATCTTAGATCAAGTTTTATAGGTGAATATTAAAAATATGTTTGGTTCATTAAACTTCCATTTAGATTAGCTTTAAGTACTTCCTAAACTGATGCTTAAATTTGGGTAACACTGCCTGATTCTAAACTCTCCTAACCCCAGTCCCTGGAGTAGTTACACTTCTCATTTCTGAATCATCACTAATTTCTGGAATGGTCTGGCACAGTGTAGCATTGGCATTAGATAATGGCACAAAGAGAAAGTATAGAAAATCTATAAAAGACTCCATTTTACTTACTGGCTGTATGACTTGTAGATAAGATATAATACTATATTAAAAAACCCTAATGATTAGAATGGATATTTAAGAAAAAAAAACAAGCTAGAAGTGATGCAAACTTTTTATCATCTATCAAATTTTAGTAAACTTCTTTTTTGAATTTTATTCACATCTGTTTTATCTGACTCATTTTAAATTGGTAGACATCATTATTTTAAAACAAAACAAAATAACCACCAGACTTTTAATTAAAGAATCTGAATTCATAGTTTTCTGAAAATGATTTGAAAATGGAACTGTATTTTAATTGAGCAAACCTTAATGTAGTAAGATTTACAGACTTGAGGTACTTCAAAGATAATTGAATTCTTTTAAGAGTATTCTAATTTTAGTGGAAAGAAGAGTGATAACTTTGAACTAACATTTCAAATAGCCCCCCAAAATAAGGAAATTGATTTATTTTTTCCTCTCCTCCCATACCATGGATCCTCTTTCTCTCACAAGATCTCATGATGGTGAAAAATGCTCATTCAAGTTTTAAACTGTTTCCCTTCACTTTCTGCTCTATCTTTAATTATTCTGTTAGCTAAGCATATTGTCAGATATCTTATTTCTATATTTAAACTTAAAAATCTTTTTTAATGTTAATTTATTTTTGAGAGAGACAGAGCCTGAGCGGGGGAGGGACTGAGGGAGAGGGAGACAGAATCTGAAGCAGGCTCCAGGCTCTGAGCTGTCAGCACAGAGCCCAACTCGGGGCTCCAACTCATAGATTGCAAAACCATGACCTGAGCTGAAGTCGGCCGCTTAACCGACAGAGCCGCCCAGGAACCTCTCTATATTTAAACTTTATAGTGTAATAAATCATCCACCAATTAATTCAACAAGCATTTACCTAGTGCTTACCGGTTCCCTAGGTTAGGAAAATATGAACTTGCGTAAGACACACCCTTGTAATAAAGGAGCTCATTAACCTTTGTCAACTCTCCCTATCCAGGCCATTCCAGGGATAGTGAGCCAGTACAGTGGTAGGATCCCAGTTAGCACAGACTCAAGCTGTTAATTTTCTTTTGTCTTCATCACAATGACTTATAACTCTTGCTTGTGACACTTTGTTGCCTTCTTTGTAATTTTTGGACTGGAAGTTAACTAGTGAATTAATCAGATTTCTTTCACAAAGGTGTAACATCACTTTTCAAGGATATGATAGACAGTTTTTCTCCAGAAATAAGGTTTAGAATCCTATTTTTTTTCCTTATTCTGATACTAATTCTTTGTATAATCTCACCAATGTTTTCTACTTCAAAATTCTATTAATAAGAGCTGTTTGAGGATTTGCCAAAATTAAAATCAGCCATAAAATTTTGAGCTTTTGAACAAAGTATCATAACTAAGTTTATCCCAGTAGGGTGCCTTTCATTTTCCCTCAAATTGCTTGATACAAAAAAATCCACTTTGCAAAAATCTAATCAATCACTAATTAGTAAATAGTGGGCAAAAATATGTCAACATCTGATCTCATTTTCATATTAGGGGATAGATCTGATTTTTATGTAATGCTTCCTATAGCAAATTACCTATTCCCATTGTCATATACAGGAATATGCTCCCAGAAAGAAAGACAAAGTTATGACAATCCCTTTCCCACCACAGCATATTTAATCTATTAACAAGCATTTTGTTTTATTTTATTTTATTTTATTTTTAAATAGACAATTTAAATAATTTACCTTTTTCTATGTACAAGCTTGTTCATGTATTTCTCCCATAATGCCTCTCAAATATATTAGTCAAATGGCTAAACTTTTGAAATTTGCAAACTCATTTTAGTATGGGCATATGTTTAAGTGGAGCACACAATTTCCCCATCCTCAGGGGTCCTCACTGAGTCTGGCTTTGAATATTTAAACAGTCATACTGCTTATGTCATTGCTTCAGTTATTTGCTAGGCCACACTAATTACCTAAAAGCCACTGGAGGCATGATTTAATCAGTTCACCCACAGCAAATGTTCTATAAAGAATGTAACAATTTCTTTAAAAAGACCAGACTTCTAGAATTAGATCGTCTAGCCCAACCTTCTTCAAGCATCCCTTTTAAGGTAACTTTAAAGGATGGTCATCCATCCACCACTTGATTATGTCAAGAATTGGGTGACTCACTACTAGTTTATGGGGCATTCCATTCTAAAGGTGGTTAGTACAAAGTCCCCTCACAAATGTACTGGTTATGGCTTTTTCAAAAACAGAGGACAAATCTTCCTTTTTTCTCAGAACTGTTTCTTAAATATTTGAAGAGAGAACCATTTCGTAAATATTTGAAGACACTATAAGGTGGAATCAAGCTCCTGGCCTATTATTGTCTCCATTTAGATTTTTCCAATATTTGGACTAGCTATTCAGAAATGCTGGCTGAGAAGGTTTAAATACCTTAGAGGTTTCCAATCCAGTTTATAATAAGTTGAGACCAATGTGGAGGGCAAGAGTGTGGCAGACCTGAATCGTCATTGTGAAATCAGGTAGCTGGGCAAGGACAGAAAAGTATAAGCCTAGTAGAAGAGAAGGTCTAGGAAGCAAAGGATTTAAACAGTAGAAAGTCAGAACGCCCTGACAGTGGTTACTCCTATAGCTCCCTGAATGTATGTGCTTGAACCTTGGTAAGTGTTGTGAAATTAAGAGGTACTATAAGAGAGAAGTTAGTGGTAAACTGTCTAGGAGAAATCTTGGGTTGAATAAAATTAGACAGGTTTCTTTATCACAGGACCTGTCAGTCTTCAATATACTACAATAAATTGTCACTCCCCAGATGGGGTGTAAAATACAGTATTTTAAAGCATCTTTAAACCTGAAATCCTCTTTTGCACAAGCAGCTTGCGTCTATCAGCTCATCCTCAGTTTGGATGGCCAGCATCTCTGGGCTTTAAGAGTTCTTAATAATTTCTCAAGTAATTAAGATGATCTCAAGTTGAAAGGAGACAATAAATCTATGTCAACTCATTATGGGAAATATGAAGTCATATTACCTTTAATAGATGTTATCAAAACTGGCCATATATCAGAATCACCAAGGGATATAGTCCATAAAATAAGATATTTGAGCCCCATCTCAGAGTCAGAATCTCTAGTATGGGGACCTGGGATCTGCATGTTTAACAAGTTTCTAGGTATCTTCTCTTCAGCCATTCTGTCACTGACATCAAGTCTGCAAGACCCTTCCCTCGTAGGTCATTTTACCTGTCTCTAAATATTGTGAGCAATGGAGAGAGTTAGGAACTGGGGCTTTGCAGCAGACCTAAGACCCATGTTGCCTGTTACCTGCTCTGTGGCCTTCGACAAACTTTTTAAACTTCCTAAACTTTGACTTCTTCATCTACTTAATAAAATCTTCCTCGTAGTGTTTTTCTGAGGATAATTTCTTAAAAGTAAAATACAGTATTTAAGAGTCTGGATTGACGGGGGCTGGGGGAGAGGGGAAAGTGGGTGATGGGCATTGAGGAGGGCACCTGTTGGGATGAGCACTGGGTGTTGCATGGAAACCAATTTGACAATAAATTATACTTAACAATAAAAAAAAAGAATTGCTAAAGAATGTATAACATAAAAAAATTAAATAAATAAAAAAAATAAAAAGAGAAAAAATAAAAAATAAAAGTAAAATACATAGTATGTCTCATGGCACATACTTAGTTCTTACACAATACCTGGGAGCTATTATTATTTTCACAAGTTTGTTAAAATTAAATAAATATAGCTGAAGAGGATAATTTATTCAATATAACTTCAAAGAATTTTTTAGTTAAAAGCACATGGGCTTCCTAAAAGCCATTTTCCTTCACCCTCCTTTTACAAGGGGCAACACCTGCAGCTCAAAAGAGAAGGCAATCGAATGTTCCAGTTGACTTGAGGCTTTGTTTCCTTCTCTTTATTTTTTTTTAATTTTTTAAAATTTGTGTTTTTTTAATGTTTATTTATTTTTGAGAGAGAGAAAGTAAGAGTACAAGCAGGGGAGGGGCAGAGAGAGAGGGAGACACAGAATCTGAAACAGGCTCCAGGCTCTGAGCTGTCAGTACAGGGCCCAACACAAGGCTTGATCTCACAGATCATGAGATCATCACCTGAGCCAAAGCCGATGCTTAACCAACTGAGCCACCCAGGTGCCCCTGTTTCTTTCTCTTCAGAAGTGAGGCTTGACTCTGACAATGGCATAGGTTCAATGAAGTTTGAGAAACTTCTGTATATTATGGAATATGTCATTTAACAAAAGCTAAAATGTGTTATTTATGAATGTGTTTCAAGGATCCCACCTAAATAGCCTCTTTGCCAGATGCTGACTAGAGTTTTAGGATTCTGTCCAAGTCGGTGTTTTCTTGATCATTTCCATGACACAAATGGCTAGGATCTCACCAACTCCTGAGACAGTAAATCCCATTTCTGGGAAGCATCAGCTGGGAGAATATTCTCTCTTACAGTAGAAAGTCTCGTTAGCCTGAGCTCTGGAAGTTTCCTTCCACCAGTGCAGAGACAAACTTCTCTCTGAATTGGTAGGCAGTTTTCTCCAACCACCTTTTTATTAGGGCATATCCTTCCAAGTTTCTGCTTTCTGCATGGGTTTCTGTTCCAACTCTCCACTCCTCCCTGGACTCCAAAATCTTAAATTCCATCCTTCTGTCAGTGTTAAAGCCATTGATCATTAGGGACAATTTCTGGGTCTGATAAAGTCTTCTTCCTCCTACTATCTTAATCCCATCTGAGTTTGCATTCTTTTTCACTTATGTCCCATGGAGACTTTTCTTTCCACCTGTTGGTTTTTTTGCTATCTTCTGGTGTCACCCAATAGGTCTTAATCCTTTTCCAGACCATAGTCCTTCATATATTTGCAGATAGTTGTGTAACTCTACATCCTTTCCATGGATTTAACATTCACAATTACTCAGTATATACAGACAGTGGTCCGTGTTCTTTAAATGCTTTTTACTTTTTCAATTTACCGTAAACTTGCAGATCCAGAGTAACGCCTCAGGTGTGTTTCAACCAATGTAAGTAAATAGACTGCACTATCCCCTCTTTTGCTCTAAATGCTATTCTTCTGCTAATTAGCAATCTATGATTGTACTGGTCCACTTGGACAGTCTTGTTGACTCAGATTAAGATTGGTCAAAGAAAGCTCTTTTATGTGCTGCTGTAATGCTGGGTAGAATTGAAGTTTAATTCTGTTGACTGATTTTGGTCAATTAAAAGAGATTGAAAGTATATGTTAATTGCATTGGTTTTTGGAAGACTTGGTGATTTCTATTATCTATCTGAAGTATTTTGGTTGGGCTAAGGAGAAATGAAAATATTCACAAGTGAAATCTGTGAAATTAATTCAGACCCCATAATTTACCAAGTATAAAAAGGCAACACTTCACTAAAATGTATTCAACATGTGGCCAATTTGGCCTTTTCACTTTTACTGGCTCAATTTATAGATGTTTTTAATAAACATCAGTGTTTTATACTTTCTATTTTGATACTTTTTAATTTTTTTGTTTTTAATTTTTAACATTTATTTATTTTTGAGAAACAGCGACAGAGCATGAGCAGGGGAGGGGCAGAGAGAGAGAGGGAGACACAGAATTCGAAGCAGGCCCCAGGCTCCAAGCTGTCAGCACAGAGCCCAACGCCGGGCTCGAACCCACGAACTGTGAGATCATGACCTGAGCTGAAGTCGGACGGTCAACTGACTGAGCCACCCAGGTGCCCCAATTTTTTCTTTGACATTGGCCTTGTGACTATATATTTCATTTAACATATAAAATATTCAATCTGTTTTTTTCCTGCCATCATACCCCCCCTCCCCAATGAATTTTTAACTCTACAAAACACTTGGAGATAAATTTGGTTTAATTCAGCATGTGGTTTCCATTTTTAAAAGAATAGGTGGTGCATTTACTGCCATCTGGTGGAACATTTTAGAGGAAAAGAAATAGCAACTAGAATAGTTAAAACATAAAAATATGTAACCAGGTAAAATTGCTCCATTGAAGCAGTATACTTGTTAACTGGAGCTATGTAAAATTAATTCAGACCCACATTAAACCTAAATTAATTGAAACCAAAGAAAGAGTGGTATTCAATTTTATCTCTTCTTCTGGTTGTTAATTTACTATCCCAACTGTGTGACAATACTTCTGATTGTAATTCCCAATTGGTTGCTTAAACATGGAGGTGAAAGTCAGAAAAAAGGAAACTAAATGATTTCTATCTTAAATGTTCTTAATTTTTGACTCTGTGTATCAATGTTTGATCTCCTTGGTATATTAGCTTCATTTGGGCTTTTTTTTCCCCCTTAAACTCTCATCTGGGTTTTGCAGGTTGTCTGTTTAACATCCTAACAAATCAAAATCAGGTAAATTTTATATTGGTGTTTCCTCACACTATTTTCCCTTTCTTCTCAAGGCTTCTTTATTATTCGTCTCCTTCGTTCATGAATAAATAGTGAAAGATCTAGTTCCATCTACTTGCTAAACATCTCAGGCAAGCAAATGTACTTTTCATTCTCAGATTACATGTCTGTATAATGACACAGATTGACCTGTTTATACTAAATGGTTGTTTATAATTCTGAGACTCTATGAAGTCATGAATGAATTATTTAAATTGGTTTGACCAGTTAAATCCAATAGAAGTGTTAGCATTTTACTCAGAGCACTAAAAGCTGGTAGAATTGCCCAGACTTCAACACCAACCTGAAAAAATAGCATTCCCTGAAATCATACCACATGGGCGGCTGCCTGGTTTATTATTTAAAATTTATATTACATTTGTTGTTTCTTTTATTTATCAACATAATGACTCTGTTTTAGGTTTGGGGACATAGTTATAAACAAGCAAACATTAGGGGAAGATAGACAAACAACAAATGCTTATAATAAACCTCAGTGGTTCATCAACTTTAATATCCAGAAAATCAGCTTTCACATCAATTTGATGAAACTGAAGCTTCCTTACTCTCCAAGATTCTAGTTGAATAGGTTTGGGATAAAACCACAAACCTGTATAGTTCAAAAGCAGTTCAGGTGGTCCTGATACAAGTGATAGAACACAGCAGAAGAAAAGTTGATGTGAGGGATGGATATTATAGAAATGGTAAACACAAATGATAAGGGATGGAAGGGGTTTTTAACTTAGAAAGATTAGGGAGGCTTTTTAGGAGTAAAGAAAGAAAAGACTGAATCCAGGAAGAGGTCTTAGATTCCAAGCAAAGGAATGAGAATTCCAGGTGGGAAAACTTGGCACTTTGAGGGCATAGCAAGTGGGTCAGTATTTCTGAAAAGTACAATTTGGGGATGGAATTGACCACCTATTCAGATATAAAGCAGGTGGCAGGAGTGCCTGGGTGGCTCAGTCGGTTAAACGTCTGACTTCGGCTCAGGTCATGATCTGGCGGTTCCTGAATTCGAGCCCTGTGTTGGGCTCTGTGCTGACAGCTTGGAGCCTGGAGCCTGCTTCGGATTCTGTGTCTCCCTCTCTCTCTGCCCCTCCCCGACTCACCCCTGTGTGTCTCTCTCTCAAAAAATAAATAAGTGTTAAAAACATTTTTAAAAAGCAGGTGGCAAATTTCAGAGAATTAGTCTAATTTGGACAATGCTTTCTGATCACAATGAGGGTCACTCATTAAATTTTTTTCTAATGTTTATTCATTTTAGAGGGGCAGAGAGACAGAACACAGGTGGGGGAGGGGCAGATAGAGTGGGAGGCACAGAATCAGAAGCTGTCAGCACAGAGCCTGATGCAGGGGCTCAAACCCACATACCCTGGGGTCATGACCTGGGTCGAAGTTAGACACTTAACTGACTGAACCACCCAGGTGACCCAGAGATTCACTTAGAAACCAGTAAGCTATTTTACAACTGCTTATGTCTGGAAATTTAAAACCCAGATGTTTATTTTATTTTTTAAAAATTTTTTAATATTTATTTTTGAGAGAGGTAGACAGACTGTGGGCAGGGGAGAGGCAGAGAGAGAGGGAGACACAGAATCTGAAGCAGGCTCCAGGCTCTGAGTTGTCAGCACAGAGCCCGATGTGGAGCTTGAACTCATGGACCATGAGATCATGACCTGAGCTGAAGTCAGACGCTTAACCAACTGAGCCACCTAGGCACCCCAAAAACCCAGATGTTTAAGTAGTTCATAGGTGAAAGAAGAAATCATAAGAAACATAAAAACTGACAAAACCAAACTTTCATGAAAATGCCACACATTGAGACTGGTGGGAAATAGTTAAAATCGCATTGAGAGGAAAATTTAGAGCCTTCAGATATGCATTAAAAAAGCAGCAAGCTTAAAAACTAAAGTGGAAGGAAGGAAATAATTGAAATATAAACTACTGAAAGTAGACTCCAAATGCAGCAGAATAAGAATACAATATCAATTAATAATGTTTTTAGCAATTAAAAAAAACTTGCATGTACATGTGTGTATATTTTTGACTTATGAATTATTTAAACATGTGAATTATTGATTATTTGGCCTTTGAACTAAACCTATGAATTGTTCAAACATGTAGGTTTTAAACTTCCAGACATATGAAATTTAAAAATAAGGTTTGTAGTTGTTATGGATTTCTACATCCAGGCCAAAGTTGGTGCCCCATGGTAATCTATCATAATATGATTCCAGCTGTATTTAAGAATATATATATATATACATATATATATGTATGTATCAACATATATTAATATGTATGTATCACATGTTAATACACATATTATATACATGTTAATATATACACACACACACACACATAATTTTCATGGAATCAGTTACCAGACAAAAGAGCACATCATTAAGCCATAGATGTTCGTGTGATGCATGAAATGACTCCTTAGAGTGTTTTCACTTAGAGATCAGAAAAAGATGTATTGTTATCAGGGTTATTATGATGAAGATGCAATCCTATAGATATGTATCATGTAAATATCTGTCTTCTTTGTATGTCAATAGATAAAGAAAAAACTTATCTCCTAAGTAGTTGATATTCACAAATAAATGAATGAAAGTATTATTTTTTGCGTAAATATTCAACCTCAGTTGATCAGTACAATACCATTTTTTATTTCTTTTCAAAATAAATATTTTCAGTTTATTTATTTTGAGAGAGAGCAGCATGAGCAAGGAAGGGGCAAACAGAGAGGGAGAGAGAATCTCAAGCAGGCTCCTCACTGTCAGCACAGAGCCCGATGCAGGGCTCCATGTCATGAACCTTAAGATGATGACCTGGGTCGAAATCAAGAATCGGACCTCTCACTCTAAAAAATGGGGCCCTACCATTTTTTATTTCTAATAGCAATTATAAATTTTTTTTAAGGTCTATTCATTTCTCAGAGACAGAGACAGAGCGTGAGCAGAGAGAGGGAGATACAGAATCTGAAACAGGCTGCAGGCTCTGAACTGTCAGCACAGAGCCCAACGCGGGGCTTGAACTCATGGACCGCGAGATCATGACCTGAGCTGAAGTTGGACGCTCAACTGACTGAGCCACCCAGGTGCTAATAGCAATTATAAAAACAGACAAGTCCTGATAATATGATTGAGATAGGAAGAGGTTGCCCAACCAAAAGTATTTTTTGAATACCTAGTGTAATGCTATTGCAGTAGCCCTATCTTTCTTAAAAGTTTGCCTCTAACACAGTAACACATGAAGAAAAACATCTGCAGCAATTTAGGATTCATAAACATGTTGTACTAGGTTGGAATTATAATGAAAAAAATGTTGATAATCCTGGATACTTCATCTGGCCCTCCCTTTTGACTGCTTGCTTTAGGAAACTTGCTGGCACTGCAGGTGTTGGGAACTTTGGGAGATCTTTGGCAAGACAGGAAGCCTTAAAATGTTGGTTTATGAGCTTGGAGAAGGTGACAATGCAGAAAAGAATTAATATAGTAAGTCTGATATTGCTATTCTTAGAAAGGTCTGCTTGCAAGGTCGAACTTTGACTGGTATTTGGTAACTTGACTGGTAAATAGTTCTCTATACTGATATAAAATTTTCCCTACTGTGAAAACAGTGCCTCACTGAAACTATTTGTGCAAGCAATGATTTATGTTGAATGCCTACTTTCCTTCAGGAATTTGGAATTTTGGTACACGGTAGACAGAGAGTACCTATGTTACCAGACTCCAATGAAAACTTGGAGCACTGAGTCTCTTCTAACAAGCTTCCCTGGTAGACAACATGTTGTCAGTTTCAAAGAGGGGGCGGGGGTGGGGAGGGGGTGACTAAGAGTATCGTGTGTGATTCCAGCGATGGAAGCTTACACCTTGTTTCATCTGGACTTTGCCTGTCTGTCTCTTCCCTGTGCTGATTTTTTAATGTATCCTTTGACTATAATAAGTGACAGCCGCAAGTAGGACTATTGGTCCTCCTAGCAAATCATCAAATCTGAGGGTGGTCTTGAAGACCCCCCCGCACAGTGGCACACAGGAATAAATGTTCCGGAATGATTGAACTGCCATGTAAGAGTCCCTATTCATGATGCTTGAAAGTGGAATAGTACAAAGGAAACAGAGGCATATAATAGACCAACCTGAGTTTTATCTGTATTAATAAACATCCTTTAAAAGTGTAAAAGTGTCTTCTAAAATTGCCAAGGGGTTCATCAGTTACATACCACATGAGCATTAATACTAACACTTAATACCATTGTAACACTTATACTAGGCATGTTCCTAAATTCTTTACATGGGTTATGTTATTCAATCCTAACATTGCCTTATAACAGTACCTATAATTATTTCTACTTTACAAATGGAGACTGAGGCTCAAAGTGATTAAGTAACTTGCCCTGGCCACACCTCTGTGAGGAGCAGTCAGGATTTGGACATAGGGAGTCTGACTCCAAAGCCCACCCTCTTCACCAACAATCTTTATTGCATCTTGAATTTGGACCAGATTTGTTTTTTTCCAATTACCACAGAAAGAAGGATAATCTTGATTGGAGAAAGGAGAGATGGGTAATTTTGGAATAAGGAACACTTGATTCCTGGCATGTCAAGGTTGTAACTCCACTATATTCCATCACACTGTATTGCCAGATATATGTATATTTTAAAAAATCGCACACAGCACTGAAGACATAAAGGAAGGGTATTGGAGCTCTGTTGGCCCAGAGGCCTCAAAGAAGGACTTGGAAATGTCAGAGAAATGGAAAAATAAATTAGGAAAGTGACAAAGGTAAACTTTAACCTATATTTTTAAAAATGTGCCTAGAACCCAGTGGTCTCACTGAAGAAAAAAAAAAGCTGAGTCTGACAACCCAAGGAAGCCAGACTGGGAGGCAGGTCTGCAAAAGGGTCCTCTTTTTAGTAGAGGTTTGGTAGAATTCTGATCTTGGTTTGCATGTAAGAGACTACAGGAGTCAAGGGAGAAAAAAGTCATAGAAAAGAGCAGGCAGAACAATCCCTAGAGCTCACACAGGATGAGGGACAGATAGGGTGAGGGAGAGTTGCTGTTTCCAACAGCCAGAGTGGAAAAATGTCTTCATACACACAGCACTGAGTAGATCTCTTAAGGAGTTATTGTCTCATGGGCACCTGGGTGGCTCAGTCTGCTCAGCATCTGACATCAGCTCAGGTCATGATCTCACGGTTTGTGGGTTTGAGCCCCACATCGGGTTCTGTGCTGCCGGCTCAGAGCCTGAAGCCTGCTTCAGATTCTGTGTCTCCCTCTCTCTCTGTTCCTCCCCTGCTTGCAGTCTGTCTCTCTCAAAAATAAATAAAAAAATTTAAAAAATTTTAAAAAATAAAAAATTTGAAAATTTGAAAAAGGAGTTATTGTCCCAGTAGTGGTCCAGATTAGCCCCCAATTTACCCCAAGCAGAATAAAAATGAAGACAATGCCATAGGATACAGCATAACAAAATTGCTTAAGTCAGTGCTAAAGAGAAAATGTTAAAATAAGCCAGGCAAGAAAAAACAAACAAACAAACAAACAAACAAGGAAACGATGTGAAGTATAGAGGAATGCCAGCAGACTTGTCATCAGAATCCACGCAAGCCAGAAGAAAATAATGCAACATCCTTAAAGTACTGAAAGGGAAAAGGAAATCAGTGTAGGATTTTATATCCAGCCAACATATATTTTTAAAATAAAATAAAATAAAAATAAAGACTTTTTCAGACATAAAAAGGCTAAGAGAATCTACTGCTACAGACCCTCACTGCAAAAAGTGTTAAAGTAAATCTTTCAGGAGGAAGGAAAATATTACCAGAAGTTCGATCTACACAAAGGAATGAAAAGCAGTTGAAGAAGTAAACATATATTTTGAAGAAATTTAAAAGATAATAGACTTTCAGAAACAAAAATAACTATATTTTGGAGTATACAACATATGTAAAAGTAAAGTCATGACAAAATAGCACAAAAGCCAGAAGCAGAAAAATGGAACTACACTGTTGTAAAGTTCTTATACTATATATGAACTTGTATAATATTATTGGAATGTAGATATTATAGAATTACCATAAAAAAGCAAAAAAGAGTTTTAGTTAATAAGCCAACAATGCAGATAGGCAAAAACACTCAATTAATATCAAAATGGCAGGAAAATAGGAAAAGAGAAACAAAGATTAGGAAGAATAAATAGAAAATAGCCAGAGGGTAATTTTAAGCTCTAGTCTATCAATTGCATTAAAAGTTAATGGTATAATTAAGAGGCAGAGATTGTCAAGTTGATACAAAAGCAAGACCCAATTATATGCTACCTAAAAAAGTCCAGTTTAACTAAATTGAAATAGGTAATTTAATGGTAAAAAGATGGAAAATTATATCCCATAAATTACTGATCAAAAGAAAGCTGGAGTGTTTATATTACTATCAAACAAAATAGACCTTGAAACAAGGAACATTGCCAGGGATAAAGAAGTTCATTTCATACTAATAAAGATATTAAGTTATCAAGACCTATCAATCTTAAATGTATATACACTTAGTAACAAGCTTCAAAGTGTAGGAAACAAAAATGGATAGAATAGACAATAAAGACAAATCCATGATTATATTTGGGTCTACTAACCCCTTACATTCAATAATTAATAGAAGTAAAAGAAAGAAAATCAGTAAGACTACACTAGTCCTGAATGACACTATCAACCTTTAACCAAATTGACATTTAGAGAATACTTCACCCAGAACAACAGAATGCACATTCTTTTCAAGTGCACATGAAACACTTTCCAAGTTAGACTATTTTCTAGAAACAAGTCCCAAGAAATTTAAAATATTTGGAACCTTAAAAAGTATGTTCTTTGACTACAATATAATTAAATTTAAAAAAATCAACCTCAGAAACACACCTGGAAACTCCCCAGATATTTGCAAATTAAAAATCACTTTCCTAAATAAAACATGGGTAAAAGAAAAAGTTTACAGGGAAGAAATGGGAGATACTTTGAACTACATGAAAATTAAAATGCCACATAATGAAACTTATGAGATACAGTTAAAATAGTGGTTAAATGAAAATTCATAGCAATAAATGTTTATATTTGTAAGATTTCAAAATCATTGACATAAATTTATACCCTAAAAACCTATAAAAAAAGAGAAAATTAATTTCAAAGTAAACAAAAAGGAGGAAATAATAAATATGAGAAGTATTCAATGAAAAAAAATATAAAAACAACATAGAATATCAGTGAATCAGGGGCGCCTGGGTGGCTCAGTCGGTTGAGGGTCCGACGGTGGCTCTGGTCATGATCTCAAGGTTCGTGAGTTCCTGCCCCACATCAGGCTCTGGGCTCTGTGCTGACTGCTCAGAGCCTGGAGCCTGCTTCAGATTCTGTCTCCCTCTCTGCCCCTCCCCCAATGGTGCTCTGTCTCTCTGTCTCTCTCAAAAATAAATATATATATTAAAAAAAAAAAAGAATATTAGTGAATCAAAATTCTAGTTGTTTGAAAGATCAGTAAAATTGAAAAATCCACAGTTAGACTGTTGAGGTAAAAAGGGAAGATATAATTATTAATAACAGGACTCAGGCAAAAGATATCACTGCAGATGATGCAAACATTAAAAGGATAACAAAGGAATAAAATGAGCAAGTTTATGGCAATAAATTATCAACTTATTTGAAATAGACAAATTTCCTGTAAGGTACAAATCACAAAAGTTACTAGTGAATTTTAACAAACATATAAAGGAGAAATAATATCAATTCTATACTATATTATACCTATACTATACTACATGATACCATCTCTTCTTGAAAATGGAAGACTTTTCCCAAATCACTCTATGAAGCTAACATTACCCTACTACCAAAGCCAAAGATAACACAATGAAAAGGGAACTACTTATCATTATTTCTCATAAACATAGATGCAAAAAAATTCTTTACAAATGTTTAGCAAGCCAAATTCAGCAATATATGTATATGAAGAGGATTAATCACCACCAAATGGGATTTAGCCCAGTAATACAAGATTAGTTCAACATTTGAAAATCAATTGTTGTAATTCACCATGTTAATAGCTTAAAAAATTATAAAATGAAACCATATGACTATCTCAATAGATGCAGAAAAATCATTTGACAAAATTCAACACCCATTCAGAGAAGTCTCTCAGCAAATTTAGGAAGAGAATGAGGCTTCTTCAACCTGACAAAAGACACCTAGCAAAAACCTAAAGATAACATCATACTTCATGGTGAAAATTTGAATGTTTCTCCCCATAAGTTAGGGAATGAGGTCAAAATGTCCACTCGTAAAATTTCCATTCAACATTGTATTATATGTCCTAGCCAATGTGATTAAAGAAGCAAAGGAAAAACACATACAGACTCTAAAGAAAGAATTAATGTTTTTATTTATGAGCAACATGGCAAGCTATAAAGAAAATTTTATTTATTTATTTATTTATTTATTTATTATTTATTTATTTTTTTACAAAGAAAGTTTTATATCTACAAAATATTAGAGAAAAAGAGAGCTACAGAAAAGAGAGCTAAGTGAGTTTAACCAATTTGCAGGATACACAATCAACATACTAGAATCAATGTATTTCTATTTCACACAAAAAAATGGACATTGATATTTTAAAACAATGACATATAGGAGTGCCTGGGTGGTTCAGTCAGTTGAGTGTCTGACTTGATTTCAGCTCAGGTCAGGATCCCAGGGTTGTGGTATTGAGCCTCACGTTGGTCTCCATGCTGAGTGTGGAGCCTGCTTGGGATTCTCTCTCTCTCTCTCTCTCTCTCTCTCTCTCTCTCTCTGCCCTTCTCCCCCACTTGTTCTCCCTCTCTATAAAATAAAAAATAAATAAATAAAAATAAAATAAATAAAAAAATAAAAACAATGCCATATAAAATACTTAGGAATAAATTTGACAAAGTATGTAGGAGAATGCCCTGTATCCTAAAGCTACAAAATAGTTTTGAAAAAAATTAATGGAGTAAATGGAGGGTTATATTAGCTTCCCACATCAGAAGACTAAACTAAACTATACTAAGTTTTCAATTTCCCCACATTGATCTATATATATTCAGCACATCTCAATCAAAATCCCAACCAACTTTTTAGGTAAGAAATGACAAGCAATTTCTAAACTTTACATGGAAAAGCAAACGACAGTGAATAGCTAAAACAATCCAAAAAAAGAAACACAAAGTCAGAGGACTTATACTACCCGAATTCCAGATTTAATCCTAGAGCTTTAGTAATCTATACAGTATGATGCTTGGATAAAAACAGAAATATACATCAATGGAACAGAATGAGGAGTTTGTATAGATCTAATTGATTTCCAAAAAAAGTGCCAATTGATTTTCAACAAATTTGGCAAGGTAATTCAAAGGGGGAAAAGATCTTTACAATAAATGATGTGGAAACAACCCGAAAACTATGAATACACACACACACACACACACACACACACACACACACTATATATATACACATACAGTATATATATACAGTATATATATATATATATATATATATATATATATATACACAGTATATATATATACAGTAAAACCTTGAATTGTGAGTAACTTGTTCTGTGAATGTTCTGCAAGATGAATAAACATTTCTAATAATAAATTTTAACTTGACAAATGAGTGAGGTCTTGCAATATGAATAGCGTGTGATGCTGAATGTCACATGATTACAACAGAGCCAATGGTTCTCTCTTCTCTCTCTCCCTCTCTCTGAGGGATTATGGGTGATTGTTTCCCATGCTTGGCTACTCAGTCTCAGACTGTGGTGTTTGGCAGAAATCAGTGATTTCTGAGAACATTGGAAGGTGCCCATAACTGGCACTAGTGTGTTTTTGTCACTGCAGAGTACCTATGGACAGTCCTTTGCTTCCCATTCAAGAGTAAGCTTAGGAATGCTTTGCTTCACTCTAGGTCAGGCTGCCTGCAGATATAGACCTTTTCTTCTGCTGCCTTATTGCCAGTTACATTAAATAGAATATATGACAAGAGTTTATTAATACTGTACTGTAGTCAACATTCGTGCAAGCATATACAATGGCCCATGCAGAAAAAGAGTCCATTGAGCCAATAGACAGCAGTGATTCTGTTAGTGAAAGTGAAAGTTGTCCTACACAATAACCCTGCTCTCTCTTGTCTCCTGCACACCAGTCACAAAGGTTTGCAAAGGCAAGTACAGGTGATTTGTTTATTTTTCTTTATATTTTTTATTTCCTTTATTATTTTGTATTATATTACAGTTTTGTAGTCATTTTTATATGAATATCTTTGGGTTGTGGAACGAAGCATCTGAGTTTCCATTATTTCTTATGGGGAAATTCACTTTGATATACAAGTGCTTTGGATTACAAACCTGTTTCCAGAACAAATTACGCTCACAAGACAAGGTTTTACTGTATGTGTATGTATATATATTATGTAATATATATAAGGAAAGTGAGAGAAAGAGAGATTAAGCCTTGGCTCTTGGTTCTTAACTCACACCATCTACAAAATTTAACACAAAATTGATCATAGACCTAAGTTAGAACTCAACCTACAATACATCTAGAAGAAAACATAGGGAAAAATGTTTTTCCCTTAGTGACCTTAGATTGGGCAAAGATTTTTTTTTTAATAGGACCTAAAACCAAAAAGTAAGAGTGAAAACTTAATAAATTGGATTTTACCAAATTTAAAAATTTGTCTCTTTGGGAAACTGTTACAATAATGGAAAGGAAAACCAGAGTCTGGGAGAAAATATGTACAAGACACACATTCCCTAAATTCCTTTCATTCAGAATATAGAAAGAATTCTCACTGCTCAGTAAGAAGACAAATAAAACAACTCTGTAAAAAAAAAATAACAAAAGATTTGAAAAAAAATTCAAAACCAAAGATACATAAATGAAAAGATTTTCAACCTCATTATTAGGCAATTTTGAACTATAATAAGATAGCACTAGTATTGCTAAAATTAAGAATTGATAGTAAATGGGTGAATAAAACTGACAAAAGTCATCGAACTGAAAATTTGAGATTGATGCATTTGATCACACACATTATACATTTTTTTCAAAATATCTACTTTAAAAGGTTCCATGATTACTAAGATGTTAAGTTGGAAAAGCTGCTTGGGTCATTCATCTCTGAAGTGAGAACTTTCATGCTTACCATTTCAGTGTCTTCCAGTGTTTCTAAGCACTGTTAATATCATATTAATAATAATAGTGGAGTAGAAGTAGTGGTGGGCAAAATAGTGAAGAGAGAGTGCTTCCGGTACATGTAAAATATGTCCTCCCAGTTTCCTTGCTGATTTAATCTGTCTTGTTGCTGAATCTGATATGGGTTAAGCAGTTTTATAATAATTTGTGTTATTGACCCTTTCAAGATGAGAAGGATCAATGACAACGATCAAGAGACATCTTGAATGGTGAAGAATGATCAATCTTTATGCTGCTGATAAAATGTCTGTTCTATTACAAAATGACTCCACAAAGAAGAAACGATGTTAATTTTCAACCTTACTCGTCAAAGCACAAATAAGGTTACCACTCAGGAGAAAAAAAATTATTTCAATGCCTGTAACAAAAAGCTCAATTTATTGTGACTTATCCAATTAGAGCTCTTTAAATTGTTTTTTGTTTTTGTTTGTCTCCTAAAATAGGAAGCAATGAAATAGGAAGTCCAAGACTGGTAAATTAATTCCATGATGCCATTAGAGACCCTGGCTTTTTCTTTTTGCTCAGCCTGCAATTCGATTCTTCACGAATGTCTTCTTAGGGCAAAAAAAAAAAAAAAAAAAAAAAAAGTGGCTGCGGCATCTCTTGTATCACATCAGTGTTCCATGCAGGAAGAATGTTTTTTGTTTCTGCTTTTTTTTTTTTTTTCACGCAGCAAGAATATTAAGAGCAAGGAGTCAGTGGCATTTGTTCATCCGCTTTTGTTTTATTTATTTATTTATTTATTTGTCAATATATGAAATTTATTGTCAAATTAGTTTCCATACAACACCGAGTGCTCATCCCAAAAGATGCCCTCTTTAATGCCCATCACCTACCCACCCCTCCCTCCCACCCCCCATCAACCCTCAGTTTGTTCTCAGTTTTTACGAGTCTCTTATGCTTTGGCTCTCTCCCACTCTAACCTCTTTTTTTTCCCCTTCCCCTCCCCCATGGGTTTCTGTTCAGTTTCTCAGGATCCACATAAGAGTGAAACCATATGTTATCTGTTTTTCTCTGTAGGGCTTATTTCACTTAGCATAACACTCTCCAGTTCCATCCACGTTGCTACAAACGGCCAAACTTCATTCTTTCTCATTGCCACGTAGTACTCCATTGTGTATATAAACCACAATTTCTTTATCCATTCATCAGTTGATGGACATTTGGGCTTTTTCCACAATTTAGCTATTGTTGAGAGTGCTGCTGTAAACATTGGGGTACGAGTGCCCCTATGCATCAGTACTCCTGTATCCCTTGGGTAAATTCCTAGCAGTGCCATTGCCGGGTCATAGGGTATGTATATTTTTAATTTTTTGAGGAACCTCCACACTGTTTTCCAGAGTGGCTGCACCAGTTTGCATTCCTGCCAACAGTGCAAGAGGGTTCCCGTTTCTCCACATCCTCTCCAGCATTTATAGTCTCCTGATTTGTTCATTTTGGCCACTCTGACTGGCATGAGGTGATATTTGAGTGTGGTTTTGATTTGTATTTCCCTGACGAGGAGCGACGTTGAGCATCTTTTCATGTGCCTATTGCCCATCTGGATGTCTTCTTTCGAGAAGTGTCTATTCATGTTTTCTGCCCATTTCTTCACTGGATTATTTGTGTTCAACCTGCTTTTAAAGAGCTTTCTGAGAAGCCACACATAGTAACTTTGCTTACATTTCATAAGCTAGAAGAACGTCACTGGCCATGCCCGCCTGCAAGGAAGACTGGGAATTTCTTTCTTCTTTTCTTCCTTTCTTTCTTCCTTTCCTTTCCTCTCTTTTCCTCTCCTTTCCTCTCCTTTCCTCTCCTTTCCTCTCCTTTCCTTTCCTTTCCTTTCCTTTCCTTTCCTTTCCTTTCCTTTCCTTTCTTTTCCTTTCCTTTCCTCTTTCTTGATCAGGAGACAATATCACAGCAATAAATGGGCTCTGATGGTAAGAAGTAAAGGGAAATGGATATTTAATGATAACAAAGTATCAGCTACAGGCTCTCTTCCCTGCAATCAATGGAAGGCTTTCGTTGACTGGCTGTCAACTATGAAGACATTGTATCTGTATACAAAACTTTAACCTAATTAGGTTTTGAATCTTTATAGACCTAGAGAATAATTCAACCATATCTACAGTAACTTCTGGTTTTCTTTGGTGTAAACTTTGAAGAAAAAGTGAAAGAATTGGTCTCCTGAGGTGTGGAATGGCTGAGGTCTCTCTCCATCAAAAATAAAGATTGCTGGGGCGCCTGGGTGGCGCAGTCGGTTAAGCGTCCGACTTCAGCCAGGTCACGATCTCGCGGTCCGTGAGTTCGAGCCCCGCATCAGGCTCTGGGCTGATGGCTCGGAGCCTGGAGCCTGTTTCCGATTCTGTGTCTCCCTCTCTCTCTGCCCCTCCCCCGTTCATGCTCTGTCTCTCTCTGTCCCAAAAAAAAAAAATAAATAAAAAACGTTGAAAAAAAAAATAAAGATTGTATTTCTTCAAGTTCTCCTAATCTTGACTTGTAAAACATTAAAGAAAAGGATTTCCTTTTTTCAAAGAAACACATGGGTTAGGTTACCCTACTTATGGCTTTTAAATATATGTCTGAATTGTGCCTACTCAAAATGCCAATTCATCAAAAAACTGCACATAACACCAATTATGCAATATTACTTTTTTTTGTAAACAAGTATATGGGTACTTGATAAATAGCATCCTGGGATGCTCATCAATGAGGAATTTTAATCTAACATGATTGCTTAGTTTGTCTCAAAAAAGAATTAATTTTTCAGTCAATGAATTGTGAAGTAATTCATTTACTTTAAAAAGAAGGAGAAACATTTTCAAAAGCAACTGTGATTTTTGAAAAAAAAAGCATAGATACATTTTAGAAACAATGAGGAGCACAGAAGCGTTGCTGCAAATGAATGAAGCATGATGAAAGGGGGACCTAGAAAATCTGGATTTCGTTCTTTATTCTTCTACTCTGATTTTCTAAGACTTGCAGAAATTTACTTTGACTCTACATAATGTCAAAAACATCCAGATGCGAAATGAAAAAGGTTTTGATATCTTTTAGACATAGCTTTCATCTATTTGCACTTCAATTTTCTTGACACTCAGAAAAGCAATGCCTGTTTCTTACCCACTGTGAAGAGATTTTCTTTTAAAGTTTGAATTCTTTAGCCAAATTGATTTCATTGCATGAACAATACACAATTTTTACCATGAGGAAAAGGATTTTATTGCCATCATTTTGGACCCCTTCTTCTTCTGTTCAAAATCAAAACAAGTTCCCAAATGAAATAAGCTTGGAGCTGTTGTAATTAATAGAAGTTTAGCTTGGAATAGGTGAAAAGAAAAGCAAAGGGAAATAAAATTAATACCTATTGAGTATGCTGGGAGTCAGACAACCTGACCTAGTTCAGTCATTAACTGGGTTTGAGGTGTTGGACAAACACACTTCCATGGATGGACCTCATGTTTCTGTTACAACATGGGGTTGTAATACAACTGATACCTAAATTTTAAAATGTAGGATCAGTTTGGGGCACCTGGGTGGCTCAGTCAGTTGAGTGTCCAACCTTGGCTCAGCTCATGATCTCGAGGTCTGTGAGTTCAAGCCCCGCCTTAGACTCTGTGCTGACAGCTCAAAGCCTAGAGCCTGCTTTGGATTCTGTGTCTCCCCCTCTCTCTTTGTCCCTCCCACACTCACGCTCTGTCTCTCAAAAATGAATAAATGTTAAAAAAAATTTTTTTAATGTAAGATTAGTTCATTTTCCAGTGGTACTGTTTTCTCAAAGAGAAATGTGGATATAATACTGAGCCAAAATAACTTCCTTTGTGGTTATATTTATAAAAATGATTCATATTCTTCAGGGAGAATTTGACTGGGTCTCTCAAAGCAAGGCATCACTTGGGTTTGCAGTCAGCCATAGCTGAACTGTTCAGCTTGAGCTGTTGAGCTGAGCCTTGACTGACACATCTCACCTAAGTCCTGGAAAAACTAAATGAATTTATGAAGCTTATGTATGGACCAGGCTTGAGTAATTGACTCACTAGAGTCAAAGTTTTGCCAGTTAACTAAACAGTAATTATATTTGGCATTTTCTTAGCACATACTTTTTTTGGTAGGCACTGAGATTTGTATATATTATCTCAAATCTGCAGAACAAAAACTCAAAAGTGGTCATTAGCAGTCCTATTAGAGGAAACCAATTCTCATAGAGGTTAAGTAATTGCCCATGTCCAACTAATTGTTAAATCCCAGAGATGAGATTCAAACTCTGCTAGACTTCAAACCCCATGCTCTTTCTTTCACATACTTGAGCCTCAGTCAGGCCTCAGCTTGGAGGGGTATGAGGTTCCTTATAGGTCATTTCTCAGGTAACACTGCCTTTGGCAAAATTTAAAATCCTTGGTATTTCCAAAGTGATATGAAACTTGTCGAGTCCCTGGAAAGTGTAATAAAATACACAGGAGTAGAATGTTGTTTTAAAAAGCCACAGAGCTCCCTTAAATGAGAAGACTAGGCAAAGGATTACAGATGGGTTAACATTTGAGCTGGGCCTGTGAAGGAAAAGGAGGGTTGACAAATTGGGTAAGTAGAGGCAGAAGGGACATTGGAAATTTTGCAAGAGACACTGAGATGTCCCTACCCACAGAAGCACGGAGGGAGTTGTAGTTAAGTTGGGCAATAATATTCAAGGAAAAGAAGGCAAAGCAAGACTCAATGTGTGCCAATTATACCCCAAGCCTTCTAACAGATTCTTCATAGTTAACATTTTGAGGCCCTTTCAGTAGGGAGGGAGGGTGTCAAGATAAAGAGTGTGTGTTTGAATTATTTGACAATGACAATCCATTGAAATCTTTTGAACAGAATGTAACCAGATTAGTGGCAGGTTTTAGAGAGATTACTCTGTCAGTCCTCTGCCAAATGCATTAATCATATAGGGGAAAAGTTGAAAGGAGAACTGTTAAACTGTAAGTAGAACGCTAATCCGTGGCCACAAATCCATTAGATATACAAATGCTTTCTTCAACTCCACCTCACAAGCAATGATTTGCATTTTTTTCTCATTTTTAGGGCTATTCATTACTTTTTAATTTAAGACAATTATTTTAATGAATAACAGCTCATATTTTCTAGGTACTTATTTATGACTATTCTAAGTGCCTTATATCCATTTTTTCAATGTATATGAAGGCAGATAGTTAGCCTTATTCGATAGAAATGGAAACTGAGATTTAGACAGATTAAGGCACATGCCCAAGACCACACAGCTGGTAAATTCTGGTGCTGGCATTTATACTTAGCTGTGAATCCAGAGATTTTGTTCTTAACCACTGTGCTACCAAAGAGCAGGCCAAGGAAAGAAATGTCTTGCCACTTTGAGAAAAACCTCATTTCCTTTTAGTGAAGTTGAAAAATTGACTTTTGAGGCCTAGATAGTGAGAGAGCTAACAGAATGTTAAGAGCACTCCTGATATTAGATTGCTAGAGATAACTCTTTGGGTAGAGAGCCAATAAAACAGGCCCACCAAGAAGGAAGAAATCTTCAAAGTTCTATTTAAAGGAGATCCAGTGAGAATCACTTTGAAAATAGGAAGTGGGACCAAATGATTCAGTGAAGCACATCAAATACCCATTGTGCTTCCAAAATCAAGATCCGGCTGAAAGAACTGAGGAGAATTATGGGGAAGTCTCTTTGTGAGCAGGTGGGTGGTGCCACAATGTGATAGGTTAAGGGGAGAATGTGTTAGAAGGACTGACTCATTCTACTCCCTGCTGCAGCTATTCTGAGTTTAAAGATAAGGTTTAAGCATTGAATTCAATTTGCTGTTAAGGTGACTTGTTGAGAGCTGGAGATAATCACAACTGGATCTCAAGTCTCCGCTAAATAGGCTCTTAAGTGACATTATCCACAGTGTTGTGGACACTCATGGAGACCAAAATGTTTCCATTGTAGTTCCAATACCTGCGAAAGATCGGGGGTTGTTTCAGGTGGCTTTATGGAGTGTCATTTTAGCAAATTCACCATTGGTCCAATTGCTGGATCTGTGGCACTGAAGGCTAGTTTATCATAAGGAGAAATTGCACTGGAATTTATTCATGCTATCCAATTGTACAGGGTGCTGATTTATAAACCAGAATTCAGTTATTAATTTTAAAACCTCAAATCCTTCATGGAATGATTCAAAATACAAATAATGGGAGGCTGGGTGAAAATGTGGAGAGAACAGATGGTCTAGATTCAGAAACAGACAAAGCTGTTTCTGAGAACCCAGTTTAGCTAGATGACCTTGAGCAGCATCTTAACAGCTCTGAGTCGCAGTTTCTTTTGGGAAATGGAGATGATGTTATGGAATAAGGCTAGTTTGACTCTAGAATACTCAGCTCAAAGGCAAGGGACATGGTGGGGAGAATCGCAGCCTCCTAAAGCTGGCCCCAGCAATTACAGATGTATGTTCCAATACTCAGGGTCCCAAGAGAAGCAGCTGTCAGGTATGAGTTAAGCTAGGTGTGTTATCAGGAGTCTTAATTTGGCGGTTGGACTGTAGCAGTATCAGTAGATCCTTTCCATTTTAGAAAACCCTGGACTGCAGTATTCTTCACCCCAAAGTACAGAATTGCCAAGACATTAAATCAGGTCTTTGATCACATGGCACTGATTTCAGTGTCTGGTCCAAGTGATAGAAGAAGAATGGCAAAATAAGGCGGGTAGCCAGGACAGTTCTAGATGGAATTCTGTGCAATGAACCATCTATCATCATCATCATCACCACCATCATCATCATTGGAGGAGAGTCCCTGGTGCATCCAATCTAAGCCCTAACATTTGATCCAATTCCTTCTGTGTGATGAAAGCAAGGTTGTTATCTTTCCCGCCAACTGTACAGCTAACTTTGGTCAACTGTCAAAGATCAAATCAGGGAGGCAAGGCAGAGTTTCTTAGCATCAGCATAAAAGACATTGGATAGTAATGAGGCTCGAGGGGAGTTTTGGAAAGTGCCCCAACTTCATAAGGAGCATCTCTTCCTAGTGCCAGTAAGGTATCAGTTGGGACCACTTGTATGTTGGATCTAAATAGCATTGGTACTGCACCCTCTCCCAATTTCTCAACCTATAGAAGTCACACGCCAAGATTTCTCAGAATATTTTTGTATTTTCAAGGAGATATTTTTTTCTTTTTTCCTTCCATCCCTTTTCTTTCTTTCCTTCTTTTTCTTTTATTTTTCGATACCTCTGTTACATACCACAATGGCCAAGATATGAAATCCAGTCCATTCTTCAAGTTTAAAATACCCCTACCCGCCCCCCAACACACTCTCAATAAAGTGATCATGACCCTGGTAGACTTCACTAGTGATTTTTGGAAATGAGCAAGAGGATAGGTTCACATAATAGCATGAGAAAAAATAAGTATAATGGATAATTATCTCATCTGGAGATTTCATTACTCTTCCTCCTCCTTTCTCATTCCTCTTTATTTATCTTTTCCATTTCCTTTTGGGTGCAAACTCCCAAAATTACTCTTTTCTCAAACAAAAGAGCTTTCTTCCTCATCAGTTACAACATCCTTTATTGATGTTTATCCCCTCTGCTAAGTTCTTGTCTTTCTAAAGGGAACATAAGGCAGCTTTTGAGGAGCATGATCTCACTACGAAAAGTTCTTACTTGACCAAGAAAGACAGTAAAATAAATTTGATCTTAAGTACTGGTGACCAGGATACTCTGTGCTCAAATGATTCAGAATTTTTCTTGAATGATGCCAAGAAACACTTCGCAGGTTTTTTAAAAAGCCATTTCCCTTCTTTTTAACATTTTAAGCAAATGGCTTTATGAGTCTAATGTTACCTAATGATAATAAAGTTTAAAATTGTCAACTTTTAAGCTGATCTTGTGTGGCTCAGCCAGTTGAGCCACTTGGTTTCAGCTCAGGTCATGATCTCATGGTTCATGAGTTCCAGCCCTGCATCAGGCTCTGTGCTGACAGTATGGAGCCTGCTTGGGATTCTCTCCCTCTCTTTCTGCCCCTCCCCTGCTCTCTCTCTCTCTCAAAATAAATAAATAAACTTTAAACATTTTTAAAAAAATAATCAAATCTAGCTTTCCTTGGGTTTATTGCATTTTCAATGGAGGTCGGAACATACAGCGTTTACAAAACACTGTGCTCTCATCAGCAATACTTTTTGATGAAATATCTATTAGAATATGATTTTTTCTGCAAAGAATTCCACAGGAGACCAGAATCTATTTTATTTTCTTTTTGTTAGGTTCAGTTTCTGAAAGATACTTTTTTTTTTTATTTTTTTAACGTTTATTTATTTTTGAGACAGAGAGAGACAGAGCATGAACGGGGGAGGGTCAGAGAGAGAGGGAGACACAGAATCTGAAACAGGCTCCAGGCTCTGAGCTGTCAGCACAGAGCCCGACGCGGGGCTCGAACTCACGGACCGCGAGATCATGACCTGAGCCGAAGTCGGCCGCCCAACCAACTGAGCCACCCAGGCTCCCCATCTGAAAGATACTTTTTAACCCTCTCCCTTGATTCTGAGAGTGGCCCTTATATAAAATCAGTGATTTCCTGTACTCTGAGAAGTACTATGATGGCAACTTTTGTCAATTGTTGCTGCCAGTATAAATGGAGGCACAATCGACAGGGATCCAAAAATATTGCTTCTGATTTTGTTGTGCAGAAAAATGTGATTAGTGTAACCAAAATTTTTGCTGATTCTGCCAAAAATAATCTGTCTCTGTGCAACAGGAAATTTCACTTTTTTAATGCAAGAAATTTATTTTAAAACATTTTTCATATCATTGGTATTTCTAAAGAAAGCAAAACAAGTCAACTTCATGAAGAAAGATGTAATTCTCAATTTTTAGGAGGATATTTTGAAGCATTGTAATTTTTTTATATTTCTCTTTATAGTTCCATCAATTTCTGACTTATTTATTTTTTTAATTTAAATTTTAGTTAGTTAACATGTAGTGCAATGTTGGTTTCAGGAGTAGAATTCAGTGAGGAAAATTCACTTTTGGGATACTTCATCATGATGGTGGCCAGCAGTATATTTTAGAATAAAAGTTACCTTATACAACCACATTAACAGCAAAACATTCCAGGTATTGAAAACTAGGAGGGGAGGAGATGAAAAGATAAGGAATAAGTAAAATAGTAGGGTAAAATAAAAGAAAGGGATACGATATTGTACCTCAATGTTTAAGCATAAAACTGACTGACTTTTTATAGAAGTTTCCTCTAATACTTAGTTACAAATCTTTTTGGTGATTTAAAATACGGCACATCTTTGCACGTATCTTCCATTGGTATTGCCTGGAATTGGGGCACTTGGCTGGAGAAAGTTGATGCAACAACACAAAAGAAAAGATAATATAAAACTAAAAATTGCTCACGCATGTTCCAATAATTTCCTGTCAATGAACCAAGGCAAAAGCAAACCTTTCTTGGCATCACTGTAGTTTGAATGGCACATTCAGTCACTGGCCAAAAACTTTGTGTGTCTGTTTTCTTTTCCTAAGATTCCAGCATATTAACTAGAAGAAACAATGAACTGTTTGGTGGTCCATAATTCCATTGGTGGATTAACATGCTTAATCATGCATACTTTTTCCACTTCAATTCCGAAAACATTAAAGAAACATCAAGAGTAATAAAATAGCTTCAAAACACACAGCATAATTTAAACAATAATTTCCATATATAAAATAGATCCCTGCCATTTGTATCAGTGATGGGGCTGCAGCTGTGCTGCCTTATAAATCATCCTCCAAGACAGAAATGAACAAAGCAGGACCAGACCATGGACTGGGGTGAGATGGGGGAAGCCTAAGACAGTAAGGCTGCTTGCTTCTTTCTTTCCTCTTGGGAAGGGAACAGGAGACCAGATCAATGAGTATGTGACAACCTGGAAGCCCTGCTCAGGCGTCACAGCTCTATGAAATAAGTGTTGTCCACAGCCCTTTGGGGGAAGAGGTCTTCTCGGGTCAAGTGGAGGTTGCCAAGTTCTTAGTTGGAAGGATGGTGCAAGCTGATACCAAGAACTGTGGAAATATATCTGGAAGAGATGGGGAGGAAGAAGAAAGACTGAAGGCCTCAGCTCCCCAAGCCAGCCAGCTGAACCCTCAGGGAGAGCCACTAACCCTGTAGAGAGCTAGAGAGCCACAGAAAATCAAGGGTCTTCTGCAGCCAATTAAGCTGACTGTAATCTTTCCCCATGGGAGCCTGGTGTGCAATGGCTGCAAACAATAGCCTCCTTGGTAGTGTATGCAGCCTGTTGAATGTATGGGTTGCCCTAAGGAACCTTGGAGATGGCCCTTTCCAATGGACATTGATGTTTGACCTCATGCTATCTCCAATCTAGGCTCCAGACAGGTATGCAGGGTGCCTTTGGAAAGCCATAAGGCACAGTGATCAGGGTCCACATTGGCCAAGCATCATGTCTATCTGTACCAACTTGCAGAACAAGGAGCATGTGACTCAGGCCCTACGTAGGGCCAGTTCCCTGGCTGTTAGAAGATCCATATTTCCAAGAAGTGGGGCTTTACTAAGTTTAATGTAGATGAATTTGAAGACATGGTGGCTGAAAAGTGGCTTATCCCAGATGGCTGTGGGATCAAATACATCCCTAATGATGGCCCCTTGGACAAATGACAGGTTCTGCACTCATGAAAACCTCGGCACTGCCCTTCCCTATTCATGCCCACCAATAAACCTTACTTCCTGTCTGAAAGAAAGAAAGAAAGAAAGAAAGAAAGAAAGAAAGAAGAAAAGCCAGGGTCTTAGTAGAAGGACATTGAGGATCATTCTTATATGAAGTGGGTAGTTGGAGAGATCTAGCCTGATGCCCACAGAATAAACTTTCTTTCTGAATTTCCAAGAGTATTTCCAGAGACATGTTGCTCATTTAGAGGACCTCCTGATATACCAAAGGCCTGCATTCCAGTGGCCCAGAGACTGAGTGGCAGATATTATTAGTATAGGTATCTAGGTCCAGATTGTAGCTACCTGAGAACTACAGTTTTGATATGGCTTAGAGAATGATTTGAATATATTACAAATTAAGTTATATACCTTTCCATAAAAATTAAATGTTAAAAAAGTGAAATATTAAAATTAGCCTGTTACAATATTATGTTTATATGGGCTTTTTGTTCTTATTCCTTTTGATCCTAAAGAAGAGTAAACAATGTTTTCTTTCCCCAGTGTCCTGGGGTTGGATTTTTTTAATGTTTATGTATTTATTTTGAGAGAGAGAGAGAGAGAGATTGAGAATCCCAAGCAGGTTCCATGATGTCAGCATGGAGTCTGATGCGGGACTTGAACCCATGAACTCTGAGATCCTGACCTGAGCTGAGATTAAGAGTTGGATGCTTAGCCAGCTGAGCCACCCCAGTGCCCCCTTGGGTTTGATTCTTTAAGAACTGGGTGTATAGCTTGACAAGTAGGAAAGAATTATATCCTGATTTATTACCCTGGGTTACCAAAGAAGATCATATTTTTTTCATATTCAAACTAGATGATGCTGACCCCATACCCCACCTGTTACAAGAGTATCTCTTCTCTGTCTGGGATCTCTCTCTTGTAATAACTACAACAACTTCAGGGATGCTTTGTAAGCCCAAGTTAGTCCAAAGAGTCAGACCTGGTTATTCTGTTTTTCACTCTATTGCTGCCATATCAGATCATGAAAGCTCAGTTGGTCTTGCCATTCTAATATCGACCTTGTCTGCCGAAGGGCAGTCTGCCTTGAATAGAGCAGGTGCCTCAACACTGGGCTGGTAACTCAGTAAAGTGGTGCAATCTTGGTCTCCCTTGAGGCACTTCCTACAGTAGGAATGAGGTATGACATATACTTGGGTATAACAAACAACCACAAACGAGGTAGGTTAGAGTAAAATGGATTTACCATCTCAGAGTTCTGGAGGCTAGAAATCCGAAATCAAGTTTTTGGCAGGGCTTGCTTTCTGAAACCTCTAGGGGAGGATCTTTCCTTAGATTCTTCCTAGCTTCTGGTATTGCTGACAATCATTGCTGTTCCTTGGGCTTGTAGCCACATCCGATCTCTGCCTCCATCATCACTTGGTAGTCTCCTCATGTGTGTCTGTGTTCACATTTGCCTTATCTTACAGGAACATTAGTCTTTGGATTAGGGTACATCCCAATGCAAAATGAATTCACCTTACCTTGATTATCAGCAACTTGAGTATTTAACCTTCCTCATGATCTGCATCTGGCTCTGTTGTTCTTCCCACTGACTTGCACCATGATTTCAGCTTCACAAAAAAAGAACTTCATTGACCTGATGTCCTTCATCTTCCAGACAGTCCAATTTTTTTTTGGCATGGCATCTTCTTTCTATGTCTGCTCATGCAGACCGATAGACTCTTCTATGGACACTGAATTCATCTCTTACGTTGGACACTAGCCTAGCTATATGCTTGTAAGAAGCGTGGCTATATTCTAAAAAAGTTGAGAAGTTTAAAAATATACTGAAAATATCTGATCCCAGTTGAATTGAAGAATTAATTAATTTCTTTAATCATTTAATCTAGTAATGTCTAATGTAATTTTCTGTGAAAATGGAAAAGTTTTATTTCTGCACTGGCCAATTCAATAGCCAGTACCCACATAGGATTATTGAGCACTTGAAATGCAGCTGATGTGGCGGAACAACTGAATTTCTAATTTTATTTAATTTTAATTAATTTTAATTTTAATTTAAATAGCGACATGCAATTAGTGGTTACTGGATTGGACAGCCCAGATCTATTCCAATCTGTTAACATAAAGGAGTATGTGATAGAACAACATTTAAAACCTCAGGAACAAATAATCAAATTGAATTCATTTGTTATGATAAGAACTTTTACACTCTTAAGGGTTAAAAAAAAGAAAAGGTGATGAAGCGGATATGGGAGCTTAACCAAATAATTCTAGGGCAAAATGAGTGAGGTCCATCATCATTTATGTGTTGTTGAAGACTGACATCTTCATTTTTCTAGCTTCAAGCATACTTCAAGTGCTATGGGAAACCTGACAAAGGTGAAAATGTTTAAAGTGTATTTAGCCATGTTTTCAGAAGCCAGATGAGATCCTGGAGAAGCCAAGAACCTAGCCTTTCCTGATGAGTAGCTCAGCCACTTGATAAAACTTCTTGGCTCTCATTTGAAGCTACTGCACCAGTAAAAGATAGATTAAGGTATTATCTTCCCATTTTCAAATTGTCTTAATTTCTCTGAGTCCAATTTACTGTTTTCTTTAGATAAATTGCTTCATTAGCATTCATGTGCAAAATGTTATCCAGACTTTAAAAATAGAAGATGTCAAAGTTGGTAATATGTCTGATTGGGAGATTATCTTGCTCCTGAACTGGAAATCCAAAGAAAACAAAGAAAGAGAGAGCAGTTAAGCAGAAACATGTTATTGACCCAGGGAGCATATCCATCATAAAGCCTGGAGGAAATATTTCCTTATGCCTCAAAAAAATGAGTTACTTTATGAAGAACTTCAATCAGTTTGATTCAACTTTAAGATGTTAGGGTTTCTGAGTTCCATATGTTTCTGTGGTTGTCAAGAAATCCTTGCAGAGAAAAGTTTTAATGAAAGGTAGCTGAATCTGGAATTAGTATAATGTACCTTCTGATCTCATGGGATAGCTCTAGAGAAGATGGAGGTGTACCGAGTAGACAGGGAAAAGGAAATGGACGAGTTGGAAATAATTTAATAACATAAAGACTGCTAATACCTAACTCATATAAACTTACATAGGCACAAATTCCTCAGTCTTTTTCTTTATGAATTCTATCCTAAAGACCAAATAATCTCCAGCTTATATGAATTTGAATGTCCACATATTTACATACTGGCTTTCCAGTTATTCCCCCAAATGATTTTTTTAGAATACACTTGTAAATAAAATCCTCACTTTCCTTAGATAGGAATCAGCTCCTCTGAAATGTAAACTTTGGGTAATTTGCTTTATTAAAATGAAATACTAAGTCTGAGTGTCTAGGTGGCTAAGGAGACAAGGCCCCTCTATCTCTCTCTCCCTTCCTCCCTCATTCCTTCCTTCTTTCATTCTTTCTTTTTTATCATATTGCTTTCTAGATGTTGGTAAAAATTATGAGAATTAACTGAGAAAATAAATCATTTTAATATTTTATCTTTCAAAACATTAGTGAAGCCTTCAGTGGTCAAGCCAATCTTGTTGCCTGATTTCTATGGTGAGGTGGGAATCAACTGATTATGAAACCCTCTGCCTCCTCTGCTACCCATCCCTCATATTCATCTAAGACAAGAATGCTTTTCTTTTCATTCTCAGGTTCTCCTTTTATTTATCTTATTAAGTCCTTTATTTTGCATACAGATGAGGAGATGTTTTACTGTTCATATCACTGTCACTTGCCAGGAAACTGATTTATCATATGTGACACTAGAAAAAATAAAACACTAATTTATATTCATGAAGTCCTCATTTGTGCTTTCTAAACAGATATAATGCAATCTGTCTAACCTCCCCGGGATGTTCCAGAGCCCTGTCATTTTGTGACATTTTCTGTCCAGTATAAATAGGAGAAAAATAGTACATGAAAGGCAAAAATAGTAAAAATAAAACAGAATTGAATATCTAAAGGATATCTAAATGAAAATTAGAAGGAATTATTAAGTGATGTTTTAGTTCCTAAACTTAATTTTATAATATGTCAGAAGATGGAATAGAAAACTTGGACTTGAAATTTGAGGATTATCATGACATTTCTCTCATGTACAAAGGGATATCTAAATTGACAAACAAGCAAACAAAAACCAAAAAACACTCATCAGTAATAACTAGCACATTCAACCACAGAAACCTATATAAAAGAGCCTCACCTGAAAACTTACGATGTGTCAAATCTTTTCTTTTTTTTTTTGATAGCCTGTAAAATTTTATCATAATGCATATCTAAACCAACCAACCAAAAATAAATAACATATATCATTTTTCAATTAATGCCATAACATTCAAGATTCCCTGTGAAGGCAGATAGGATCAAATAGTTTTTAAAGATCCCTTTCTGAGAACAAGTTTCCCCCAGTTGCCAGACTTAGCTAGGTCCCCCTCTATTACCTTTGCAGCCCTATTCCCCCCATAGAACTTTGTACAGTTGAAGTGTGGGCAGTACTTTTGCAAACATTTTTCTCATGGTTGTCATTATTAGACCAAACTCCACAATGGAGACACTACATTGATTCTGTTCCCTCGGCACACCCAAGACTGAACACAAGACCTCCCTGATATGTATACCATACTTGCTAAAACAAAAACAAAAACAAAACACCACATTGAATTAATGAGTTATGACTCTTACAATCACCTTTAAGGTATTTAAAGCATTTCACCTTTGCATATGGAGAGGGATCACTCCCTCTGAAGGGAATTGGCTTTTGGGGTAAACCTAGCAGTCTGGCCCAGCATATCACAACATTGGATTCTGTCAAGGGCCTAGGGGTGCATTCCTTTATATTTGCAATTATATCCTGAAAATAAAAACAGTGAGTAATGTGTGTCTAAAGTATGTATTTATGCAATAAGGTCACAATTAGGCTTACTCTGTGACTAACTAAGCTAATTCTTCTTCCATCAGAAGTTCAAAGCTAAGGAAAATGAAATGCTGTTGAGCAGGGAGGTGACAGCATCATTGACCAAGAGCTGAGCAGGCATAGGCAGCTTCAGAGTTGGAATCCAATGCTGAACAATTTCCTATCTCAGCAGGGCAAAACCAAGTAAATTGAAATAGGATAAGAAGCTTTTGTGAAGGGTGAGTTGGAATAAAGTTTGTCGGTAAACATACCAACCAAGAGGCTGGTTACGAGTCTGGTCTTCCGGAGTGTTGAATGCAAGCACTCTTGAAGTACCACTAAAAAGCTCTGATAATCAGGGAATTCTGAGCTTATTATTCACAAGGTCAAGGAGAAGAGAGGGCAGAGTTAGGATTTGGGGGGGGGGGGCTTTATAGTCTGATTTAGGGTTAAGACTGGGTAAGAATCACGACATAATAACAAATAATGCTTTCTATGGACATAAGAACACAGATACCTAAGGTATGGAAACAGCTTAATTGTCTGTCATTAGATAAATGGATCAAGAAAATGTGGTATATTTGTAGAATGGAATATTATTTAGCCTTTAAAAAGTAGGAAATCCTGCTCTTTGTGACAACGTGGATGGACTTTGAGGGAATTATGTTAAGTGAAATAAGCCAGGCAGAGTCAGCTCATAGAGACACAGAGTAGAAAAGTAGTTGCTATGGATTGTGGAGGGTGAGGAGAGAAATAGGGAGAGGTTGGTAAAATGCTACAAACTTTCAGGGGCGCCTGGGTGGCTCAGTTGCTCAGGTCGTGATCTCATGGTTCATGAGTTTGAGCCCCGTGTCAGGCTCGTTGCTGACAACTCAGAACCTGGAGCCTGCTTCGGATCCTGTGTCTCCCTCCGTCTCTGCCCCTCCACTGCTCACACTCTATCTTTCAGCAATAAATTTTAAAATTTTTTCTAATTTTTTTAAAAAGCTACAAACTTTCAGTTCTAGGATGAATAAGGTCTGAGGACCTAATGTGTGACATAGTGACTGTGGTTGATAACACTGTATTGTATACTAAAATTTTTTAAGAGAGTAGAACCTGAATGTTCTCACCAAAGAAAAGAAAAAGGGTAAATATGTGAAGAGGTGGGTGGGTTAATTAACTAAATGATGGAAATCCTTCTACAATGTATATGTATATCAAATCATCACAGGTACACTTTAAATATATGACCATTTAATTTGTCAACTATACATCAGTAAAACAGAAATAAAAAATAAAATTGACGGTACGGCACAAAAAGGGGTTTATGGTGAGGTTTCCAAGAATCTCAGAGAGTAAACTGTCATTTGATGCTATCTATTGAAAAGCTGGTCAGTCTGGTATTAGGTGAAATAAGATTTTGGAGAAATTTCCAAAATGAACAATGATGTTTTCTGCAACTTTTATCTTCATGGGCAAGAGTTTCCTGGAATAGAAAAATCCTGTTGATGAAGAGGGTCAAGTGGTTAGTCCTGCCAAAAGTGGACAGTGATCAGTATGTGTGTGGATAATTTCAGGTCTTTGTATTCTTGTTGCTCAATGACACCCTTCTGTTTCAGATAAAGGAGGCCCATTGGAGGAGGACTGTGAAATAAAGGTTACCTTACTTCAGAACTGTAAAAGTCAGCAGTGGGAAAGTGCTATGTCTTTCAACCTACCTACTCTATCATGAGAAAGACTTATTACTTATCCTCCACTTCAGAGTGGCTATTAGGGCTCATGAATTTAAATCTCCTCACTCCCAGATTTCTAATGAAATAAATATAAAGCAATGAACAGGTACTAGAGCAGGAAAAGAAGGGTAATAGCAGATGCTACATTTACTTGTTTAATTCATATGCTTTATGCTTTGAGGCTTCCAGAAATATTTGGCGGGAGGAATTATTATATGGGAACAGATAACATAAATTTATAAGGTTAGTTATTAACACATATGCATAATATAATAATAGTATAAGCAGTATAATACTTCTGAAAGGTACGTGGGGGAAATGCTATTAAGTGGGCAGCTATAATTTGTTTTGTCTTATTACATACTTGGTTAAAAATGGCCATTCTCATAATCAAATAAATACTAGGTGAAGTGAATGCTGATTCAATTTTAAAACATGAAAAATATTTTTAATAAAATACTTATTTAATTTTGGGGGGGTGGATATTGCAACTTGATGAATGCATTAAAATGCTATGCAGAATTCTGAAAAGAAAGTCAGTATGTCAAGAACCCTCCATGGAATGGGAAGCTAGCAAATCCTCCTGACCTGAACTGAGGAGACAAGAGAAACCCATTAAAATTCTTACGGTTACAAAATTCTACATGGACACACACCTGACCAACAAGGGTCAGATGGTAGCAATAGCATCATCATTATTTTAAGTGATATAAAGGGAACTGGACTGGCTTAGGTATGCACGTTGTACCTCCCTTCTCTTGGACCTAACAGGACCCATCTTCTTCCCCAGATGCTTCCCTCTGAGGGGATGGTGGCAAGTCCACGTAATGGCAGAAGTCACAAACTCCAAAGTCCACAGAAAGCAGGAACTCAACATAAGACAGTGAAGTGGGCCACAGTAAGATTAAGGTGTGCACTTGGGAACGGTGGGGACTGGTAACTTAGAAGGAGCACAGCTACCCAGGTCTAGTTGATTGTTACCATGTAGGAGTCTATGCTCAGTGTGCCAAAGGTTTCAATGTTTCAAGAAATGCTAGCAATTCAGATTTTTATATACTAGCTTTCTATTTATAAAGCATATTTAATTGCCAAAAAAATCCCACACATCTGCAGGTTGAACTTTGTGGGCCTCATCTTATTTAAATAGCTGAATTCTAAAGACACAGTAGCCAAGATGGGATTGACTTTGCCCTTGCTCCTCTCTTGTGTCAGAAATCAGGCCATTCATCCTCTCCTGCCTAAGGCAGGATCTGAATTTCCCTTGTTGGTGACACATTATTCTTATAGGACAGGGGACCTTTAGTTCCCTGTTAAACATTAAAATATCTCTGGTTATTAACTTATTGAGGTAATAGAATAAATCTAATCTAGTAGTAGCTTCTGCAGAAACTGATGAGAAGAGAGCAAAGCTTTGGGGGAGTGGTTCTACTGTGTTAAAAAAAAAAAAATCACTTCTTCAAAATGCAGATGCCCCGGCTGCGGCCCTAGAGATTGGAATTGTTGAGACCTAGAGGAGCGACTGGAATGCCTGCTCGGCAAACACTCCTGGGTGATTCTCAAAAACAAAACCCAAGCAGCGGTTCTCAAACTTTAGTGAGTATCAAAGCCACCTGGAGCACTTGCCCTAGCAGACTGCTAGCCCCCATGCCCAGAGCTTCGGGTTCAGTAGGCCTGGGGTGGGGCCTGGAATTAGCATCTCTAGCACATGTCCAGGTGATACAGAGGCTCTTGGGCTGGGGACCACACTGCATGTAGACAGGTTGTCTGGGGTGAGCATGGTAAGAGCGCGCAAGGGCTGCAAGTGAGGACGCAAGAGGTGGGACAACTTCATCTGCTTCATGAAGTCACCTCGGGTCTGGTGCTGGAACTCGAACTGCATTGCAGACTTTGCAGTTGGTTCAACCACTCATCAAATATTTAGTGACACTTGCCATGTGCCAGATACTACGCTAGGCCTAGGTCTATAAATTAATAAGTCTATCTTGTTAAATCACGAATTAATAAATTCAACAAATATCTATTGAGCTTCCGCCATTACCCAGGCCGTGGGCTAGCTGTTGCTAAGAGTCAGGTCTCAGCTTTCAATGAATCAGGAGCCCAGAATCTCTTGGCTTCTCTGCTGTCATTCATATTCAGATGACAGCTTGAGGAAAATATTGGTTCTTTCTGCATAAACAAAACAGAGCACAGTAGAGCCAGTTTGTTGTGTTATCCTGTGGAAATCGTGTTCTGCACAGATCCCTGAAGCTCAGAGCGGAAGGCACTTCTGTCTGAGCCGAGCTGACAGCTGCAGTCCCGCAGGCCCAGTCGGGACAGTGGGCACTTTCTTGTTAGAAGCAACCAGGCTTCCCATAGTCACCCTGTGCTTGGAAGCAGGACCCCAGACACACTCCTTCTAGAAACGGTGCCTTGCCAGTGAAGACAAATGCATATAAGACAGGCTGTCAAAGCCTGCCCCAGAGCAGCCCTCCTGCATTGCTTTCTAGAAAACACATCCCATATACCCCACAGGAGGCCCACCCTTGCTCTGTCTGCAGCCCATGGATTATGGAGGGCTTGGTGGTCAGAAGCACATATATTTCTGACATTACAGAGGCTGCACCATAGTTTACCTGATGACAAATAATTTATTATTATTATTATTGTTATTATTATAAAAGTCAGGGCCAGAGGGAATCGGGACTCTTCTGGTAGCTCTGCATTGGATTCAGATCTCTTTTTACAAATATGTGGTACAATGACACCAAAGACAAAAAAGGGACTCTTGATTCCGTCTGATTGTTTTTTTCTTTCTTAGTTTCCTGAGTCTATCCATTTTCACAAAGTCTAAAAAGTGAGTTATTACTCAGGTAATGAATATTGAACATTTTACATATGTTTAAGTGGATTGGTTACTTTGTCTTCAAAACATAGATCATTTCTTTGAGATAGCATTGTGGTTTTTCAATATTGCGTTAATTAAAAAAATTTTTTTTAATGTTTTATGTATTCTTGAGAGAGAGACAGAGCATGAGCAGGGGAGGAGCAGAGAGAGAGAGGGACACAGAACCCTGAGCAGGCTCCAGGCTCTGAGCCGTCAGCACAGAGCCCGACGCGGGGCTCGAACTCATGAGCTGCGAGATCATGACCTGAGCCGAAATCGGTCGCTCAACCGACTGAGCCACCCGGGTGCCCCATTTTATTAATTTTTTAAAATCACAATTAATTGCAATAAAATTGCAATACTTGTGCTGAAAACTCTTTGAGGATGGGAACTGGCTAATTCTCTGTAAGAGAGATACAGACATGCTTATAGTGGACACTCAATGTATACTTGTTGAATATATACATGATAGAGCAAAAAAAAAAAAAAAAATGAACGGCCACCAGAGAATATTGAGGAAGCAGGCTCAGGGGAGTGTGGTGGTGTCTTCGAGATTTTCTTGCTACAGAAGTAAGTGAGAACATGTCTCCTGCCTTCCAGGGTGGGGTTCACCACACTACCTCTGTCAGAACCCTGCTGACTTTTATCGAGAAGGATGGATGCTTGTTCTCAGTTGCTGAATTTGAGCTTTGAAGACTCCAAGGAAAAGTGAGCCACAATCAGAATAGTATATATTTTATATAAGTTAAAATTAAAAATAATTTACCAGGAAGGTAGTTTCTTTTTTTTTTTCCTTCTAGGGGGCAAATGTAAGTGAAAAATTTAATTTATAATTCTAGACTCAGGATTCCCATAATACTCTAAATCCTGCGAAAGCAGTTGCAGGGAAACATAGGTACGCACTTTACTACAGATATTTTAATTGACTTGATAAATTGAGTTTACCAGGAGGTGGTAAAATCTCAGTTAGACCGGAAGGAGGAATATCTAATTTCCATATCTGCTCAGGAAACTATTTAAACAGAATACTTATCTTTATGGCTGGATAATAAGTATTATTTGACTATAGTGAATCTAAGACTTAGTGAATATAAAAACATAAGTAGCTCTAAGAATTCTTTGTGTTTATCTCCTCCGTGTTCTGTCTCAGTTAACAGACTGCTCAGGTCACAAGCTCCATGCCCTTGTCTAATTCTGCCAGTTATGCCTCTGAAATATATCCCAGACCTGTTTCTCTTTTCCATTTTCTTTGGCTAGCTTTACATGCCCATCACCTCCCTTCTCCTTCTTCTTCACAGTGTTATCAACGCTCATTTTGAAACACAAGATAGATTAGGTCATTTCCTAAAACCCCACAACAGCTGTCTGCTGCGCAGAGTGAAGTCCTAACCCTCCAGCAAAGGGTTCAAGGCCCCCTACAGCTTTGCTCCAGCTACTACTTCCAGACTTCTCTTCCACCACCTCCCTCCACACAAACTCTGCTCCAGCCACATTTAGCTACCATGGTCCCTCTTCAGAAGATAAACAAGAAAGACCACAGAGTGCAGGTGTTAAGAGTAGGAGCTCTGGAGGCACGCTGCCTGGGTTCAAGAGCCAGTTCTGCCCAGACTTGGTGACCTTGAGTGAGTTACACTGAGTCTTGATTTCCACCTCCGTGGAACAAGTAATGATGGAACCTCCCTTGCGGGGTTATCAAGTTCAACACCAGAGGACACGAGAGACGTGCCTAGCGCAGAGCACATCGTCATCATTGTCATCTTTCACAATGTTGCTCACGATCCCCTCCTCGTGCCATCAGGCTCGCACCCACCTGGCAGTGAGCACTTTCCATACCCTTTGGAAACCAACAAAGGGAATCGATTATTTTTCTGGATTCCTGCAGCACTTTGGTTGCCTTGAGTGGTAACGAGGAGTTTTGCTGTCTTCATATTCCCCTCCAGATGATGAAATCCTTGAGGGCAGGAGCATTGTGTGATCCTCTCTCCATCTGCTGTACCAGCACAGGGCTTAGCACCCGGATAATGAACATTTAACATTGGGTGATTATCTGAAAGACATTCAAAGCACTTATGTTTAAATACACACATCCAGGAAAATAATCCGATTTGAACCTTCTACTCATTTACCTGATGTAAAAGCTAATCTCACTCATTCAACAAATATTTATGGGGTATCTATTATTTCCAGTCATGATTCTAGGCACTGGGAATAAACAGTTAAAAAATAGGTAAATTTCCTGCCCTCAAGGAGTTTCTTAAAATAAAAGATGAATAGAAGTAGATGAAAACAGTTAATGAAAAAGATTCATGAAGGTGTTAAATGCTATGAGTAAAAGGAAAGCAGAGATGAAATATAGATGAAAGATTACTACTTTGTATACGGATGGTCCAGATGGGCCTCGATGAAGGGAGACATTTGAGCAAAGATCTGAGGGAAACTTGTAGCATGTGAGGGAAGCGCTTTCCAGGCGGAGGAATGGCCAGTGCCAAGACTGTGAGGTAAAGTTCTCTTGGAGATGTTCCAGACCTGTGTGGCTGGAAGAGTGTGATACCAGGAGGGAATGTAAGGGTGATGTCAGAAGTAAGTAAAGCTGGAACTTACAGTGGCTGTGGAGTTCATGCAGTTTGAGTGTATGACTCCCTATCCTCACCCTATCACAGGTTACCCTCACCATCAGTCTCCTCTTCTCCATCAAAGAACACTTTGGGGCCCAGTTCACTGTCTGCTTCTCTTTCCCACTTTTTGAACCTTAGTTCTAGATTTTTTCAACACCCATGTAGACAAGCATCCAATGATACAGCAGACAATTCCAGGTCCCCTGGCCTCAGGCAACCTTTACCTCTTCTCCAATCATCCACTGTCAACCTGGACCATTACATCACTTGGAAACTGCCCTATGAGACCTTTACTTACCACCTTTCCAGTCTCATCTTCACTAGAACTGTCTGTGGAAATTTCTAGACCTCCCGGCTGTTGATGCTGCCACCTCTCTTGTTCCACCTGTTCCTCTGGAGTGTCTTTCTGAAAGGTCTGTTTAGTCCAGATGCAAACTTAATCATCTGAGTTCTTTTTATACTTTCATTATCAATTTACTGACACTTAATCCTTCTGCTGATCTGTTCTTCAAAATTCCAGTCCTATGTTAAATGCTTAAAATCTACTCTCTTCAAAATTAATGGCAGGATTCCTCAGTGTTGCTGAAAAACAGAAATGCATAACTAAACATGCCTTGACTCCCTTCCAGATTTGTGGTCCCACAACTTAAGTGCACCATTAAACCTGCCCATTGATCTTTTATTTCTCCTTTTTTTCATTCTTGTTTTCCTTCCCTTCAACTGCCATTCTACATGGCTGAGGATGGCCTTCAACCAAAACAGGGAGGCCACTCTGCTTTATGTAATTATTTCATTTTTTAGAAAGTTAACTTCTTTTCAAGTAGTCAATACATGCACAACATCAGAATTCAAAAGGTTAAGGGGCTTTTGGGTGACTCAGTCAGTTGAGTATCAGACTCTTGGTTTCAGCTCAGGTCATGATCCCAGAGGCATGGGATGGAGCCCTGAGTCGGGTTCCACACTGACAGTATGGAGCCTGCTTGGGATTCTCTCTTTCCCTCTCTCTCTACCCCTCCCCCACTTGTTCTCTCTCTCTCTCTCTCTCTCAAAAAAGAAAAGAAGGTTAAAAAAGGTAAAAAGGAAATTTCCTATAAAAGTGTCCCATTAATACCCAGTTCGCCTTTCAGAAGACCATCATGTCTTGAATTTCTTATATATCTGTCTAGAGACATACTTTAAAATACAAGTAAAGGGGCGCCCAGGTGGCTCAGTCAGTTGAGCGTCTGACTTTAGCTCAGGTGATGATCTCACACTCCTTGGGTTCAAGCCCTGCGTCAGGCTCTGTGCTGATGGCTCGGAGCCTGGAGCCTGCTTCGGATTCTGTGTCTCCCCTTCTCTCTGCCCCTCCCCTGCTCATGCTCTGTCTCTCTCTGTCTCAAAAATGAATAAAAACATTTAAAAAATTTAAAAAAATAAACTACAAGTAAAAACATTTGTATGTGTGCCTATACATTCAAGTCATAAGCATGTAAGTATGTGTATGTTTGTGTGTGTGTGTGCACGTGGTGGAACATTATAGACACTACCTTGCATCTTTCCATTTCACACTATAATTTGGACATTCTTGCACATCAGTCGTGTGGATCTGCCTCCTTCCTGTAATGGCTGTATAACATTCCTTTGCTGCTCACACCCCCCTCTGTTTGGTCACTGTCAAACTGATGGACATTTAGGACGTTCTAGCATTTTGCTGTCATAGACAATTCTGCCATGAAAAACTTTCTATGTGTGTCATTTCTCACAAGTACTAGTTATAATAATCCTAGAATGTTCCTGGAAGTGGAATTGCTGATTTAAAGTGCATGGAAATTTGAAATTTTGAAAAGCATCTTAAATGTAGATAAATAATACCCGAACACCATCCACAAAAGTTGGACCAATTTACACTTCTGCCAGCCATTACCTTTGAGGGGACCTGTTTCTCCACTAAGTGAAAATGGCATCTCACTGGAGTTTTAATTTACATTTCTCTGATTGTAAATGTTGACCATCTCTTCATATGTTTATGAGACATTTGTATTTCTTTTCTAGGAGCAATCTGTTCATATTGGAGTATATTTTGGACTCTGCTTAATTGTCATATGTTTGAAGCTAGATTGTTCTGGTTAATATTTCTTCCTATTGTATTCCCAGATTGAATAATGTTACAGTCTCTGTCATCCTGCTGCTTATCTATCAAACAGCTCCCCCTGAGTATTTTCCCTAAACTTTTCCCTGGAGAAGATTTGTGTATTGCAGATGTAGCTTGGGGACTGGGGTGGGGAGCTAGTATTGTCCCAGGACAGTAGGGCAGACTTCATTGGATCCTCATTTCTACAGTCTGTGAAAAGTCCCAACCTCCCTTCCCTTGATTTTTCATGATATTCGGGAGAAGGGGGCACCCTTCATTCTCAGGGTCTCACTCTTCCTTCTGTATGTTTGTGTGATATTTTTGTTTCCACTCTTCACTTTATTCTCATTTTCTCAGTATAGGCAACAAACTCACTCACACCCTTTACTGTCTCTCTCAAGCAATGCCACAGCAGTATTTCTTGCATTTGGATGAGTTTATCAATGGTGCGGTAGCCTCGAGAAAGGTCACTGTTCCTTCCTCTTTATGTCTCCCTCTTCTGTTTCATCTCCTTTTCTTCACTGAACTCTTTCCCCACTTTCTTCCCAAGAATAAAATACATAATACGTTCCTCTCTTTTATAAGTACATGTATGTACCTGCAATCACTTTTTGGTGAACATTTTTGTGTATTCTGTGATATCACTCTCCATACACAATGGCACACTCAAGTATTTTTTTGAACAATGCAGTACTTCCACTAAGAGGAATTCTGGTGAAGAAAGTTTCTTCCATAAGTGTATATCTGCACATCTCTGTAATTTCACTGTGCATCTCACCTACAAATGCTGGGCATAAGAGATGGACGTAAGTGCTATGGTGTTGAGTTAAATGCCACCTGATGCTAAGACTTGATGAGACAGAATTTACAAGGCTCTTGCAATGGAATGTATTTTGAGGCAGGTGCAAAAGGCTCTGTGATAAGATAGAGGAAAGTGCCTGTCTCTTTCTTGTATGAATTTGTTCGGAATGGTCACTTAAGGGAATGCATGCCCAAGTTCTAATGGTGCTGCAGACTCATGGCATCAATATAAAATTCTATATGGCAGATGAGCCCTCAGATTCTTTTTTTTAATGTTTATTTATTTTTGAGAGAGAGAGAGAGAGAGAAAGTGGAGGAGGGGCAGACAGAGAGGGAGACACAGAATCTGAAACAGGCTCCAGACTCGGATCTGTCAGCACAGAGCCCACTGTGGGGCTTGAACCATGAACTGTGAGATCATGACCTGAGCTGAAGTCGGACACTTAGCTGACTGAGCCACCCAGGTGCCCTGAGCCCTTGGATTCTATTAAATTTCTTGAAAGGCCCATGTGCTTTGGAAAAAGGGTGCTAGAACTAGCAAGTTTTTTTTTTCCACTTTAATCAAACTTTCCCACTGGACTGTTATTCCCTAATAGGTTTATGAGACCCTTATTAGATGACCTTTCTACCTTCTTGAGAAAATTGAAGTCATTGGACATAATGTTTTTCAGTCAACTACTGTTTCTCTTAACAAATTTATCTACAACCATTCATTCTTCCCATATTTCCAACAGTCTTAGTGGACTAGGGTCTCCACTTTCATCTTAAGGTCAACCCATTCCTCTGTGCCCTTAACTCCAACCACGGCAAACCCCTTTAGTTTGTAATTTTACTACTCCTGTTATTTCTCATTTCCTTTCAACTGGTTTCCACACATTAAGCCATAAACCTGCTCAGATATAAGTAATCGCCTCCCTACCAAAAAGAAAAAACACAATCTCTTCCGAAACTTTTGACCCTGAATCATCTAGGAATTCACCAATCTTTTTTCCCCACCTCTTATCAAAACTTGAGAAAGTAACTCCATCTAATGTTCTGACTTCTTTCCCTCCTGTTCACTAAGCTAACAATTGTAGCTTGACTTCTGCCCCCACCAATTTACTAATTTCACCACGTCACCAATGATGACACAATTTCCAAACAAAATGGATTATTTTCCTGGATTTTATCTAATTGAACCACTCATCTGTCTCTGTTGTTGTTGACTCTTCCCTAATTCCTGAAAATAATCCTTCATCTTACCTTCCATAGAACCACTGGTTCTCTGTAAACTTCCAATATCAATCCTGACCAGTATGGGTTTAAAATGTCCCTGTCCCTCAGACTCTGTCACTGCCACTGCCCGTGTAATCCTTCTGCTTCTTCTACCCTTCAAAATTCCAGTCCTGCATTTCGTGTGCAAACTTCTCTCTCTCCACCCACTCCCTGTGTGATATCTTGCCAAACTTCTTGGGTTCACCTACTGCTAATATGATAAAGACCCTCAAATCTCTGTCTTCCTCAAATCTCTCTACCAACTCCCAAATTTTACAGAGTTATTTTAACTTCTTGCTGTATCTCATCTTCATTGCAAATCCACCTTAATAGTTCACAAATCTTCCCTTTTCACTGCATCACTGCCACCACCTCCCCAGCTGGGACTTTCTCTCGCTTGCCTGTCATGTTTCAGCAGCCTCCTACAAGCCCTCCAGCCTCTCCAATCTTGGCTCTCTCTGTTGTTCAATGTATGCTAAGGTCGTGTTTCTGTAATGTAAGTGTGACACTGATCCAGCAGTGTGACTCCTGCTGCCTCTCTGTCTCATGTCTTACCCCTCCTTTCCTCACGACACTGCTCTTCTTTGACATCACGATGTTTCTTGTCCCAGGCCTTTGCTCAGACTCTCCTGTATCAAAGGCTTTCTCACTTATCATTTCCCAGTTACCAAACCACCAAGTAAATGTCAAGTGCTCCTTGTTTTTTTTTAAGATTTAGATAAGATGTCACCACCTCCAAGACACTTTCTCAAATATATCTTTTTTTGCTCACGTCTAGTTTAGGGGATCCATTCCTGATCTCCCCTGGAACCCTGAACCTACCCCTTATTATCTTAACACATTTTATTAAGCATTGTCTGTTTACATAACTGTCTCTCCCCCTAGATTTGAGTAAAGTTTCTTTTACCTACTTATGTATATGTAATTACTAGGTCAGGGCTGGGCACATAGTTTATGCTTAATAGTGTTGCTGAATAAATGTATGAAAGAATAGTTTAGATTAAAACATGGAATGGATATCTCAAAGTCAAACTGAATACTGGGCCAGTATAATCTTTTCACGTCTTTTAGTTATTCTCATTGTAGAATGGGGATAATGATAGTAATCACCTTATATGATTTTTTTTGGTGAGGATTAAATGAGATAATATTATGTAAAGTACTTGATATAATGCCTGACATAACAATTGCTTACTAAATATTACAGTGTAATATTGACAATCCCCTCTATCATTTCTAGTGATACTGTTGGTTAAGCATTATCAGGGGAACTATATGTGAAGTCTATTCTTTTCACTTACCACTATTATTAGTCTTCATAGTGAGGAAATTGGCCTTCAGGTGGCTCATTTTCTCAATAAGTGAGCTCAAGGATCATGCTGCTTTATTACTATTTTTTAATTACAAAGCCATTTTACTTTATTTTTCCAATTAAAAAACAGAGAATGGAAAGAACATATAAAAATTTCTTGTAACCCCACCCTCCAAATACAACCATTATTGATGTATATATTTTTCTCCTGAGAGCCCCTTTTTTAGGCATACACTGTTAGGAGTTGTTAGTGATGGTGGCGCCCCTGATGTTAAATCTGCTCCTTAATGCAAGGACAATAGTCACTGAGAAAGTGCAGATTAGAAGATCAGCAAGTTGGGGCACCTGGGTGGCTCAGTCGGTTGAGCATCCAACTTCGGCTCAGGTCATGATCTCGCGGTCTGTGAGTTCCAGCCCTGCGTTGGGCTCTGTACTGACAGCTCAGGGCCTGGAGCCTGCTTGGGATTCTGTGTCTCCCTCTCTCTCTGTCAAAAATAAACATTCAAAAAAATTAAAAAAAAAAAAAGATCAGCATGGAAAGGAGACAGATTTAAGTTGGGTCCAGAGCTGAACAAGAGCCCCAAACAACGACAAAAAGTGAGACCCTCTCTTGGTATCAGATCCTGCAGCAGACACAGAAATATACATTTTTCTTTATTTGTTTCAAAACTCCAAGACCTAAGGTTGGTGATATCCACAAATAACAATGGTAGCTCAACTAACTACTTGCTCAGCTAATAAGGATTTCAGCAACAACATCTAACTTCCAAAATACTTTGTTTCATTATACTGTGATTTCTCAGCATGTTACAGTTACTGTTTTATCAACAGCCATATGTTGTCACCCTCTGGGAGAGAACACCTGTCACTCTCAAATAGACTTGTCACAAATTCACCACTTGTTTAGCAACAAATATTAAGCAATAGCAGTGGACATTATTTCAGTTTGAGTCATGCTAAGACTAAAAGTGAAAAAAAAAAAGAGGGATTCATTCATTACTTCTTTAATTAATTCAATAGTTATCCATTCCCTGACTATTATATTCAGGCATAGTCCTTGGCTGAGGTGAAACTGTCATGAACAAAATTGGCATGGTTAATGTTTTCAAGGTACACCAGCATAGCCAGGAAACTGATAGCATACAAGGAAACAATCAAATAAATACAAAAATTAGGATTATGATAAGTGCAATGAAGAAAGAACATGCATCCCTGAAACATAATAATAAAGTTGGAGAGAATGCAGTGGGGAAAACCACCTTCTGGTGTTCAGGGAAGACCTCACTGAAGTGGCAATGTTTCAGCTGAGACCTAATGCAATATAAGGGCCATCCAGGCAACAAGCTGGGGTAAGAGTCTTTTGGCCTGATGGCTAGAAACAACTTGCTTCCTGGGGCAACCAAAAGGAAGTCAGTGTGGCTGGAGTGTGGAGGTGAGCAAATGAGCAGATGAGGGTGGATGTACCAGATCTGACCACACAGGACCTTGTAGGCCAAGTTAAGGCATTTAAGTGTAACTAGAGCCTAACCTGCTGGGGTATAATGAGAGCCTAAGTCACCTGGGGAAGAGAAATCTCCAACTCCAGCCCGTACCAGCTATCTTGTCCCATCGATGGGGATAGAAAAAAACTGAGAAGCACTTATGAAGTTCATAGTCCAGAGGCGTGGGCTCACTAAAAGACTGAGATCTAATCACAGGACTGTAGAATGCTTCCTTTTCCTCCACTCATCATGACCACCTTACTAAAGACCTTTTACAGCAGTTCCTTTTACCCAGTATATCATGTCTGACTACCAAGGAAAAATTACAATGAATACAAAAAGGCAAAAACAAAAACAAAAACAAACAAACAAACAAAACAAACACCCAAAAGCCAAAAACAAAAATTGAAGAAACAGAACAAGCATCAGAACTAGATGTGGCAGGGATGTTGGATTATCAGACCAAGAATTTTAAATAACTATGGTTAAGATGCTACGGGCTGTCATGAATAAAGTAGACAGCATGCAAGAATAGATGGGCAATGTAAGAATTGAGAAAAAGAAGGGCATCCATTCACTAATTCTTCGATTATTTCAACAATTAACTATTAGAAATCCTAAGAAGCAACGAAAAAGAAATGCCAGAAATAGCTTGAGGGTCTTGAGACCTGTTATTTCCAAGCTAATGCCTTCCTCACTAGATGCTCTGCTCCAGAAGATTGTCACCATCAGTAGCTGTCCAACACACCTGTGCATAATGTTAACTTAGTGCCTTGGTGTTCCTTCTGCCTGGGATGGAAATAGTATCAACTTGAATTAGAATGTCTGCTCAGAGACCTAAAGCAATAGAATCCTGGGTAGGTATTGAAACCCTGCTGGGCCTCATATCTTGTAAAATTATGGAAAGGTGTATCTCAACATTTTGATGTAAGAAATAAATGAAAAACTGTATGTGAAATCCCCTTGCATGGGGCCTGATGAAAAACAGCTACTCAATAAATGTTAGTTTCCCTGTATCTCTCCCCCTATTGAATTTCTATCCATTCCATTCCATTGCCTTTTCATAGGATTTGGTTCTCACCACCGATTTTCTCTTATCCAATAATTCACTATGGATTCATTTTTATGTGTGTGTCTCTTCTCCCAAACCTCATAGTCATGAGTAGTATTGGACACAGAGGCGATGTCCAATAAGTCTGTTGGGTTTGTGTAATTATAAGCTAGTGAAGCAAAGGAAATCTTGACTGGCCAACCCGCAGAGGTTTCGGGTAACAAAAAGGAAAAAGAAAATGGATTTCATGAGCAGGGAATTTAAGGAAACTTGCAGAGGGAACTTGGGTAAAGAGGAGAGAATGCTGTTAAAGTAGGGAGAAAAGATCCTTTATATAATGATGGATACTTTAGATGTACCCCTGGTTATGCCTATAATCCCAAACTATGTAGTGAATTCCCTGGTGAATTAAAACAAGCTGATTTTTTGGGCTCCCCATTAAGTAATTAATTCAACAAACATTTATTTAATATTAACTATTGACAATGTTATATCTTAGGCTAGATGTTGGTAAAATATCTGGAATAAGTACCTTAATCTTGCACAGACTGAATATTATATTGTTTGATCCAGGTGTAATTGTGAGTTGAAGCATAGATCTTACATTGTGTTTTCTACGTTAATGTTATAACATTTAAATTAACATAGGTTATCTAAATATATTTTGATTTTTTGTGCTATACACTAAATTAGTCAATGAGATTTTCAATTGTTAGAGATGATAAGGTATATGCTTTTTTAGATAGAAGAGAAATAGTATTTTCAAATCTTTTTCTTTGAGAATTATTTTCATAGGTACTTTTGCTAAGAGTATTGAGGCATTTTGATAGGGCAATGCAAATATATAATCTATAAAATACAAATGATTTGTTCCAAGTCTCCATGTAGAAAAGAGATCAGCAGAGTTTATGGGCCATATTATAGTTGTTATTTCAAAATTCTATTTTTAAGGGCATGTCTGTTCTTTCACTTTCCAAATAGCATTTTTTTTTTATCTTTATGTTTAACTTTCCTTTAATTTTTTTAACGTAAGCACTTTAAAAGCAGAGGAATTTATAAAGTTGAATAATCCCTTGAATATTTTTATGTTCCACTTTTTGGTTACTTTATCCCCCAGTGTCCCAAAGTAATATTTCTTTTTTTTCCTTTCAATAAGCCAGTTTCTCAGATGTATAGTAATTTGATTTAGAGATGCTGCATTAATAAGTTTATTCCTCTAACTAGAAGAAAGACCTTTATTATATTAGTCAGGGTATTTCTCCAAGGTATTTAAATTTATCTTCAACCCCATGGTCCAGGTTCCAAGAGATGCCTGTAATTAGATGTAATTACATGTCATATGAATCAAATGGTGGCATATCAGGTTCCAATTCTGTTACTATCCACCTTGCACATTTCCCACGTTATCTCCCCACCTCCCTCTTTAGAGCCTCCCTTACGATCCCCACCAAGAAAATGTATCTAAATTACATCCTATTTCTAAAACTGTCTGGGAGCCGGCTCCCCCAAGAGCCTGAAATCAAACGTGATAACAGGGGCACAACATTGTTATAATGTCCATTTTCCCTGAGGAACATATCTTTAATTTCCAATTTTAAATCTCTGTTGAAATCCGTCTCAAAAAGGAAGCTACAATTGACCTGGAAGTCTTGCTCTGAAGGAGCTTCTTCTGCTTCTGTGTTTGCATTATTGTCTATGATACAATTTTTCTGCTTTATTTTTTCCTGCAGTTCCTTAGAGTGTAACAGCCAAATGATGGTATGGTTTCTCATGGATGTCAGAGGAGCAGTTCCTGGCCACCTTTTCCAGGATTTGCTTAAAAAGAAAAAGTTTAGACTATGGCTCAGGTAAACTCTGGGTGGAGTGTGAGGTCCAGGCAGATGTCAGGAGGTAAATGTCTATTGGAGATTTGTTTCCATTCTGCACTCAGGGGCCTTAGATTCTTCAGAGGCCTTCTCCTAAGGGATTGCGTGTGGGCAAGGATCTTAGAAAATCTGTCATTTTCTCCCTTCCTTCTGTCTTTTTTTTTTTTTAACAAATTTTGCTTTTCATGTTCCAACATGTAGTTTTCCCCTTACAGATTGTCTTAAGCTGCTTAAAAGAGCCACTTAAATAATATAAATAGCAGGTCGTTAACCTAGTTAGTATCAAACTTACAGTCCCCCTCTCCCTTAATTCACTAAGTTTTCCTGAGCTTTACTGAGCAGACCCAATTTGGTGGTTTCCTAGTATCACACTGAAGCATGGGCAGATATGCTGTTGCCATGGAAACAAGGTAATTGCTCAGAGGATTCATCCTGCATGGGTAATATTGAACTAACTGCTGTACAGTTCCTCATTTATTACAAAACATTTACAAGGAAAATGTGATGTGTTTCACAATGTTAAAGTGTTTGCCTTTTTTTTTCAAGAAGCTAGGTAAAAATTTCTTATTAGAATAAATGCTAAATGAGATGGAGACTCTTCAGTGAAAAGTGAGCTCAAAATATGCAGAGGTAAGTGATGACACAGAAAATCAGTTGGTGGCCCTCAGGCCACCAGTCACCTTTGGGTCTCAGGTCTCAGGACGTAAACCAGTCACTCCTTTGGGTCTCAGGTGGGTTTCTGCAGTGATTGTCACCAGGCCTGCCTTGCACAATCATACATGACTGGAGTATACATTCTCTTGTGCAACTGGGACACCATATCATATTCCCTTTTCTTTGATTTTGCCCATAATGACCTGATCAACTTTTTCTGTCCTACCTTTCTTTCCCTTTCTCTAATTTTCCATATTCTCACCCATAGTAAATTCCTTTTAAAAGGAAAGCATTTTGGGGGTGCCTGGGTGGCTCAGTTGGGTAAGTGTCCAATTTTTTGTTTTGGCTCAGGTCATGATCTCACAGTTTTGTATTGGCAGCGTGGTGCCTGCTTGGGATTCTCCCTCTCTCTCTCTCTCTCACTCTCTCTCTCTCTCTGCCCCTCCCCCATTTGCACTGTCTCTGTCTCTCTCATAATAAATAAATAAACTTAAAAATTTTTATAAAGCATTTTTTTCCTCTCCTTGTCTTTGGACAGAATAGAATTTACCACATATTTTAATTCTATTCTTAAAACACCACCTTTCATGTAGCAGGATCTTGGCAAATTTCACTGAAAATGGCTTCAGACAGGGCATTCATTCTTCTTTGGCTCCAGTGCTATCCATAAAACCAACAGCCAGATCAGTGCTTTCCAGCTTCTGGTCCATAGCTCACAAGTGGCTTCATAGATAGCACACCTTCTGGTTAGGTTCTTTGCTTTGCTAGTTTGAGTGCAATCCCACTCCTGTTCTCTAGCTTAAGAAAGCCCATTATATACTTTCTCACAGTGCACACCTGCTCACCCAGCTCCACCCACTCCTAGTTTGACCTTGACACTCATGGATTAGAGCCAGAAGACCTCCAAATTCACTTTCTGTTCTGTTGCTCCACAGGTCAGTGATACTGTTGTCCTGTCACCTCATTTAGGAAATCTGCCCTGAGAAGATTTGCTTAACTTATCTTTTATGGACTTCCAAATAGCCTATGCATACTTTTATTATCACCCTCACCATATTTCATTAATGTTATCTCTTTAGCTATCTTTCTCCAGTAGACTTGAAATACTTCAGGAGGATTTTGTTTCTTATTTAGAATTGTCTGCATGTGGCCTAGCAGAAGGGGTAACATGGATCTTCAATAAATACTTGGTGAACCCAACAACTGGTTGGTTATTTATGTTGACATACTTATATTGTCTAGATTACAGCTCTATCCATGCATTAAAACCAGATTCCAAGCAGGGAGCTTTTGTAAACCTTTGCTAATATGGCTGTAACATCTCCTAAAATATATTCAAGTTCAACTGGAACCAAGAAGGGTTAAGAGACTGGTGAGGGTGGGATGGTTAAATTAATGTGACTAAGCTTGAAGAACACATCTGGGAATTTGTTTGTATTCTTGTTTGTATAACATCCTTCCCATGCCAAGTCTGATTGGTTTGCTTAAATGGTGTAGTATTAACATTCATGCTTTACAATGCTTGACCAATTATTTATTCATAGTATTGTTCGTTGGATGGCCACTTTGTTGCTTGCATTTAAAGGCCACAGGATGGAGCCAAGTGATGACACCTCCATTTCCTCCAGAACAGTTACAGACTCGGATTTCAGTTTCACAAAAATAAATAAAAATAAAATATATGCCCTTATATAAAATGTCAACTAAAATTAATAGTAATCTATTTCCCTTGGAGCATGAGCTGGACCCAAACAATCAATTAGCAGTAAGCTTGTCAAAATGTACAGGACACAGGCTGCTGGGTGCTTTATCATAATTTTATTTGGCCAAGGCATTTGAATAAATGAGGTGAAATGTTGCCTCAAGTCTCTGAATCTTTGATAGATAATTTCTGGACCTGTGCTAAAATACTGTTGGCTAATCTTCTGCAGTACATTCTCTCAGTGATTGTCACAGCCTGTAGTAATAGACGACTTTTCCTCCCATACGTTACTATGCCCGAGTGCAAAGAGATGACACACAGGCTGTGTGTATGTCTGTGAAAATGCAGCTGTGTGTGCATTTTTTTTTATGAAGAGAAATAGCTTTCTCCAGAGATTCTGCTGAAAATCCCATTCCTCCTCCCAAATAGCGGGCAGCCAATAAATGTTCATTGGAGGCACACCGCATTTTGTGTTATGTATTGGTATTCCCCACATTTGCAGGATTGGACAGCAGAGTGGAAGGGTGATTAAGCTTGGAAGAAAAGTCTGGTGTGATATCGCACCAACACGGTCATAGATAGATGTCCAAATTGGCAATTAGATACACAAGGCACACATAAACTTGAAGGCTACATTTCCTTAGCTTTATAGAAGGATACAGGCAAGTGCTTTAACAAGTACAGCATCATCTCACGGGGGCCCAGCAGCGACTCAAGTATACAGGTCCCTTTTCCTCCTCCCTCACTCGGGACATATGCAGCTGCTGCAGACAGGAGCCAAGTCCCCCGCATGTCTTTTATGCTCTTCTAGTCACATCGGTCCAAGTCCTGCCAGCTTTCAGCTTCACAGCCCAAGTGTAGTTCTACAGATCAGGCGTAAATACAACAGAGCCGGTACAACATTCCATCTTTATCTTAACGCTGCAGTTTTCAAGGAAGCAGTGCAGTGGGAAGACACTCTGTCCTGCATCAGCCCAAGCCTGATGAAAACCCTTGACACAGGCCTTAATTTCCATATCACTTGAATTGCAAACTAGACACAAGAAATGATTTTTTAAAAAAGAGAATTCTATTTTCCACTGACTTTCATTGTCCAGTTGGAGAGGTGCCTATAGAGGAAAATCACTCTGTTAGAGTAAAATGAAAATTTCAACCATTAAGGGCTTAAGATGCTGATCAATCCCACACAGAAGAATAAATGTCTGTGCTCCTAACTGAACAGACAATTGGATGTTTGAATTAAAACCCATGGGGTTTCTTCTTTGCAGTCCTTTTCAACTCTTTCCTTGGTTCTGGACACCTTAATATTTCTCTCAGAGAAATCTTTCCTCTTCCCAGCAACCCACTTACTCTAAATTTCTGTCCTTCATAATTTTGCACTTATTCTCGCCTAAAAGGGAATCTAAAACACAGGCCCATAGGCACCAACTACAATTGGGTTAAAATCCCTTTAGCTGGCTTTATTCAAAAACTGTACTCTAATCTACTGATTACATGAATTCAAAATTCCCAGTTTAATTTTACCCAAGTTCAGCATAATTTGAAGTTTGTTATTTCTTTGAAAGGATGGATATCCTATGAATGAAATAACCACTAATTTAAGTCTTAATTTTTTTTAAAAAAAAGCATAATAATCCTGTTCATAATTTTCCAGAACTAAGAAGTCTCCTTATAATCAGAATGTTGATTCCAAAGGTAAATTTGAATCATGCTTTGCCTCCCCTCAAATGACTCCCCTCAAATTGTATCTTCATATGTAGACATCTCCAGTGGGAGTGAAACAGAAGTTCATTCCCACTTGACTTCCCATTTCCCTTGTTGTCTGTTACTCTAGTGGAGAATAATTTAAACGTCGCTTTTTATGAAAAAAAAAAATCACTACTAGAAAATGTACACATCGAGCATAGCTCCTGAGAAATATGGAAACAAATGTAATTCCCATACATGTCAAGGTTTTAGGCATAAAGAAGAATAGATAAAAGATGATTGAAATTGTTTAAAAATCTATCCTTTCAGCATTATGGTTAAATTTATATTGTTCATATCTGAGAACTTCTGTCATTGGGATGATTACTTTTTAGTGGAAATCTTAATTTAGGTACATTACTGACATAGGTCAAATTACTTGAAATAAGGTACTTAAGGAAAAATCACTAAAATATTATGGATAGTTGAAACAAAAAATTATAAGGATTAATTTCTGTGATGTTACTAAAAATTTTTATGGTGCAAAACTTAACATAATTTCCCTCACACTGTTGGCTAAAAATGCTGAGGAATCTGGATTATCATATTTCTTACATGTCCACTTTTGTTGTAGATATACAAAGTGCCATTTGTGGCTTCTTTTCATCTAATCTTTAATTCCCCATAATTCCATTTTTTAAGGTTTAATGATAATACTCCTATCATTTCTTCAGTTTTCTCCATTAAGAAATTTTATGTAATTCACATAATTTGTATCAACACAGGTGTCCTGCATTCTCCATTTAAACAAAACTTTTCTTTCAATTAAATGATTCAGAAAATTAAGACTGACATCTTTTTTGCTTGTTTTTTAATGAATTGATTATTTCATTCGGCACATATAATGAAATTAAAAAGTCTTAAATTCACCAAACTTTCTGTGAGGAAGACAAGAACAGTGCATTTGAGGTCATAGGAGGATAAAGATTAGTAAGAGAATATTTTCAAACAGGACTATCTAGTCTAAATCTTGCTCACCCTTCCCTCCCCCTGCCCACTTCAGCGGTCTTTCCTTCTTTTGGAGAAAGATGACTTTTTCTTCCAGGCTGATCCCACCTGCTGTATTCCAAGATAATTCAATAACACACATGATACCACAAGATACACTTTCTGCCTTGAAACCCTGTCCACACTATCAGAAAATCAATCAGAAAGTTCCCAATTAGTTCCTATTTTGCTTGATTTCTAAAAGAGGGACACATGCTGGTTACTATACCCCCATTTTTGATGGAGGAGATGGGTGGAAGTGAAAAATGTACATCTCAGAAGCTACTGACTTCAAGCATACATTGCAAATTCATAAATGTTTCTCCCTTAATCTGAAAAGTACAACTTAGTTCGTATCTCCTGATCTGAACTTTATCACTTGGTAGGCTCTGACTCAGCAAGCTCTGAAGAGGATAGATACAACTGGAAAGTGCCAAATTCGATTGCAGCTAATTTGTTAATACTTATGGCCTCAATCCACAAGATGAGTTATGTGAGCACACAGCAATTTCCAGTAGAGCATTCATGGGAAGGTGAGATTTGGAGTAGGCAATGATAGCTTTGAAAAAAAAATCACAGATAAAATTTTAAGATAACTTTTAGTGACTGTAAAGCAATATTATGGGTATTTTGCATAATACATAAAATTTGGAAACACGCAAACACATCCATTTAACCCACACACTAATAAATATTTATCAACTTTCTAGATCACTTTACTATGACACACTAAGTTTCAAGACGGCAATAACCATTATCTGATACCACTTTTTAGATTAGAACAGTAAAAGAAAAAAATTTATTTGTTTCTATCCAATATTCTCTTTAATTTGGTTTGTACAGTATCTAGGAAAATGGCTGTTGTTATTGAATATGCCTGGAGTTTTACATCTCTAGCCATTTTAAAGTATTAAGAGCTGCCCCTGAGAGGCTGAAATAATAATAGAATGTGATAATACATATATTGGATACAAAGTAGTGTTTATATATATATTTTTTTAATTAAAGCCATTGGAAATCCCCTTCTGGTAGCTCAGAATTTAGGATGCTAGGATCATGTTTCTCTAGTGATGAATAGTGTATTTTTCTAAAATACAACATGGAAAATGTAGAAAATGAGTGTAATCCTTGCTTCTGAGGCATTGTTTTATGATAATATTTACATGTCTATGGATAATTTGCTATGTGATTTCACATTTGATCAGATTCTAATGAAGGCACACTTATTGGTTTTGAAGTCATCATGTTCTTGGTGAAAATAGAAAACTGGAGATCTGTCATCGATTTCGTGTCTGAGTCAGTAGAGACTAAGACTTCCATCAAGATTATGACATTATCCACTATGAGGTGAGAAATAAGCCAAATGTCAGCTTCATGCTGTGCAGACATGGTACCAAAGAGCTTGTCTTAAAAATACATGTCTGACAAAAACCATAGCAGAAACAGAGAGGATTATTTAATGTTTTTAATGATTATGTAAAGGGTAAGAAAAACGACCTGTTTTACTCAATACCAATATCTAAAATGTGTTTCAATGAATCATTAAGTGAGCCATGGATATTCATCCCCAAGACTATTTTTCATGAAGATAAATTTTATGCATACACAGTTTTTATTAAAGTCCACACATATTTTAAACTTATGAAGAAAATGTCTGCTGTTTTCCCTATTTTGTTGTCCTTGGAAGAGGCACCGTTGCAGTCATCAACATTGCAGTTGCTCTCCTGATTTTATAATCCACATTTTATTTTCTCATTCTCTGTAGATTACAGCTTTGGGAAAGGCAGATCCTACAGGATACAGGAAAGATCAATTTTCATCACATGTACAGAATTAGATGGGTGCCTCTTTGTCTCGATCTGACTACCAGACCTGATAGTCATGCATATCCATAGCAAATAGTGTTTTTTTAGTCTAATTTTGCTGAAAACTTTGGAAATATCATCACCATGTACAGAAGAAAAGCCATAGCTGACTGATAATGTTTGCTGGCACTGAGCCTGACCTTGCTGAGAGAGGAGGTTGAGACATATAGCAGACGGACACTGCGCATTCCCCACCCATGGGTAGACCTGGCCATCCTAAGCTATGCGTGGTGGGAACTTCCAGCCTCTCTATCCAGTATACTCTTCCGTCTGCTGGCTGAGGTTTTACATTTCACTGAATGCCCATAAAAGTTGTGTTTACAATAGTATTTCATAGCTGAAATACTTCCACATTTAGAATCTCTGAATTTTAGATCCGAAAGCTAAGAGAGCATTTACTCTCACCCATCACAGATGATGGCACTGAAATTCAAAAAGTTAAGTGGCTTTTCTGAAGCCATGTAGCGTTTTTTGTGACAGTGTCCAGATATTCTCAATGATGCTTCAGAGCTCTTGCATTTCCACTTTAAGATAATTCTTTTGTAACTAGCTCATTGTGTGAAATCTATGTTAAAAGTCTATATCTTTCCATTTAGGCTTTTTTTTTAAGTTCTAGCCATGTAGAGTTTTATATTTTATGTAAATTACCCAGTGAAAGGTGCAGTATAGAGTTGAGAAGAAATTCAAACAAATGAGTGCATTTGACATTTCAGAACTTGAGTATTAAGAATCGATTTTGAGCAGCAAAAGGAAACACCTGTTAATATTTCTGAGATGTTGTAAATTCAAAGAAAGCAGGAACCATGTCTAATAAACCCCCTGTTGCTGGTGCCTAGCAACTTATCTAGCGCATGGTAGATACTCAATATAGTTTTTGAATGACTGAAGAAAACATTTTGGTGGTGGGCAGTCAGAAAGAACCAAAAGCTTGCTCTTAATGTGTGTTTAAAATAGTTCTGCTACACAAAATTGCAATGAGAGATCCCAAGAAGTTCACATACTTTAGGGATATGTCATTAAAGAGAAGCTCAGAAAGGTGACAAAGCTGGCAAATGGATCAAGGAAAGGTTTTATCATTTAGGAAAATCAGGGGCCTTTATATGCACCTGCTCCACAAATGTGCTGAAAACAGAAATGAACCCCAAGGATTATGAAAAGAAGCAGAGATGCCAAAGTAGGAAGAGACAGGTTTAAAGCAAAGGATAGAAGGAACTGGAAACTTTCAAAGAGGAGCTATGATGTTGGTGACACTTGCCTAGATCTTAGTGAAGTCTGGAAATGACACTGTGGTTTTGTTTTGCTTCCAAAGCTGATAAGTATAAGGAACAAAAATAATGGACGCTTGGGAGAGAGTCAGGACCCGTAGGGGTAATAAACCCTTCTTCCCAAGGGACTTCGTTGTGCTCAATTTTTATTTCAACCTCATTTCTTATTGAGCAAGTCAACAAAATAGTTCTTCTTTCAACCACTTTTATAGAAATATGTATTCTACTGGAAAATGGAACTACACCCAAAGTTACATAAAAAGTAATGAAGGCAAAAGTGACAGAGAAATATTTTTTGAAGAGATCTCAACATTAGGAAAGAGATTAAGTATTCATTTGAAATGGAGGCAAGGTAAAAAAATTAATTTAAAAATTAAAGTTACATTATTAAAGTAAGTTATTGGGGGGGGGGAGGGTGTACAAGGACAAATGTAAATAGGTTAGTATTCCTAAAGCCTAAAGATTAAAATAAAAAGTGATGGGAGCTATCAGGCCCTCACTCTTGGGGATAAAGATTTCCCATCCCTTGACCTGCTGCTAGACTCAATGTTAATAGGGGAAAAATGAATAAAAGAAAGTGAAAGGACTTGTGTCAGAAACCCAAATGAGCATGACATAAGATTTTGGAGGTTTTGGGGGACTATGTCTTGGGAAGCTCTCCTCTGAGGCTCTGATCTCATGTAGACCCCTCCAATGAAGTCTCTTCTAAGCAGTCAAGGGACTAAGTGAGATTAAGGTTTTCTTAGTGCATACTGCTAAAATGGCTTCCAGGGATTAGATAAATCTTACATTTTGCCTCAATTTCCCTTATCCAGCTTGGTGCTGATATGCCAAATTTCCTGAAGAAACAAAGCCAGTGAAAAATATACTAAGACTCTCTGAGGCCTCTGAAACAAAAGCTTTCAATGTGTTTGGGTTCTGGGAAAAAATAAGCTAAGTGGTTGAGATCTTCATGAAATGTAACCTCAGAAAGCTTTGAAATGCTCCAGAAGTTTTTGAGACTGACCATGAGATAAAATGCTAAAAATACGTTGGGACTAAATTAAAAGGAAGGTCAGGACACAGCCATGTCTGAATGTGAGATATAAAGCACAGTGAACACAAATTGATAATGCTGAGGAGAGAGATCATTTATTGCTCTTCCATTTTTCTTTTAGGGAACAAGCAATAAAATTGAAACGAATGAGCCAATTTTAGAGCTAATTTTCATACAGTATCATTTCTCCTGAAGGTTCACCAAAGATAGAAATCAAAGAGAAAACCAACTTATTTTGTCTTCAACTCATCTCTTGGAAGACAGACTTAATATTTTTGCCTGAGGGACACTTCTTAAAATACAAATTCTGAACTACAAATTTTGAAGTCCACTTTTTATTTTTATGTACATGTGCTCTTAACGTGTATGTTAATGCAAAACTCAATAGCCATACTCACACATGAAAAACACACACACATACACACTCACACCTCCAAATATACACTCTATTCTTTCTGCCTCTCTGTGTCTCTGTCTTTGTTTTTCTCAGTCTATCCATGATCTATCTATCTCATCTATCTATCTATCTATCCACCCATCTATCTTTATTTACATGTCATTTAAAATATGGTTTGCTTCTGTGCGGGGTAGTTTTTATTCTCTTCCTGCTTGTACCCGTCTTTTTCTCATTGACATGTATGTCTGCTTTAATTTTTTTCCTAAAAAATAAAAAGTTGTTGTTTGATAGATTATTAAAAGATCCTATGTATCTTTCTTTGGAAGTTGAAAACTGTTCAGAACTGTGAAAGGCCTGAAATTTTACCCTGCTTGCAAACTAAAAAGGTTAGGCTGTCATAATCTTCTGGATTCTAGCAGAAGACATGAGACTCTTGTATCAAAGACAAGGGACTTTATTATTCATGGCACAACAGGCTTTACGGCTTCATGTTCACATCGATCTCCTTTGCCCCCCTAGTCCCAAGGCAGGCAATGCAGAACAGCCCAAGTGGATGCTACACACACAGTGGTTTTGTGTCCCAGGTGATGAACCTGAGTTGAGGAAACAGTCTTTTAAAGAAGCTGCCAACAAACAATGCTCAACCTTTGCCTCATCGAAGACATTATCCATATTATCCTGGACAGCAAAAAAAAAAAAAAAAAAAAAAAATCTGCTATCTGCCTCAAAGGGAGACACTCTATTTCCAATGTTGTTTGCTTTACAAGCATCCTTGAAAAAATAGTCTAGAACAAAAGGCTGTCGGTTCCTTTCACTGAGAAACTCATTGAGAATTGTCTCCCAATACAGACTTGCTCCTGTAGTTCTCCACAAATATGCTCCAATTATTCATATTAATAGTCTAAGAGATAAATACTTATCAGTTTGCCTGTCAATTTCCACAGAGTTCTCTTATCACACAATAACTCTACTTTTCTTTCTTTTCCTTCTCCCTTTCCTTCTCCTCTTCCTCCCCCTCCCTCTCCTTCTTTTAAAAATCAGTCCTGGTACAGAGATATCAGTCTCTTGGTCCTGTGTTTTATCCTTAATACTCTGAACAGTTTTTCCAACAGGTGCCACGTTTATACAATCTAATTTTTCTTTATTTCTACCTTTCCTCTTTCTTAGTCCCACGCTACTTGGCTGAACATTCCAACTCCAGTTTTTATTTGTCGCCAATGCCTACTGCAACTGATGAGCCAAACTGTCTGTGCTTTTCAGGAGGTGGAGTTTCTAGCAACATCTGATTGCTTTATCCTTGGATTTTTTTTTACACATTATGCAGAGTTCTCCCCTATTCTATCAAGATTCCTGTGAGTATATATATTCATTTATCTTACATCAGTTTCACACTGACACAAGATCATACTCCTAATGCAGAAAAGTAATGTTTGCAAGTACCTCTGTGAATTACACAGGTTCATAAACAGTGCTATGCCTGGATTCCTAAATATAAGAAAGAAGAGGGTTTTAAAAACTTATTTAATTCTTATGCAACAGGAAGGAAATGCTACCCTGAATGTAATGAAAATGATAGCATATCCTAACCTTTGCCTTGAGAACAGTTTGAGCCCCTTCAGAAATGAACTCCTTGGAAGTCAGAGACTTACTTCAGTTTCTCTGCATTTGCTCAAAATATTTCTGGAATTGTCTTTAGGATCTGATATACATTTCTTGGACTATCTTCTGTAGTGATAAGCTAAAAGCTGTTAAGAGCCCAATAAAAAGTAAACAAATAAGTTGGGTTAAAAACTGTGAATATGTGCAAGGAAACATACCCTTATGTGGTCCATAAATTAGCCTTGAATACAATTCTAGCAGAAGAGTTCCAATTGTTCCAGGTTTCTGGTATTTTGGAAGAAATGAAAAGTAGCTCTTCTTTCCCAAAAGATTGAAATTTCCTTCATTAAATGTATAAATGTTAAAGAAATGTTCAACTGCATTCTTTTCTTTTTGTATTATTTCTTTAATAGGAATCATTTTTAAGCTAAAGAGATTATATCAACGTGGAGGGATTTTGTCACCTGGGTATTGCCAGAGCCAATGAAATTAGTTGCAGAGTTGCCTCCATTACTGATAAAATGACTTAATTTCCCTGACTTTTATATATTTCCCATCTTTCTTTGCCTTGTTTTTGAAAGATAATGTGTTCACTCTGAAATAATAAACATGTAGGAGTAAAACTTATTACTCACAAGACATTGAGTAAATTTAGGCAAGTTACTTAACCATTCAGCCTAAATTTACTCTAATACAAAAATGCAATAGTAATACTCAATTTACAGGACAGTTTGACAGTTTTAATGTTTATTTATTTATTTTGAGAGAGAGAGAGAGAGAGAGAGAGAGAGAGAAAGAATGCACATGGGTGCGTGCACGAGTCGGAGAGGGGCAGGAAGAGAAGGAGAGAGTCCCAAGCAGGCTCTGTGCAGTCATCGCAGGGCTTGATCCCACAAAATGTGAGATCATGACCTGAGCCGAAATCAAGAGTTGGACACTTCACCGACTGAGCCACCCAGGTGCCCCTACAGGACAGTTTTTAGGTTAACGAGACAACATATTTGAAGATGGATGGCAAAATTGGAAGGAAATTGCTCCTCAAGTCTCTTCCCACTCGCCCTGGTCACAATTGAACATTTTACATATCAATTGAATATTTCCTCTAGAATACAAAAATGGGTTGAAACCTTAAGTTCATGATGGCTGAGCTGCCAGCTTCAAATTTATTCTCAAAATGCATGCCTATCTTGGACAAAAAGACAACACAGAGAAAGGGTCTGTTCCTGTTGGCACCTTCTCTGTGTAGAATATGGATGGGTGACTAACATGGTGGGAATATAAACTGAACCCCCCCCCCCAAACTACTGGGGTGGGCTTCAATCCTATGATGTTAGGCACAAGAACTGTTTAAAAAACATTTTCCCCAACATGTAACTCCCCCTCAGTGGAGGAATCATCAGGAAAAACTTAAGACCTTCCATGGGGTAATGGAAGGTAATGAGAGCAGTGGAGCAGAAGAATAAAGTTCTCTTTCCACATATGCACCATTTTGCTTTTCCACCAGGTGGCAGATGGGGATGCTGCACCTGAGAGAAGTAGGACTTCTTAGCTCAGTAAGTGTTGGAGGTCTGGTGGGTGTGCAATGGGAGACAGTGAATGAAGCACTGGGAAAAGAGGGTTTCAAAGTTTTGAAGATTCTACTTTTTTCAGGCTATTGACAATATTCAAAGATTTTGTGGGGCATGAACATCATTGCATAAATGTGACCCTCTGATTACTGTTTTGCCTGAGTCTGATCTTCCAGAACGTATGAGAGATCACTGGAAGGATCTGGGTCCAGCAGAGGTGAGGAAAGTGGCATCCTCAGCACCCATGGTATCCATCCCATGGACCTAGATATGGTCCTTCCTCAATGATTCCCAGCTTCTACTTTGGGACTGCTAGAGTTATTTAAGCTGTTAAGGTGGTAGTCAGGGGGTGCTTAACTGCTAGATTAAATATGTGTTCTCCATTGAATCTTAAAAGTGTGGGAAAGGAAAAAGATAAATCGGGTGCTCTTTTGGTTTGTCCTTGCCATCATCGTTCCATCCATGCCTCAGCATTCTGAGACTGTCCACAGCACAGCGCCAGTCCTGCTAGATGAGATCTGAAGCTCTCAGCAAGAGGGAAAAGGGAGAATACGAAATTGGAATGGGGAAAAAAGAATAGCTGGCACTCAAGAAAGGGCCATGGCAAAACCTGTATCTAATTCCCACTATAAAAAGTGTCTTTTTTTTCAATAAGCCTAGAATCCTTGGACATTCCTTTTTTTTTTTTTTTTTTTTTAAAGTCAAGAATGAAATCTCTGCTCATTAAAATAATAAATAACTTTTTTCACCAGCAGAAGTGAGTACATGTCTGAGAAAAAAAAAAAATTCTAATACTTTTCTACTGATAAGTTTCCTGGTAACTACTGAACAGTCAAAACAAGAACATATAACTGAAGCTCAGTCAAGAAAAAAAAAAAGGAAAGAAAGAAAGAGAGAAAAGATCAGGTGGATACAATAGGGAACTTGCCTTTTAAAATGATTTAAGGTAGCAAACAAAAAGGAGAAATTAGCAGGAGACCCTGGAGTGAATTTGAAAAATTAGGCTCTAATTATCATTATCATATATATTTATAATTGTGAATATAAGAAGGCCTTTCAAGAAAAAAATATGTGTTGGTTCCTTTGCCCGTGATCACTGGACTGTAATGAGCTAACTACCCAACTTGATAGTACATGCGGACTTCTGTCTTCAGCGTAGCAGATATGTGATTCCTAGCTAAGATTGCAGGGGCGGAGATACCATGTGAGCCCCATGATTCTCCATTACGACCTCCAGGTGCTCTCTTGGTCTGGCCTTGTGACCAGACCTGTATAATGCACACTCTAGTTGTGTGAGCACTGCTGTTTATCCTGTCTGTGTTTGTAATGAAGGATCACCCCAGTGGGAGAACTGTGAGGAATTAATATTTTATTCCTGTAGCCACCAAAGGTCCGTAAATCATATTTGCAGGTCCTGGCTTTCTCTGCCTGTGGCCCGGCTGGCTGATGGGGGCGGTGCATAGGAAGGGGGAAGTAACTGTTTTGCATTCAATTTCTGAAGCTCAGCACATCTTAGGAGCTTTCTTCCACCTTCACTATTTTCAGAGTTGCATTTTAAGGTGACTAGGATACGAGTGAATAGCTCTTGATGTGCATTACTAAACAACGTGGAAAATCAATATCCCGTTTCAGGGACTGTTTTATTTCATAGGACTTTCTTGACGGCTGCTCACAGTTCTGGTGCAGATTTTCTTTTTTTCCATAAAGCCCAGAAAAACCAATAATACTTTGGTGCCTTTTAAAATTTTTATCAATGAGATTCCAATGGCTTTCCAAGCTTTTCAGAAATGCTTGAGGTATTTTTTGAATTAGAGATTCAATTTTTCTACTACTGAATGTAACCATCATTCAGAGACATAGATCGTGTGTTATGCACCCATCCACCAAGGTGTACGGGCAAGGCCCTAAGAAACATAGCTCCACGTATCTAATCACAAGCAAGTCCTTTTACTCTGGATCTCTATTAGTCATTTATCTGCTATGGGTTCTCCATATATACACATAGAGACAGAGAGAGACAGAGAGAGGGTGAGAGGGGGAGAAGGAGAGGGAGAAAAGGACAGAAAGGGGAAGAGAAGGACAGAGAGAGGGAGACAGATCTATTTTAAGGAATTGGCTCACGTGATTGTGGAAGCTGGCAAGTCTGAAACCCACTGGGTAAATTAGCAGGCTGGAAAGTAAGGCAGAATTTTGGTTACAGCCTCATGGCAGAATTCCCTGAATTCTCCGAGACACCTCACATATTTGCTCTTAAGGCCTTCCGATGCATGAGGCCCACCCACATCTTGAAGGTTAATTGCTTTATTTAAAGTCAAGTGATTATAGATGTTAACCACATTCACAAATATCCTGGACCAAACAACCCGGTACTGTAGCCCAACCAACTTGACACATAGAATTAACCTTCACAATATGCAAACTATCTCAAGCCCCTCCACTCATCTTTACCTTGGTGGCTACTATTTTTATTTAAGCCCGCGGCTTCCCTCACCTGGACAAATGCAACAGCCTTCTAACTTCTCTCTATTGGGCATTTTACACTACTTTATGCTATAGTACCAGGCAACTCCCAATTTCAGTAGCTTACATTGGTAAGGGTTTGTTTCTGGCTCACATTACATGTTGACTATGGCTCTGCTCCATGTGTCTTCTTTACTGGAGGTCTAGGCTGAAGAAGAAGCCCCTATTTGGGACATGCTGCTCTCGTGGCCAAGGGAAAAGAACAATGGCAAAACTGCATGTGGCTCTTAGAACTTATGCTATGATGTGTCATCAATTATTCTGCTCAGACTTTATTGGCCAAAGAAAGTAATAGGGTCAACACTGATTCCAAGAGGAAGGAGGTATATCTTTTTACGGGGAGAACCAAAGAACATTTAGAAACAAAAATGTATTTAACGCATCTCCCTTCAATCTACTCTCCACACTGCAGTCAGTGGAGTTAAAACCAGATTGGATTATATCAATCCCCTGCTTAAGAAAAATGTTCACTACTCTGTTATCACAGTTCTTCAGAGAAATAGAATTAATAAGGGTGTGTGTGTGTGTGTGTGTGTGTGTGTGTAAAAGAGATTTATTATAAGGAACTGGCTGACATGATTATGGAGGCTGGCAAGTCCCAGAATCTGCAGGGTGAGTCAGCAAGTTGGAGACCCAGAAGAGTTGCAGGTATAGTTCCTCTCCAAATGGCAGTTGTCTCGAAACCCAGGAAGAGCCGAGCAGAGGTTTCAGTTCAAGCCTGAAGGCAGGAAAAAACCCAGTGTTCTAGTGTGAAGGCAGTCAAGCAGGAAGTCATCTCTGACTTTGGGGTCTATTCAGACCTTCGACTGATTGGATGAGTCCCACCCACATCAGGGAAGGCAATCTGCTTTGCTCACAGTACTTATTTAAATGTAAATCCCATCCAGGAAACCCTCCCTGAAATGCTCAAAATCATGTCTGACCAAATATCTGTCCCACTCAAGTTGACACCTAAAATTAGCCATCACAAATGCATTCCCGGATTCCCAGCACGTTTCAAATGAAATCCAGGCCCCTGGGTGACTCAGTTGGTTGAGTGTCTAACTTCAGCTCAGGTCATGATCTCATGGTCCATGAGTTTGAGCCCCACACCAGTTTCTGGGCTGACAGTTCAGAGACTGGAGCCTGGTTTGGATTCTGTGTCCCCCTCTCTCTGCCCCTCCCTTGCTTGTGCTTTCTCTCTCTCACACACAAAAATAAATAAATAAAATGAAAAAAATAAAAACAAAATGAAATCCAAACTCCTTTCTGTGACCTTCAAGGTACCACATGACCTGGCCCTTTTCACTCTCCAGCCTCATCTCAGGACTAATTTCCACTTGTTCATTCTATTCTAATTACAGGGCCATCTGTCCCTGGCCAAAACATGTCAATCTCTTTGCTGCTATATTATCTTTTTTTAAGAGGCTGATGGAATTTTCTTTTTTTTTTTTTCAAGTTTATTTATTTATTTTGAGAGAGAGAGCACAATTGGGGAAGGGGCAGAAAAAGAAGGAGAGAAAGAATCTTAAGCAGGCTCTGTGCTGTCAGTGCAGAGTCCAATGAGGGGCTCAAACTCACGAATCGTGAGATCATGACCTGAGCTGAAACCAAGAGTTGGATGCTTAACCAACTGAGCCACCCAGCACCCTGCCACTGTATTATTTTTATGTTTGGTGATCTCTCACGCCAGGGTCACTCTTCTTCCAGCACCTACATATTTCATATGGCTCAACTGGATATTTCCTGCTTTTCTGGTCTCAGTTTAAATGCCTCTGCTTTGGAGTTGCCTCCTTGGATAATTTATTTAAATTATTTAATTTAGGGGCGCCTGGGTGGCTCAGTCGGTTAAGCGGCCGACCTCGGCTCAGGTCATGATCTCACAGTTTGTGAGTTCAAGCCCCGCGTCGGGCTCTGTGCTGACAGCTCAGAGCCTGGAGCCTGTTTCAGAGTCCGTGTCTCCCTCTCTCTGACCCTCCCCTGTTCATGCTCTGTCTCTCCCTGTCTCAAAAATAAATAAAACGTTAAAAAAAATTTTTTTAATAAAGAAAATAAATTATTTAATTTAATGTCTTATTTAAAGGACAACACTTCTAACCCAGTGTTTCTAATAAAGCATCTTGTTTATTTTATTTGTATTTTTTAAAAGTAGACTCCACGCTCAGTGTGGGGCTTGAACTCATGACCCTGAGATCAAGAGTCTCACACTCTACTGACTGAGCCAGACAGGCACCCTGACACCTTGTTTATTTTTTAATAGGCATTTTTCCTTTATCCAAAATTATTTTATTTTTTGTATTTTTCTTTACTAGATTTAAGAGCCATGAGGGTCATAATCATGTCTTTTTTCCTCATGATTGCCTACCCCCAACCACAATACAGTTCATGATGCATTGTAGGCACTCCATAAATACATACTAAATAAATGAATAATTGAATGAGCCATGGGAACATAGAAAGATTAAGGCTGATTCATTGGTCCTAGGTATGATTGTAACTCAGTCAAAATGGAAGGCCATTTTAAGAGAAAAAAATTAAATACCTTTAAAGTCATCCATAAAGATACTTTTTAAAATACTGAGTTAGTGCCAGGAGTTTTTAAGCTTTGTTTGATTATTTCTTCTTCAGAAATAATTTAGAGAGGTTGGATGACAATCCTGTGATAACCCCAAAATTTCTTTAATTCTGACTAATCATTTTATGTGACTAATAGAAAGACTGACTTCACTTTGACAGAGGGACTTACATTCTGGATTTCATATTTAATGATTTATTTTGTTGTACTGGGTTGGGTTACAAATATCACAAAACTCATGGACTCCTCTGAGTTACATTCATCCAATACACCATTGTCATATACAAATATTGGTTTCCAAGCCCCAGTTTTCTCAGATATAAAATAACAATGACAAGTAATATGTCTCTTCTGAAGTGCTTGGCAAAGATCTTGGCCCATAGAAAATCTCAATGATCTGTATGTGTTCTCAGTGTCCGTGAGGTAAGATGGGAAGTCTTGGCAGGTTAGCCCAGAGTTAAGGAAGCCTTGCTTAGGAAACTGGGAGGCTCTAGGACAGACATAAATCAAGGATATTGGGTCACACAGTTTCAAGAGTAAGACTTTAGAAGCCAGGAGAATTGGCAAGAGAAAAATAATATAGACATTTGAAAGGAATTAGTTCAGAGTTCAAGACATGAGAACAGGGGCTAAGGGATGGGGAGAGAAGGCCAGAGATTAGTTAGAGAGCTGAGGTTTAGGGCATAGCAGAATCTAAAAGTCTAGTTTTATAGTGAATCACTGGTCCAGGCTCCTTGTCTGATGTCTTGTCTGATTAGAACGAGCTGGTCCAAGCTAAGTAGCACCAGTGATGGGAATGGAACTTCTGGGCAAGGAGACAGGAAGTCCATACAGTTATGCATTAGACCCTAAACTTTATTATAATCTTTATGAATTAATATAGAGGTTATTATTTAGATGATAATGCCTTGACTTTACAGCACTGATATAATACCCTTTCATCCAAACAATACTTATCTAGGTAGGTTGTACTTACAGTCATTTAATAGATGTGAAAACTGAGAGTAAGGATGGTTTAATCATTGATTTCAGCCAGGAAGCTGGAGTAGGAGCATTACATAGGCCTTTTGATGTCCAGCCCAGAATGACACCATTTCTAGTAGAGACCTACAATCAGTAAATATTGAAAGTATAAAAAACATTCTCACCTGCTTCACTTCCCCAGAAAGATCTCCGTCTGTTTCAGTGGGGTACCTAGTGTACCCTCAGGGAGTTGGTCAGGGAAGTCCACACATGATTCCGGACTGGACACCACCAACAAAATCTATTTTCCTAAATAAAATGCAATCAGATATCCTTTCCCCTTATCTTGTGAATCTGAGCTGTCTTGACTGTTCACATTTCATTTTCATTCCCACCTGTGGCTTGATTCTCTTTTCTCTTTTATGAGAGATCTTGCGGTTGTAGTCACTTGGCATAATGTTACTCCTTATGCACCGATGGATTAGGTAGCTACTAACCAAGTACAATTTGAAGATCTAGATTATCTGATTCTTCTACACCTGTCATCTCTACTACCAGCCTGCCTGACAAGGTAAGGTACTGCTGAGACCTTTGTGCAGCCGCAAGTGTCACTTGGAAAGGAAATATAAGAAATACCATGAATCATCATTAGTCATGAACACACTCTCAAATCACTTCAGCAGTGTAAGGAAATCACTGTACAGGTGCACATATATGCTAAAAATAAACATTTCCTTCTTTAAGAATAGCTATGAAAGAAGTTTATATTGGGAAGAAAAGGTTATTCTAAACACTTTCTATTGTCTCAACTTTGATAATAATTAGACACATTAGAATAATTTGGGAAGATTCTGAAATCCTCGTCCCCAGTCTACACTCAAACCATATGTCTGAATCCCTGTAAGTTGAACTGCAGGTCCAGTAATTTTTATAAAGCTCCCAGAGTAATTCCATTGTACAGCCATGGTCAAAAACCACTGTTCTAGATGTTTTCCAGAATAAATAAATAAATAATGATCTTAAGCATTTCTTAAGAAAAAGTTGTTTTTCCTCAAATGAAATTTAAAGATAAAGTTAATTATTTAAAAAATAGAATTAAAACAAATTAAACATTGGTCCAAGATACATGGAGGCTGGGGAGAGAGAGAGAATGCCTTCATTTATATGTGGCCACAATGGTGTTCTTTACCGAACTTGCTAACAGTGAGAAGAGAAAGGAGACCTCAAGGAGAAGAACAATTAAGTTTAGTGGTGTTGATAAGAGGACGCTTTGAGCAATAAGATCTTGTATTGAATATTATTTTTCTCATATGACTAAAAAGCAAAACTGAGAAAGACATGTCAAGATTTATATTGTATTTCTTCTCCACCCACCCCCCTTTTTTTACTTAGGTACAATATACTTACTGGAAAATTTCTTTTTTTCTTTTTTAACTTTTTTAGTGTTTGTTTATTTTTGAGAGAGATAGAGAGAGACTGAGTGCAAGCGAGGGAGGGGCAGAGACAGAGGGAGACACAGAATCCAAAGCAGGCTTCAGGCTCTGAGCTGTTAGCACAGAGCCTGATGTGGGGCTCGAACTCATGACCTGACGCTCAACTGACTGAGCCACCTAGGCACCCCCAAAATTCCCTATTTTTAATGTTCGGTTCTGCAAGTTTTGACAAACATATACAGTGAGCAACTGTACCTTATAGAACAATATTACCCTTCAAATTACTCCTTGCTTATCTGTAGCCAACACCTCCCCACCCCCAGACCCTGGGGGTCTGATCTGTTTTCTATTCTCATTTTTCTTTTCCTGAATGTCATACAGTTGGAGTCTTGCAGTTTCATTGTATTCTTAATAGTAATATGCTGATAGAAAGTAATGAATGTGCGTATATTGTCCTAGAAGGTGTGACGTGGTCAACTATCTTCTCTGAAAGAGAAACTGAGCTGTCCTCCCTACCTACCGTGGAGCGCTTGGGAGAGCCTTGGCCCTTGGTATACATGCGGACCAAGAGAAGCTGAACTGCTCGGGAGGGCAGAGTTTCCTGATTTAAATCAAATCTGGGGATAGGAATATTGAAATAAATTTAAGGAAACATCAGTCACATAATTAAACCCAAGAATATAAAATATAAGACACAGAAGGGCTATATAGTTTTAATTAATACAAAATAAAAGATTATTCAACCTTGTACAAAAGCAATAGTAGTAGAAAAATCAGAAACAAAGGTAAGCAAATAGAAGGAAAAAGCCACAGCCAGCTGAAGAAAAGGCATGGTCTTTATCTAGACTTTAAAAATATTTCACACATAATTATCACACACGTTCATATAAACACATATAGAAATATAGAGAGAAGTAAATATATATAGAAATATATATATTATATAGAAATATATATATTATATAGAAATATACATATATATATATATATATGTATACTTACAAAACTGGAATGTCTTACATGCTGTTCCATGAAAGATCTTTCTCTCAAACCTTTTTACTGAATTATGACTAGTTCCTTTGTGCCAACAGTACATGTTAGGGGTTAAAAGCGTAGTCATTAGGAACATGGACTCATGAATCAGAGAGACCTAGCTATTATCTCAGTTCTTCCACTTAGTTCACATATGACCTTGGGCAAAATGCTGAACTCGTCCAAGCTCCTTTTTTCTCATTTTCAAAATAGAGACAATTATATCTAATCTGTGTATTTGATGTGAGAGTTAAAATGAGATAATGCACACAAAGCACTTAGTATAGTGTTTGGAAAATAATAATGGCTCAGTTATTCTACCAAGTTAATGAACAAGAAAAACTCAGGATGTAATTAAAATAAATGTTTTGGTTCTGTCTCCCATTGACCCTTCATCAAATGTATTCATCACCAGTCTCGAGCTGAAATTTCTCACAGTCCTTGTGGCTTTTCTGTTCACTTTTAGGTAACTGAGTCCTGGGTTACTTCAAAAAGCATTATATTCTCATTCGGAAATTAGGTTGCTACTTTCAGATCTTGACCACAATTCTTAACTTCAGGTTCTCCCCAGCCCTTGCTGCTGGAAGGAGGCAATGGAAGATGTCATTATGATTGTACATTTTCTTATTTTTCTGCATCGCTGTTGTCTTCCTTCCCCTGCCTGCCACCCACTTCCTGATACTTGGAGCAGTAAATATACAAGAAAAGTATTGCTTAAACTTGTTCCAGACAGACTTGGGCCCTTGGGACCAGCGGGCAGCTGATTCTCTTGGGGACATTTTTTAGGGCTTTTGGAACACCCCTGGACACTCTGTCCTGCAGGTCCTTGGACCATGGGAATACATCTGCATTCCAGCACATATTCTTCAGCTCCAGTAATCTGGCTTTCGCTTCCAGGTTTTGGCTGCTCTTATTCCTCTGCCCCTTTTGTGGTCATTATAAATAGACCAGTAATGGCACTCCTCTGACATCTGAAAGTCTTTCTCTCCTTCTGATCCACAGCAACCCTTGAACATCCCTTGCACCGGCAGGCTGAACCTACAGGAACACCCTCTAACTCCATGACCAAAGGTGTTAGGGGTAGAGAAACAAGGGCAGTGTTAGAGTAGTGGTGAGAAAATAAATTTTAATTTGTTATCCTCATGGCCCACAATGGGACTGAGCTGTGATTTGTGACAAAGATCACTAATTCCAAAGATCTTTCCATCATACTTTTCCTGTAAATGCAAAGTCAGTGCTCAATAAGTATTTGTTGAATCTGCATCTACAGCCACTTATAGAAGTGACTATCAGGAGCCCTAAAAAAAAAACAAGAAGGACCTATAAAATTCAGTAGCAAATGATTTTTCTCAAATATTTGAGAGAACCATTTACTGTTCAGTCAAACTATAACAGCAATGATCTCTTTTGAACATTAACTCAGATTACCTGTGATAATTTTTCCTATTCTTTTTTTTTTTCTCTCAAACACTGAGCACTCATTAGCTATTACAGGGTAAATACTCTCACTAAATGAAACATCAGTATTACATCCCAGCCACCTGACTCCTGATAATAAAGCACCACCTAACATGAGAACAGTCCAGTTAAATAAAATACAGACTGTACTAATGCCACAGCTTTGGCTCTGATTGAATTTTTTACTACCTAGTCAATGTGCCATGTTAGCCACAGCTCATTTTGGTGATAGCATTTTAATTCTGTGCCTGTCCCAACTTCTCACTTGGCATTTGACTAAAATAGTTGGACAATGGTAGAATGATTTTAAGGTTTTGTTTCCCCTTTTCCTCACTAAAGCATTCTCACCGGGGCAGTGTCTGAGGGAAATTTTTAAAACCGGGTGGAGCCTTTCATTTGTCTTCAATGTATCATTATTCTGCCCACATGGAGCCTGGCTCACATCCAGTGTCCCAGAACCTTGGCTGCTAAAAGACCCACAACCCCGCTGGAAAGTTGCCCAAGACAGGTAACATTTTGACCCAGGAGCTGCAAATAGAGGTCAAAAGAAACACGGTGTCTTCAGCATTCTTTTGAAATGCTGGAAACTTTATTTCAGGACCTAGATGATAAACATAAAAAAACAAACAACAACTACGTGTCCTCAGGCAAGTAGAACTATAAATGACTAGTTTTGTTGATAAGCCCAGCCTAGTAAAACTCAAATTATTTTTTTTTTCTCATCTACCCCTTCAAAGGGTGAAACTTCAGAGATTGGTGCAGCTGGTAAAAAATGTTTGAAAAATGTTTCAGCCAAAATGTTTAAAGTGCTTTCCTATTATAGATTTAATTAAAAATAATGAATATATATAACATACATACCTTTTCTAAATACAATGTTTTGTTTTGTTGAAACTCATTAGTATTCTTTTGGTTGCAAGTAATAGAAACACAACTAGAACCAGTTGAAGCAAAAGAGAAAGGGTATTAGAAAGATATCCCAAAGCCACTATGTATACCAAAATGTATTATGGAACCAGAACACGTGAAGTCCAGTGGGCTTCAGAAATGGCCACAAGACTGGAAATTTATGGAGAACTTGGAACACTCCTTTGTCTTTTATCTGACTTTTTCCCATGAATGTGTATTTTTCTCTTCTTGTGCTGCCCCCAAGTCTACATAGTGGTGCAGCATAACTTTCAAAAAGTGTTCATATTTTATTTATTTATTTTTTTATCTTTACAACTGGAAAAATTATTTTTATTCATAACCAAAGCACAGTATTTATACTTTTTTCACAGAACTCAAAGTGAAATCCCTTCCCCAATTCAGTTTGAAGAACCATGCCCTGATAATTACTAATTACATTTCTTTTCTTTTCTTTTTTTTTTTTTTTTTTTTGTTTGGATGAACACTGGGTGTTGTATGGAGACCAATTTGACAATAAATTTCATATTTTATATATCATAACTGAGATATATGACAGGGAGAGTTTCTGTCCCCAAGTTCCCAAGGAAGGGATCATTTGATTCAGTCTAAGTCAAGTACCTATCCCAGGAATGAACTGTGGCTGGGGTCACTAGGTCATCCTGCAAAATTACTACTCTGGTTTCAGATCTATGGATTGGCATACATGGGTCAGGTTCCCCCGAATTTGAGGTATTTTCCTTGAAAAGTTTTGTGGGTTGGGGGAGTATTGGGAAAACCCAAGATGTTGGTATGTTGTACTTTCGACTTTTCACATAGTGAATGTTAAGTTGATGAAATTTTAGCCAGAATTATGAAAATAATTGAATTAATCAAGAATTAAATACATATAGCATTACCACAAAGTTAAAATGCTACTCATATTTATTTGGGAAATAGTTAACATAACACAAAAGTTAAATATTGACTCTGGAGATTTTCCTCCTAAATTGAAATCTGACTCCATTATTAACCAGCAGTGGGACTGCTCTGGGTCCAAATTTCCTTATCTGTGTAATGGGTTAGCATTACCCATTTTGATGGGTTATCATGAGATTAAAATGAAAAGTGCTTTTAACAGTGCCTGGCCCATAGGAACACTCAAAAATGTTAATTGCTCTTGTTTTTTCCATTCAGATGTTCAACAAGAGAAATTAATTCCGCTTTTTTCTCACCTAACTAAATAACTGTGGAATAATACAAGTCTAAATTTTTGCTGCATAAACTTGGACTCGGCTCTTTATGTGGCTAATATAGGCTTCAGTTGCTTTTAGTGAGATCTTAGATCACTCAAAATCATTAAACTCTTTAATAAAGCAAACAGCAAAGACTTGGGCAATATCCAATAGTCAGACGAGATCTTGAATTCAATTTTAACTTTATGACTTTAAATCAATCTATATGACTGTGGGGATTTCTCTTTCACCCATCATGTAAAAAGACAGATGCAGGTGAAAACATTGCATCTCAAAATTAGTCATTTTATGCACACATAAAATCAAGAGGCCTGTAGGTTAGAAAATAATAATATGCCATTGTTTTCAGCTTCATAAATATGCATATCTGCACATAAGTCTTCAAGTTTTCATAGGCTCATGAATAAATCCTGGGACATGAATTTGGCACATATTTTTTATTTAGTGTTTATGTGTTTGTCCATCTGTTGTCTAATCATTGGATCACAGCAGAACATCCATGCAGCTTAAAGACCTATTTCTACTCCCCAAACTATTTTCACAAAACGATGGGTCCATTTTCAGATTCTGTATTTGATGATGGAAGGGCACTGTGAAGTAAGTTACATACAAAAAGCAAATTCCACCCTTTGTTCTTCTACCATTTTCTCTTACACACACACACACACACACACACACACACACACACACACACAAGGCCCGTGCTGCTCTAGTTATTACTTGAAATTGAAGCCAGTAGCCACATAGCAGGTTGAAATGGTTATTAGGCTTAGCTGTGTCTACAAAACTTACAGAGTAATGCAGTAGTGCTGAACTCATTTTGTCAATTTCAGGAGTCATATTTTTAATTTTTTTTAACGTTTATTTTTTTGAGACAGAGAGAGACAGAGCATGAGCGGGGGAGGAGCAGAGAGAGAGGGAAACACAGAATCCGAAACAGGCTCCAGGCTCTGAGCTGTCAGCACAGAGCCGGATACGGCACTCGAACTCACAGACCGCAAGATCACGACCTGAGCCGGAGTCGGACGCTCAACCGACTGAGCCACCCAGGCGCCCCAGTCATATTTTTAAAAAGAATATTAACAAGACAGATCTTGACCAGAGAGGGACAAATGCGCTGTTAATGGGTCTGAAAATTGTATATTTGAGAAATAATGGAAAGAACCAGAAGTGCCTTAGGCTCTTGCCATTCAATGTAGCTCAGTGGTAAAACCTTCTCATGACTTTAAAAATTGGTCACAACTTTTATGCACAAATATGCTTTAAAACCTGGTTTTATTAAAATAGTATATAATTGCTTAAACTCTTAAAATACAAAAATTAGACCTTTGTTTTACAAGGTATTGTGCTAGGTACAGTGTGTTGTGGGTAAGCCTAGAGGCTTGACTTTGGACATGAAGCATTGGAAAGGTTGTCAGGATAGTCGTACAGAACAGGCAGGAAAATGGCTATTCTGGTCTGAATCTGGATAGGAAAATTGGGACTAGGGCCACCTGGGTTGTTCAGTCGGCTGAGTGCCTGACTTGATCTCACCTCAGGTCTTGATTTCATGATCCTGGGTTCTGGCCACGCATTGGGGTCTGTGCTGGGCATAAAGCCTACTTAAAAAAAAAATCAGGGGGGCGCCTGGGTGGCTCAGTCGGTTGGGCGTCCGACTTCGGCTCAGGTCACGATCTCGTGGTCCGTGAGTTCGAGCCCCGCGTCGGGCTCTGGGCTGATGGCTCAGAGCCTGGAGCCTGCTTCCGATTCTGTGTCTCCCTCTCTCTCTGCCCCTCCCCCATTCATGCTCTGTCTCTCTCTGTCTCAAAAATAAATAAATGTTAAAAAAAAATTAGAAAAAAAAATCAGGGCTAAATGTGAATAAATGTGGGTGTCATTTGGGTAGAAATGATTAATTTAATTGCCACAGTGAGATGATAAATGGCCTAGGAACGGAATTGGGGTATTGAAGTTGCCTATATTCTAAGAGAGTTAAATCTCCATCTCCCACTCACCCTGCCTTACTGCCCGAATTCAGCTGCCACTTGGCGACTAGTCATTTTCAGTGGAGAGTGAGAGTAGACATGGTATCATTCTTCCATGGAAAGCTTTTGTGTGCATGTGTGAATAAATGTGTCTACTTGTGTGTCTGTGTGTATAAGAAGGTGGGGGAAAAATAATTCGCTAAAGAAGTAGAAGTTACAATAGGGGCACCTGGGTGGCTCAGTAAGTTGAGCATCCAATTCCGGCTCAGGTCATGATCTCACAATTGGTGAGTTTGAGTCCCAATAGGGTTTGCTGCCATCGGTATGAAGTCTGTTTGGATATCTTTGTCCCTCTCTCTCTGCCCCTCCCCCATTCACACTCTCTACCTCAAAAATAAATAAACATTTTAAAAATTAAAAAAAAATAAGTTTCAGGAAGAACCAGAAGAGTGTCGCCATTGACACCAAGGGTGAAGAAAATTTTGAAAGCAGAGTGATTAGCAATGTCAGGTGGTGAGGAAAACAAGATAAGAATGTAAAAAAGCAATAGACTTGGATAATTAATTTATTGAAGTTATTCTAAAAAGCAAGATATAGTGGAGTGTTAGACAATGATCTTATTTTTCAAAGCATTGGAAAGTAAACTGAAGCTGGGGGTGGGGGTGGTGTGCAGAGGATGTTCTAAGTGAAGTCTTTGAGCACAGTCTGCTATTTTTAGAAGTTCCCTATTAAAGAGAAGAGATCAGACAGTCGCTTATGCAAAGGGAGGACCAGGGGAGGGATTTGTTTCAGGATCGGGAATGTAGAGACATGTTTGTAATTGGAAGGGCAAAACTAGAGGAAACTGAAGAGTTAAAGATGAAGAACAGGGATGATTGATGGGCTGAGAGAATAGAAGGACGAAAGGTATCAAGATAACAAGTGGAAGACATATTCTACAAAGAGGTAAAGTAATTCTCCCTCTGAGATGGGACTAAAGGAGGAAAGTATGGGTACTGATCCAGAGAAAAATCTGAGATGAAGAGGAAGATAACAAAAGAGGTTGTCCCCATGAATCTTATGGAAATGCATCCAGTATTTGGTCATCTCTAGCCTAGGAAGAAGGAGCTATTGGCTTGTAGAACCGTGTGTCTGCTATGGATTATAATTAATCCAAGTCAGCACAAAGCAGTAATTTCTAAAATTATATAAGGCAATAATTCTGCTATTCAGTGAGACCTAATGACCAGGTCCAGATCTGTGGCTTGGAGGTATTGTAGGCCAGCACCAGAGCAACCTTCCCGTGCCTGCATGTGCATCAAAGGGCCCAATGTTTTTCCATTCCTGGCTGCTGTCACTTGATTTTTCATAAGCAGTCCTGACCATGGTTGCTCTTTTCAGTAATGTTTGAAATCCTTTTAGAAGCTGTTCGGATGGGTGAGGGTCCAGCCCAAGAAGACTCCTAGAGCTGAAAAACAAACCCAAAATACAACTGGACCAAGCAGAGTTTGAAATTTTGTTTATACTTCAATGATAAAGCTGAGGAAAATAGAGCTAGTACGGACTATTTGGTAAGTATAGGGTAATTATGAATAATTAAAAATCATGTTTATATCTGAAGCCAGAAAAGATTGTCAAACCAAATTATGAGAAGCCCATGCTAATCAATCAATCAATCAATTCTTAGCTTTCCTTTATGATTTTTATCTTTTCATATTATGCAACAACTAGTCATCCAGATAGCTCAAATATCATTCCTGGATTGAGTCAGATTCTCTGCAATCACATCTTTTTTGTGAATTACCTTTACTGGACTATGCTTTGGTAGTTTGCATTGAGACAGTGTGGAGAGATTGTGTGAAATGTTCTTTTTATCTCCTGTAGGAATATTACTGAAAGTGTTACTCATCATGGCAGGCAGTGTCTCCTTTATGCGGACCTAGGGAAGAATTTTTCTTTGGCCTTAGGGCTTAAATTGACTTATTTCTGAGCAACTGGAACATTTTGATTTTATGGGCTTGGGGATATTATAATTGGTTGTGATTCTTTGCTTTTGCTTTGGCTGTGTATCAACTGAGAATGCTTTTAGCTACAATTACTTACAATAACTTAAGTAGGTTTTTTCCTTTCTTCTTACATAGCAAGAAGGCTGAAGATAAGTGTTGGGATTGGTTCAGCATCTCATCTGGGAACCCATCTCTTTGCATTTCCTATCAGACACAGGATAGCTGCTGAGGTTCTAGCGATAGTTCTCAAACTTTTGTGTGCATTGAAATCACATAGAGAGTGGATTAAGCAGAGGTACATGCTCCTTGAAGAATAGAGCCCAGGCCCATGGTCACCAAGTTCCTCAGGTGACTCTAATACAATCCAAAGCTTGAGAACTCTAGTGTCTGCCACTCCAGACGAGAAGGGAAAAATAGGGCAAAAGTCTTTCCTTTCATGAGGTTCTGTCTTCTTAGCTAAATAGAAAAAAAATTTCTGAGTCAACCCAGCTGACTTCCTCTGACTCCTCCTGTATGGAAGCCTGGGGAGGAACAAACTTTCCAAAAATCAAAGACTTCTGTCTTTGTCCTGCCCCAAGCTTTGCTGATAAGGAGGAAGCATGTTGTTGGATAGGCAAAAGACAGTGGTTTAGGACCAAAATTGCCTTTGCTTATTACATACGAATTTATTTTGCATTTCTTTATGTGGTAACTTTATTCTGAATCAATTTCTATACTATTTTTATCTGATTTTCCACTAAAAATTAGCTGTCCTGTGTGAATTTATATAATCTACTTTCAATTATTTTTAAAATATGTGGATTTATGGTGACTATGATGAATTTATAGGTGGTGAACTTCTGCTCTCTGAGCTGCCTTGAGGCCATAATGAGGAGAATGCTGGCATGATCTGTTTTCCACTTGTTCGTGCTCTGTGCTGTGAAGCAGGCTGTCTAGATGATTTTGCAGAGTCAAGGTAGACCTGAGACTCTACCTTGATTGGGCACAACTTGGGAATGACCTTTCCTGGCAATTCTCTTTTAGCCTACGTATGAATCCTGGTGACTTCTTGACATTTTGTGTCTCCAGCTCAATAGAACATAACCGTCATAATGCCTGAGACTCACCTAAAAAACCAATGCCTTGTCCCATCCTGACTGGAGGTGAAGCCCAGGCATCCATGTTTTTCTCTGAAAGCTCCCTGGTGATTCTCATGTGTAGTCAGGGTTGCAGAACAGCTGGTCCAGCTGACTGACTCTTGTAACTCCATATTCTGTGCTCTGCCTTTGGTGTGGCTCATCTGATTCTATTCCTGATTTCAATTTCTGTTTGCAGGTTTCATTCCAAGAATCTCTGTCCTACTGTTTCTCTGTGGTAAACTGGCTTCGTTCGTGATTACTCTCCAAGTTCTGGATTGATTTCCTTGATCCTAGACTGTGGACTTTAACTATCCTGCTCTTGCATTTCAGTGGGAAGTGCTGAGTTCCTTTCTCCGATTCTTAGCAGAATGCCAGCTTATCCCGCTGATGGCCACAAAGTGTGGGGGAAATTCTGGAGCTTACAAAATTGACATAGGGAGGCAATGATTGACCCTGCACAACATGATTGCAGAATTCCATCTTCAGGAAGCTTTTTATTTTTTTTTAGTTCCAACCAATTTCACTTCCATATCCGCTAGAAACTCCTTTGGTCTCAAATAGTTTCGATTTCAACTCCTGTCTCAAGCAACTTCTTGAGACTCAGAGCTGGTGGTTTTATCCTTCTGTTTTCTCAACCCAGAAATCCCCACGACCCTGCTTTCCCCCCACAGGCCACCAGTAGATCATCTTCTTCATACCAGTCCTTTTGTGAATTTAACCTTTACACCGTCCCCCAGATTAATTTTTTCTTGAGTTTCAAACCTTTCTTTCTCATCAACTTTCTTCATATTCGCAGCCCTCTGACTATGCTCCGTGTACCAAGTTACCTGAAAACACCAAACATGCCTCAAACATAAGTAATAAAGTGAGTGGCTAAATATCCAAGTTTTTAATTTAGGCAGCCTGAGCCCAGATCCCAAATCTATGACTTCAAGTTTGTTCCTTCACTTACGGAAGGAGTAATAACAGTACTTAATTTGTAAGATTGTTGATATGAGGAAATAAGATAATTCATATAAATCTTAGAGGGTTCCTTGCATGGGGTGAGTGCTCAAAAAATGTGAAGTGTTTGTCCAAGATGCTAAGATAGAATTTGGCTCAAATTTATTTATTGGAGATCAACACCTATGAGAGGAAGCAGGAGTCAGAGTTTGACAGAGGAAGAAGACCAACTTCTGGCAATGATGAGTTTTCAAGGGAATACTGCCTGACAGACTTTGTTTTATTGACCCCTGCCTGCCAATCACCAGATATAGGCTGCCTCAGGGAAGTTTATGGCCTTGTGTGAGGTAGCGCTCTACAGTTGGAAGAGACTATGAAGAAGCAGACACCTGGTGGCTGTTCACTGAACACACTCTGGGACTGTGAGGCAAGGGCTCTCGTGGAGGCATGTCTGGGCAGTGCCTCTCCATCCTGCTAGAGCTTTTCTATTACCTCTCTTACAGGTGAAGACACACAGACCTGACGCGGACCCAGCCAAGGTGACGCGGTTATTCCTCATATTGCCTATGCTTAGAAATAATGCTCTCTTCTAAGACTCCTTATCAACAAATCTGTGGACCAAGGGCATTTGGAAAGCCAGCAGATGTGATCATTTCTGGTTAATGGATTCCTGGAGTAAGGTCTAGGTTTTTATCAGCACAAATAAGAAGAGAGAAACAATGGAGATAAAAAGAGTGGTGAAAGGGTAACTCTAACAATGTATCAATCCTTTGAGGAAGTACCTGGAGATTCTGCTGACAGGTCTGTCAGCAAACAACAGACTCCGTGCACAGAACTCCCAGGAATCCACTTTCCAAAGTCATTCAGCCTACCACTTCATAATATGTAGAAGGACTAGTTTCAATAGCCCGCAAAAAGTTTTAGAAGAGAAACCCAATTCTTGATTTGCTGCTTGTTTTCCAAAGGAACTGAAGTTCAAACTTGATTTATTTAAAATGGTTATTCCAGTTCTAATAAATGTTTCAGTTTCTCAGATGCTGTGGTATTTGTCTTTATTCTTTATTTTCAGCTCAGCAGGGACTGAATTAATTTTGGAAGAAAGACAAACTAAAAAGCATTTTCAGTAGCTTTGGGTAAAAGTTTCCTGAATCCCTTTGGCTTATGTGCTCATAAATACACAGCATAAGCAGACATCTATGGAACCTCATGGATAGGGACACAAGAGACCACTGGACTTTGGATGGTCTGCAGAAGGACATTGCCCCCATGGTTCTCCTCGATAGCTCGTTAGTGCATTCTTAAATCATTCTAGTCAAGTAGCAAAGGCAGCATTCTGGAGGCATTCTGTCTACAACAATCTGAAACATAAACTTGGATCCTTATCATCTGTGTAAAGGTAATATAGCTAAGCAGTGAAAAACACAGGTTTTGGAATGATAAAAAAAAAAATGGATTTGAATCTTGCCATGGGAAGAATGGCTGTGGGACTTCAGACAAAAATGCTTTGCTTATGTAAGCTTTGGTTTTCTTATCTAAAAAAAATGAGGTGGTGGGTGCCTGGGTGGTTCAGTTGGTTAAGCATCTGACTTCAGCTCAGGTCATGATCTCACAGTTCATGAGTTTGGGCCCCACGTCGGGCACTGTGCTGAAAGCTCAGAGCCTGGAGCCTGCTTCAGATTCTCTCTCCTGCTCTCTGCCCCTACCCCTCTTTCACTCTGTCTCTCTCAAAAATAAATAAAATTTTTTTTACTAAATAAATTTTTTTAAATGGGGAAAATAATCCTTAACTGTGTGGCATCAATGTCTATTGCAGTACTTAGCACTTTAAACATTCAACAAATGGTAAATGGCATCAATACCGTCCTCCTCCTCATCTCTCTTTTCTTTCATCCTGGCAATACTCAAGAGAAGAACCATCTTTCCTTAAATGCATTTCATGTTTTGACCCTTATTGCAGTTAGCTCTTTTTCTTTTCCATTTTTTCCTTTGCAAAGGTCACATGTGGATCATTCCTGGTATCATTTCTTGCCCTCCTATTTTTTGATTGATGGGGAGTTTTCTAAAGTAAGTAGCTCACAGGGTTGGGGCAAGGGTTTGGGTTGTACTCATTCTCAGTGACTTCCAAATGATGACATCACTGTCAAGGATTAACTCAGGGACTACTTTGGACCAAATTATGTTTCTTGGGAACATCTTTGGATTCTGCACAGTTAGCAAGGTATTCTTTAAGTTCCCAGTAGACATCGTGTAAGGCCCTCAAGATTAAAGAATGTCCATCTGCCATGGGAGATGTTAACTGCACCTTGGATGGACAAGAGCTTCTCTGTAGGCTTCATACTAAAGAAAATCTAAAATCTAAATTTTTCTTACACTGCAGGAGCATTTTCTAGCTTAAAGTTGAGTTGAAACCAACATTAATTCATTTTACCACCTATTCTAGCTTCTTATCTGTATTTTTACAATTCTTCAAATTCCCTATCCTTGGCAACCATTCTTGCTTTGTGTGCCTTTGGGTTAAAGAAAGAAACACATAATAATGACTGTGGGGTTCAGACTTGTGACACATGTGGTGGCTAGAAATGAGTCAAATGTATCAAGTATAGACATCAGCTTCAAAGACTATTCTGTGGTCCAAGAGGTTCAGCCATGATACTGCAAAACCCTCTGAGTAGCTAGTACCTTTGTTTTCACTGACCCTGTTCCTCTTTGCTTCTCTTTTAATCTTAACCCAATTCAGAATAGCTTTAATATGACACATTTTAGAAGCAGACTTCCTGGGTGCAAATTCTGGTTTTGCTACTTACTAGATTTTATCCTCTTATGGTTCAGTTCACTCATCTCTAAAATAGGAGCAATTATAATACCACTCTCAGGGCATTCTTATAAGAATCAGGTGAAATAATACATGTAATATTCTTAGGATAGTACCTGTAACTATTAGGTTATTATTATTATTAGCAGCCAATAGTTATTGGCACTTAATAATAATAATAATAATATTCACATGCAACCCACTGAGCTCATGATAGGTATTCTAGCCAGGTTCCACTGGGATCTGCTTCTTTTTTTTTCTTTTTTCCTTTGGGGGAGTGGGTCACCATCGTATAGAGCAACCATCCTTTAGTTCAGGCAATGAGAGCTTTAACCAAAAGAAAGATATGACGAATCTTAAAATCATCTACAAAGAATTATAAAGAATGTACAAATGAAATCTTTTCCATAAAGTTACAGAGGGTAGGTAAATATAAGCCTGGTTATAACGACCTGTCTTAACCTGATTTGCTACAACAAAATACCATAAACTAGGTGGCTAATAAGCAACAGAAATTTATTTCTCACAGTCTGAGATCAGATGCCAATATGGCCGGATTTTGGTAAAAACCTTCTTTCACATTGCAAAGGCCTGACTTAACATTACATCTTCATATGGCAGAGAACAGAGAGAGAGAAAGTAAGCTCTCTTGTGACTCTTAAAAGGGTACTAATCCCATTCACAAGGGCTCTACACTTACCACCTCATTAATCATAATTACTTTCAAAAGCATTACCCTCTCATACCACCACATGGGTGGGAGGTAGGGTTTCAACATATGAATGGGGAGGCACAAATATTCAGTCCATAGCACCACCTTACCAAGCCCCATGACTTTGTCACATTATGCAGACCTCGCACACTCCTTCCCTCATCTTCCCTATCATTCTCAATGCAATAATAGCTCTAGGGACCAAGCCCCCCAATAGAGGTCATAACAAAGTATTAGTTCAAAAGAAATAGTAAAATGTGCAAAAGTTTGCTTTTTAGTGGCTTCATTAGGAACAATTTCTGAGCCTTGGCTTGCTACACAAGCAAATGAACAATTCATATGTTCTAGATGAATACTCCAAAGGTGGTCTTATTTGGCAAAAAGGTTTCTAAAAGTTAAAGAGACTTTGGGGAGAATAAAAACATGGTCACGAATCAATACGAATCTGTAATACTACAGATGCATACTCGACACTCTGACCAGTCAGCCAGTTGTCACACATTGGTCTATATTAAAACAAAAACATTGTGAAAGGAAATGAGTCAAAATGTCTATAAATGGAAAATGTACACTTTACCACAGTTGCCAAGATATTTAGGGTAAAGGAGCTGTAATATGGATTAAGTACAGTTGGTGACATTTGGTAGCGTTTTAAGATTGATGTCTTCTTACAATTTTAAGCATTCCATCCCAGTATAAGGTCAATACGGTCACCTTTACCTATCATGGTAATACCAGAAACCACATCCTTATCTCTGTTATTGATCAGATTCTCTTCAAACCTCCCTTTTCAAACCTAAAATGATTAAAATGTGCCCTCCCAATCCTTAATTCAAAACTCTTAATCTGTCCCTTGGCTGTCTGCACAGGAACACATGAAAATGCAAGACAAAATACTATCTCCTCAACACACAGAGCACAAAATGACCACTATCATTGGAGGCATGCATAATTTAAAGGTTAGGGAACAGTATGTGGTATACATTTGCATTAAGTAAACAAATCCTTTAGCAATGCAATGTAAGTCTTCTGGACAAAAGAAAGAGGATTCCATTTGAATTAGGTCTGGAAAGGGGTGCCTGGGTGGCTCAATGGTTAATGGGATGGACATTGGCTCAGGTCATGTTCTCACAGTTCGTGAATTCGAACACCGCCTAGGACTCTGCTGACAGCACAGAGCCTGGAGCCTGCTATGAGTTCTATATCTCCCTCTCTCTGCCCTTCCTCTGCTCACACTCTGTCTCTGTCTCTCTCTCTCCATCTCTCTCTCTCAAAAGTAAATAAACATTTTAAAAAATGTTATTAGGTTTGAAAACACTATGGAATAATAGTGATATGTACCATTCAGCTTATAGTAACTTATTTCTCCCAATAAATTATGATGAATTTACAATGATCTCATACACAGGTATTTTGATTCTAGCATTTGAGAGAGAGGGGCCTATATGTCACTATCCGTGAATAAACAAATGGTCTTGAAATGCATTCTTCCATCAATTATAGGAACAAAAACCTAAAGCATCTTTAGTGGAATAAGCTTGAACAATAAAATGTGAAATACTCTATAAACAGAAACGCAATGCCTGAAGGCATGAATATTTTCTCCCTCCTTTATTTTTGCTTTTCTAGATAACATTTCATCTCAGATTTTATATCACTCCGGCTAATAATTAACTTATTTCTGGGTAATGTAACCTGTGAAATGACAGCACGGAACTGCTAACACTACCTTGGGAAGACATGATAATGATTTCTCTCAGGTGTCTGAAGATACAGCAAGAATATGGTAAAGAGGAAGTGCATCTGATAAGCATTAAAGATAATGGCAGTGTTGCTTTAGGAAGAAAGAACATGAATAATTTATCAAAAACGTCAGTGAATATATTTAGCTATGTACCACGAAGGTGAACGCCTGGGCCACGTGTTTCTCTTGTATCACTTCAGCTCACAACAACATGTGTTGGGTCACTAACCTTTCCAAGAGTATTTTAAAACAGATATGCAATTTTTTTTTTCTAGCACAATAACCAAGAAATATTTAAAAGGTGTGTTGTCTGAATTAAGAGACTTGATCTAAGGGGGGAATCTCTTCAACAAAGGAGTATGTCATAAAGATGGCATATTGTATTTCTAAAGACTATCTGATCCATGACGGATTTGAACCTTGTTGTGAAATGACTTCTTCTGTGCTCTGCAATTCCCCTGTGTCCTCTTTAATAACCTGCTTCTGGCCTCTCTACAAGTTTATTTGTTCAAGAAACCATAAGACTAGTAGACTACAAAGCATACTCAAGAGACAGCTGGGCCATTGTTACTTTTTCATTTTAAATCTAAATATATGCTTTTTGATGCATCATGATCTGTTAAGGGTTAAGTTGTGTCCCGCAAAAAGATATGTTAAAGTCCTGAACTCAGGTACCTGTGAACATGACCTTATTTGAAAATAGTCTTAGGGGCGCTTGGGTGGCTCAGTTGGTTGAGCTTCTGACTTTGGCTCAGGTTATGATCTCACGGTCTGTGAGTTCAAGCCCCACGTCGGGCTCTGTGCTGACAGCTCAGAGCCTGGAGCCTGCTTCAGATTCTGTGTCTCCCTCTTTCTCTGACCCTCCCCCCTTCATGCTCTGTCTTTCTCTGTCTCAAAAATAAATAAACATTAACATTATAAAAAAAAAAGAGGACTCCCTCCCGGTGCCGCAGGGCCCCTCCCGAAGCGGATCTCCTAAGGAAAAGCGAGCTGAGCCTGCCCCTCCTGCCCCTGTGCACCTTGCCGATCCACCCCAGCTAATACGCCAGATCCCCAGCACAACAAGCCTGGCAGTGTGCAAGTAGCCCAGACGGGCCACGCCACCCCACAGTGAATCCCGCCCCTAGGAGAGGGGAAGAGAAGGCACACACCAGTCTGACTGTGGCCCCAGCGGTGGGCTGAGGGCAGACATCAGGTCTGACTGCGGCCCCGCCCACCAACGCATCTTATTCAAGACAGCACAGGGGAAGTGCCCCGCAGTCCTGCGCCATTCCAGGGACTATCCAAAATGACCAAACGGAAGAATTCCCCTCAGAAAAACGTCCAGGAAATAACAACAGCTAACGAACTGATCAAAAATGATTTAAACAATATAACAGAAAGTGAATTTAGAATAATAGTCATAAAATTAATCGCTGGGCTTGAAAACAGTATAAAGGACAGCAGAGAATCTATTGCTACAGAGATCAAGGGACTAAGGAACAGCCAGGAGGAGCTAAAAAAATGCTATTAATGATGTGCAAAATAAAATGGAGACAACCACGGCTCGGATTGAAGAGGCAGAGGAGAGAATAGGTGAACTAGAAGATAAAATTATGGAAAAAGAAGAAGCTGAGAAAAAGAGAGATAAAAACATCCAGGAGTATGAGGGGAAAATTAGAGAACAAAGTGACACACTAAAGAGAAATAATCTATGCCTAATTGGTATTCCAGAGGAGGAAGAGAGAGGGAAAGGTGCTGAAGGTGTACTTGAAGAAATAATAGCTGAGAACTTCCCTGAACTGGGGAAGGAAAAAGGCACTGAAATCCAAGAGGCACAGAGAACTCCCTTCAGACGTAACTTGAATCCATCTTCTGCACGACATATCATAGTGAAACTGGCAAAATACAAGGATAAAGAGAAAATTCTGAAAGCAGCTAGGGATAAGCGTGCTCTAACATATAAAGGGAGACCTATAAGACTTGTGACCGAGCTCTCTACTGAAACTTGGCAGGCCAGAAAGGAATGGCAGGAGATCTTCAACATGATGAACAGAAAAAATATGCAGCTGAGAATCCTTTATCCAGTAAGTCTGTCATTTAGAATAGAAGGAGAGATAAAAGTCTTCCCAAACAAACAAAAACTGAAGCAATTCGTCACCACTAAACCAGCCGTACAAGAGATCCTAAGGGGGATCCTGTGACACAAAGTACCAGAGACATGCTACAGGCATGAAACCTACAGACATCACAATGACTCTAAACCCGTATCTTTCTATAATAACACTGAATGTAAATGGACTAAATGCGCAAACCAAAAGACATAGGGTATCAGAATGGATAAAAAAACAAGACCCATCTATTTGCTGTCTACAAGAGACTCATTTTAGACCTGAGGACACCTTCAGATTGAGAGTGAGGGGATGGAGAACTATTTATCATGCCACTGGAAGTCAAAAGAAAGCTGGAGTAGACATACTTATATCACACAAACTAGACTTTAAATTAAAGGCTGTAACAAGAGATGAAGAAGGGCATTATATAATAATCACAGGGTCTATCTATCAGGAAGAGCTAACAATTATAAATGTCTATGCGCCGAATACAGGAGTCCCCAAATATATAAAACAATTACTCACAAACATAAGCAACCTTATTGATAAGAATGTGGTAATTGCAGGGGACTTTAACACTCCACTTACAGAAATGGATAAATCATCTAGACACACGGTCAATAAAGAAACAAGGGCCCTGAATGATACATTGGATCAGATGGACTTGACAGATATATTTAGAACTCTGCATCCCAAAGCAACAGAATATACTTTCTTCTCGAGTGCACATGGAACATTCTCCAAGATAGATCACATACTGGGTCACAAAACAGCCCTTCATAAGTATACAAGAATTGAAATCATACCATGCATACTTTCAGACCACAATGCTATGAAGCTTGAAATCAACCACAGGAAAAAGTCTGGAAAACCTCCAAAAGCATGGAGGTTAAAGAACACCCTACTAAAGAATGAATGGGTCAACCAGGCAATTAGTGAAGAAATTAAAAAATATATGGAAACAAATGAAAATGAAAATACAACAATCCAAACGCTTTGGGATGCAGCGAAAGCAGTCCTGAGAGGAAAATATATTGCAATCCAGGCCTATCTCAAGAAACAAGAAAAATCCCAAATACAAAATCTAACAGCACACCTAAAGGAAATAGAAGCAGAACAGCAAAGACAGCCTAAATCCATCAGAAGAAGAGAAATAATAAAGATCAGAGCAGAAATAAACAATATAGAATCTAAAAAAACTGTAGAGCAGATCAACGAAACCAAGAGTTGGTTTTTTGAAAAAATAAACAAAATTGATAAACCTCTAGCCAGCCTTCTCAAAAAGAAAAGGGAGATGACCCAAATAGATAAAATCATGAATGAAAATGGAATTATTACAACCAATCCCTCAGAGATACAAACAATTATCAGGGAATACTATGAAAAATTATATGCCAACAAACTGGACAACCTGGAAGAAATGGACAAATTCCTAAACACCCATACGTTTCCAAAACTCAATCAGGAGGAAATAGAAAGCTTGAACAGACCCATAACCAGCGAATAAATTGAATCAGTCATCAAAAATCTCCCAACAAATAAGAGTCCAGGCCCAGATGGCTTCCCAGGGGAGTTCTACCAGATGTTTAAAGCAGAGATAATACCTATCCTTCTCAAGCTATTCCAAGAAATAGAAAGGGAAGGAAAACTTCCCGACTCATTCTATGAAGCCAGTATTACTTTGATTCCTAAACCAGACAGAGACCCAGTAAAAAAAAGAGAACTACAGGCCAATATCCCTGATGAATATGGATGCAAAAATTCTCAGTAAGATACTAGCAAATCGAATTCAACAACATATAAAAAGAATTATTCACCATGATCAAGTGGGATTCATTCCTGGTATGTAGGGCTGGTTCAACATTCGCAAATCTATCAATGTGATACATCACATTAATAAAAGAAAAGATAAGAACCATATGATCCTGTCAATCGATGCAGAAAAGGCCTTTGACGAAATTCAGCAAACTTTCTTAATAAAAACCCTCGAGAAAGTCGGGATAGAAGGAACATACCTAAAGATCATAAAAGCCATTTTGAAAAGCCCACAGCTAACATCATCCTCAATGGGGAAAAACTGAGAGCTTTTTCCCTGAGATCAGGAAGACGACAGGGGTGTCCACTCTCACCGCTGTTGTTTAACATAGTGTTGGAAGTTCTAGCATCAGCAATCAGACAACAAGAGGAAATCAAAGGCATCAAAATTGGCAAAGATGAAGTCAAGCTTTCACTTTTTGCAGATGACATGATATTATACATGGAAAATCCAATAGACTCCACCAAAAGTCTGCTAGAACTGATACATGAATTTAGCAAAGTTGCAGGATACAAAATCAATGTACAGAAATCAGTTGCATTCTTATACACTAACAATGAAGCAACAGAAAGACAAATGAAGAAACTGATCCCATTCACAATTGCACCAAGAAGCATAAAATACCTAGGAATAAATCTAACCAAAGATGTAAAAGATCTGTATGCTGAAAACTATAGAAAGCTTATGAAGGAAATTGAAGAAGATATAAAGAAATGCAAAAACATTCTGGGCTCATGGATTGGAAGAATAAATATTGTCAAAATGTCAATACTACCCAAAGCTATCTACACATTCAATGCAATCCCAATCAAAATTGGGATTTTGGAATTATTACAACCAATCCCTCAGAGATACAAACAATTATCAGGGAATACTATGAAAAATTATATGCCAACAAACTGGACAACCTGGAAGAAATGGACAAATTCCTAAACACCCATACGTTTCCAAAACTCAATCAGGAGGAAATAGAAAGCTTGAACAGACCCATAACCAGCATTCTTCTCGAAACTAGAACAAGCAATCCTAAAATTCATATGGAACCACAAAAGGCCCCGAATAGCCAAAGTAATTTTGAAGAAGAAGACCAAAGCAGGAGGCATCACAATCCCAGACTTTAGCCTCTACCACAAAGCTGTAATCATCAAGACAGCATGGTATTGGCACAAAAACAGACACATAGACCAATGGAATAGAATAGAAACCCCAGAACTAGACCCACAAACGTATGGCCAACTCATCTTTGACAAAGCAGGAAAAGACATCCAATGGAAAAAAGACAGTCTCTTTAACAAATGGTGCTGGGAGAAGTGGACAGCAACATGCAGAAGGTTGAAACTAGACCACTTTCTCACACCATTCACAAAAATAAACTCAAAATGGATAAAGGACCTGAATGTGAGACAGGAAACCATCAAAACCCTAGAGGAGAAAGCAGGAAAAGACCTCTCTGACCTCAGCCGTAGCAATTTCTTACTTGACACATCCCCAAAGGCAAGGGAATTAAAAGCAAAAATGAACTACTGGGACCTTATGAAGATAAAAAGCTTCTGCACAGCAAAGGAAACAACCAACAAAACTAAAAGGCAACCCACGGAATGGGAAAAGATATTTGCAAATGACATATCGGACAAAGGGCTAGTATCCAAAATCTATAAAGAGCTCACCAAACTCCACACCCGAAAAACAAATAATCCAGTGAAAAAATGGGCAGAAAACATGAATAGACACTTCTCTAAAGAAGACATCCGGATGGCCAACAGGCACATGAAAAGATGCTCAACGTCACTCCTCATCAGGGAAATACAAATCCAAACCACACTCAGATATCACCTCACACCAGTCAGAGTGGCCAAAATGAACAAATGAGGAGACTATAGATGCTGGAGAGGATGTGGAGAAACGGGAACCCTCTTGCACTGTTGGTGGGAATGCAAATTGGTGCAGCCACTCTGGAAAACAGTGTGGAGGTTCCTCAGAAAATTAAAAATAGATCTACCCTATGACCCAGCAATGGCACTGCTAGGAATTCACCCAAGGGATACAGGAGTACTGATGCATAGGGGCACTTGTACCCCAATGTTTACAGCAGCACTCTCAACAATAGCTAAATTGTGGAAAAAGCCTAAATGTCCATCAACTGATGAATAGATAAAGAAATTGTGGTTTATATACACAGTGGAGTACTATGTGACAATGAGGAAGAATGAAATATGGCCCTTTGTAGCAACGTGGATGGAACTGGAGAGTGTTATGCTAAGTGAAATAAGCCCTACAGAGAAAGACAGATACCATATGGTTTCACTGTTATGTGGATCCTGAGAAATGAACAGAAACCCATGGGGGAGGGAAAGAAAAAAAAAAGAGGTTAGAGTGGGAGAGAGCCAAAGCATAAGAGACTCTTAAAAACTGAAAACAAACTGAGGGTTTTTGGGGGGTGAGAGGGAGGGGAGGGTGGGTGATGGTTATTGAGGAGGGCACCTTTTGGGATGAGCACTGGGTGTTGTATGGAAACCAATTTGACAATAAATTTCATATATTGAAAAAAATAAAAATTAAAATTAAAATTAAAAAAAAAGAAAGAAAATAGTCTTAGCAGATGTAATCCAGTTAAAGTAAGGTCCCTGGAATGGGCCCTAAACCAGTATGACTGGTGTCTTTATAAGAAAAGGAAGACACAAAGACAGAACCAGGAGGTGGTGGCTGAAGAGATGGGAGTGATGTGCCACAAGCTAAGGAATGCCAAAAATTGCCAGCAACACCAGAAGCTAAGAGCAAAGCACTGCAAGATTCTCTCATAGGGTCTTCAGAGAGAGAATGCCCCTTATTTCAGACTTCTTGCCTCCAGAACTTGGAAGAATAAATGTCTATTGTTTAAAGCCACCCAGTTTGTTGTATTTTGTTAGAGCATCCCAGGAAACTAATGCATGATCTGAACTTAGATCTTCAGAGTGAAAGGCAGTGAGCTAGCGAGCATACACAGAAAACCAATAATGCATGCTATAGGCATTCACCAACGGTGAAGATTTCTATACATCCATTAACAAAAGACATACTACCATATAGGTTGGTCCAGTGAGTCTCAGTCTGTTCAAGCAGTTCTTGTTTCTGCTTACTTTCTGGATATAATAATAGGCCCCTTTCACTTTCACAATATCCCTGTTTGGATGTTATATTATGGTTACTCTACTTACTTGTACCCTATTAAGCACTTAGGAAAAAACAAATACAATTTCACCACTTGTGTTCAATATTTTTGATTAAAAAAAATTGTTGCTAGTATCACGGTCAAAATCCCTACAACAATGCAGTAAATTGAAGGGTCAAGATTCCAGGAGTTTGGTTACTTTGGGCTTAATTTACTCTGGAACTCACAAATTTACACCTCTCTTTCCTGGTCACTCTCCTTAGAAAATAATGCTCTGGGGGCGCCTGGGTGGCTCAGTCGTTTTCAACCAACTTCGGCTCAGGTCATGATTTCACAGTTTGAGTTCTGCTCTGGGCTCTGTGCTGACAGCTCAGAGCCTGGAGCCTGCTTCTGATTCTGTGTCTCCCTCTCTCTCTGCCCTTCCCCCACTCATGCTCTGTCTCTCTCTGTCTCAGAAATAAATAAACATAAAAAAAAAGAAAAAAAAAGAATGCTCTAGCTTTTTTAAATCAGTTAGACTAAACACCATCAGTCATACCTCTGGGATCAGGGAGCAAGGAGGAGAGGGAAGAAAATGGCAAGTTGGTTGAGAAGTGGCAGGAGGAATATTCTGAACCCTACAGTCCATTCCATTGCTGCCAGGGAACGGAGGCTATCAGCATGGATTCTGGAAGAGTTAGAGATTTGGCTTTTCTTTCTCACTTTGTCACAAATCCATCCTGACCTTGAATAAATCTCTGTCCTCAGTTGTCCCATTTGGCAAGTGAAGACCATAATAATTAGATTTTAATTTTGTTGATGTTTGTTGGTTAATTAGGGAATGCCAGTGAAATGCCTTGAATAATTTGAGAACCATGTTGCATGGTCTGTGCCTTGATGATGGACCTATATAGAATATACTGTGCAGTGTTGGAATAAAAATCAATTCTTATTTCTTATCAGTTGTATGTTTGTTATATTACTAAATCATACTACTGGTTAAGTGATTAGTATATGAAAAATGACTTAACACATGTCTCCAAATCTTTGTTCACTCTGTTAATTTCTCCTATCTACTGTGTTCAATTTATTTACTTATTTTTCTTTTCTTTTAAAGTTTATTTATTTATTTGGATACTGTGTTCAATTTAAAATAAAGCAGTTGACATCATTCGACTGGTGATTGCTTTTAGCCTCAACTCTGGCTTCTGAAGTTTATATGAGGTTCATTGTTCTTTCTACACTTGTGATTATCAATCTAATGGCTTGGAAAGACAGTAGGGGATGTAGCTGATTACAAAAAGCATATTGGAAGTTGCTGGTATTGGGACAGTGTGATGTTTCCCAAGATATTTGTAATTGTAGGTATGGGCAAGGTTGTCTAGTGTAATCAATATCCTACATTGCTTCTTCTCTGAGTTCATACAATATCCTATGAATAATACCACACAATGACAACATTATTATGATTTTGTTTATAGCTTTGCTTCTTCAACTAGAAGTGATTTCTTAGAAGTTTGGAGTATATATTACTCATATTGTTATCTCCAGTATTTCCCAAATACTGGAAAATAGGTGGCCCTCAATGTACATTTATTGAATAACAGAGCAGTAACTTTTTAAAGAACAAAAATTGGCTGGTAATTCCATCAATGGACTGGCATTTGGGGCTTTGCAATGTGTTGACTTGGCTAGGGTGAAATGTTTACAAGATTTCTTTTTTCTGAAATTTTTCTTTTAAGATGATCCATGAGAGGCTTTTTGCATAAGATTTGGGAGGCAGAAGTGATGCAGCAACCATCTTATTTTTTAATGCTCAAAGGTTGAAGCAAGTTCATCAGATGTTTTGTAACTCACAAATGCTGTTGACTATTTGCTGATTCACCTCCTCAGCATGGGATAGCAGCCGAGTCTGAACCTCCTTCACCTGCCCCCACATCCTCTTGGATTTTTTCCAACTTGTAGGTCACATATGTGGTCAGCACCATTATGAAGGGTGCCAGTGGGTCCTATGGAACCCTTATATTTTCAAGATTGGAAGCATTGACAATTGAGAACTGGTTCCACTTGTCCTTGTGGGTTCCAGCTTGCTCCTGCTTTCCTCACTCCCCAGCCATTTTGTCTTTGGACAGCCTGCCCGTGGACTTGAAGCTACAAGATCAGATTTGAGGACAATAGCCATACTGGGTCTGCTTAACTGTCACAACTTGTAAGATGAAATTTTTGTAGCAAATACAGTTACACACATGCACATATAAATGCACATCCCACGCCTATATAAATAGGTGTGTGTGTGTGTGTGTATAATGGTGGCACTTCTATTGAACCTTGATTGATACAGCTAGTCTGTGAGACTTTAGCAGTAAATTGCCTAAGAGTGCTGATCTTTCTGTGCGTGTGTATACGTGTGTGGCATGTGTGAAGACACATGAATATGACTAACATAAGGGAACTGTGGATTAGTATAATACCAGCTATTGAAACCAAAAGATCTTCAAAATAAACTTAGCCATTTAGCACAATAGGTGTTTTTCTTTGCTCTATAAAAGTCTAGTATTTGTATTCTTGCCTGATATGGAGAGAACACATTCTTTTTTTGCACCTGTTTAGAAACCCTCCCTGAGGAGATTAAAGAAGTGGCTTCTGAAGTTTCCCTGGGCAACAAAATTCAGGCAACATATGGGAGAACAGAGAGGCTAGAATATGTGTATGTACTTTATAGCCACCTCAGGTTAGAAGTGACACCATCCTGCTTATGTTCTGTTGGAGGGAACCAGTCCCATGGCACTACTTAGCAGCAAGTAGTGGTGCTGGCAAGAGAATCACGGATGGGGCGGCTCATTCCAAGCCACAACCGCTTTGTAGAAGGGGAGCACAAGTGGTTGGGGAACAGCTAACTATCACTGCCACACAGAATCGTATGTAAAAATGCTTGTTAAATCAGAAAAACTAACCATCTCTGTTTGACATTGAATTTCATCCTGGTTCCTTGCTTGGAAAAAAAGAATGAAAATAAGTCTGTAGGGGCCTAGAGTGGAGGATCTGGCCAGCTTCAGGATGGCTTGTTCAATTGTATCCTGAGGCAAATGGAAGGTGCCACAGCTTGCAGCCACTTTAGAAGATCTGGCCCTTGGAGTTCAAGCTAAAACTGAAAGATCCATTTGAAAACTCTACACTAACTTCCAATTCCATTAATGTCTAAGTTCCATCCGAATGGGTCTTGAAGGTAGCTCACCAACTCCTGGATGCAACAGCTCCACCACAATTGTTCCTTTGTTTCTTGTTGTTGGCTAACTGCAGGTACAGGTACCACTGGCCTGGAGGAAGCACTTATATACCAGCATTTGGTACACCTTTTGGAAGAAGTTGGTTGGCTAAGCTTCCAGGCGTTTCTCCTTCTTTCCCTCCAGACTTGGCAGCCTTTGTGCTGAAGTCAAAGTCAACTTCTCTTTGAAGTCCAATTCTGTGTTCTTTAAATATGTTTTGTATTAAGTATTTTCAGGTTTCCATATAAATAAGAGATCATATATTTGCAATTTAGAAAGAAATCAACATCTAATTAGAACTTACATATGTTTATGTTTTTCCTCCATTTACTGATTTGTATGTAAAATTATTTTTCATTTCTTTTTTTTTTTCCTTTTCTGATTTTTCTTCTTTGGCATTTTCTCCTTATGTTTGTTTCATGGACTGAGACTTTGTGGTCTAATATAAATCACAAAACCATCAGAGAAGCAAGATTTAGTAAGGACTGTGTGTAATTCAACAAGCTGTACATCTGCTGAAATCTCTTTTTGCTAAAAGCAGCACATCTGATAAATTCTTGACTTACTTTTTTGACAGTTTTCTCTTAAGAAAGGGGAAACAACCAGAACTACTATTTTGTACTTAAATCTAATCAAGAAGTATGTCTTTTTTGGTGCTATCAAGGTAAGATAAGATGCAAAAGAAAGTATTCACCATCTTAACGTTTTTATATCCAAGGGAGGGAATGATGAGCCTAGGTAGACATATGAACTAAAGCATAGACAAGCAGGGGTTCCTGGGTGGCTCAGTTGGTCAAGCATCTGACTCTTGATTTCAGCTCAGGTCATGATCTCATGGTTCCTGAGATCAAATCCCAAGTCGAGCTACTAGTGTGGAGCTTGTTAGGGATTCTCTCTCTACCTCTCTCTCTGCCCCTCCCCTGCTCTCTCTCTCTCTCTCTCAAAATAAATAAAAACAATTTTTTAAAAATCGCAGACAAGCAGATTTCTACAAGTTCAGGAAAAACCAACCCAGTAACCAAAATGGAAGGAGGAATTAGCTCAAGAATGATGAAAAGCTTTCAAAAAGAAAAGTTTGCAACCTAGGCACAAATAAGCCTAGTAAGAAGAAAAGAGACAACCATTTATAGTGGCTCTAAAAAATATTTGCACTTTTAAAGGACACTTACAATAATGGGGAAAAGTTATATAACCAGTAATTATTATAGAAGAGTGTCCTGGAGCTACACAAATGGCATTAGAAAAAGCTAAACACCCAGGATCAAAAGAGCTTTCCAAAAATACAGGAGATCTACTACATAAAGGGCATTTTCCTGATGTACAAAAGGATTTAAGACTGAGTCAGTCACGCTCTTAGCTCTCAGTGAATTTTCAATCAGTTGCTAAGGGAATTACATGTAGTTTTAAACCTTTTTTAAAAGCAAACAACAACAACAACAAAGGTAGAAGAGCTCATGGCTTGATCATGGTTTTATCAGTGATATAATGTAAATATAAACAGTGAGAAATGATAACTTTTCAATTCTTCCTTTTTTTACCATAAAAAGAATGATTTAAATTAACAAGATACCATTTCAAAGTAAAACCTTGTATTTACGTTAAATAAATCATACTAGTAAAAGCACTGCTTAATAACTGCTCGTATGAAAAATATCTAGGAGTTTTATATGACTGTAAAGTCAATGTAAGAAGGCAGAGCGGCAAGGCTTTCAAAAGAATATAAATGTAGTCTTCACACAAAAAAGAATTCTAATCACTGGAAATGAGGTTCACATTGTAGCTTGAAGTGGTTGCATGTAGAATCTCAGATTTATAAAGAATATATTAAAGTTGCCTACTTTAGGTGGTGTATCTTCTTACAGACTAACCTTCTCAAAATAAAAAAAATTAACAAGAAGAATGCAGCATGTATGTGTGTGCAAGAACATACATGTTTGAAGGCATTAGAAGGCTCTTTAGGTAGTCATGATTTGAGGTACCAGAATCCCAGAAACAAGGAAAATGAATCAATATAGGTCTGGATTTCTATAGAAATTTTCCTCTTGTAATGTTTTAGCAAAAGTCCAAGAAGCTGAGAATCAGTGGAAGACAAGGGATTGGGGTCCTGGGTTAAGCTTTCAGTAGTCTCATCAAGACTCTAAAGCAGAGCTATTATAGCAGTCAAGACTTGAGAAATGAAGATCTTGGAAAAAGGAAAAACACACTGCAGTGGTCCCAATAGTCTGCACTGCTTTTCGTCTTGAGGTATTTGCCAGTTCATGAACAGGGCAGAACTAAAGGGCTACAGAGCAGAGCAGAAAGATTTGACTAAGAGGTTGGGGAACTGAGCTGAGTTCTCAATAGTTTCACAAAGGTGAGAACACCACACTTGGAGTCAAAGCCTGTAAGCAGAAGGGGCATCTGGACTTCTAGTCAGAATCCTACAAGACCTGCGCACTCTAAGATTAAGATAAAAAAAAGAAATTAATCAGGGGCGCCTGGGTGGCTCAGTCGGTTAAACACCCGACCTCAGCTCAGGTCATGATCTCACGGTCCATGGGTTCGAGCCCTGCATGGGGCTCTGTGCTGATAGCTCAGAGACTGGAGTCTGCTTCCGATTCTGTGTCTCCCTCTCACTCTGCCCCTCCCCCACTCATGCTCTGTGTCTCTCTCTCTGTCAAAAATTAACAGACATTAAAAAAATTTTTTTAAAGAAAAAAAAGAAATTAATCAGAGTACAGAAAATATTGAAACTTATCTTCAAACTAGTTATGTCTCAGTTTGGATTAAATGACATGTCCTAATCTGAATGTCTGCAACAAAACAAAAAAGTCAATTCTATCTGGAAAAAAGATAACATTAGCAAGAGCTTTAAATTCTTTCTATAACTGTTCATACGCAATCATTAGTCTATTAGGCAGGCTAAAAGATGGTAGCAAATGACTAAAAGCCAAAAAAAAAAAAGATAATAAAAATAGAACCACAAGAATTTAGATATTGGTGTTAAGGGGCTTGGACTTTAACATACAAATGGCTAACAGACACATGAAAAAATGCTCACCGTCACTCATCATCAGGAAAATGCCAATCAAAATCACAATGAGATATCATCTCACACATGTCAGAATGGCTAACATTAACACCTTAGGAAATAACAGATCTTGGCAAGGATGCAAAGAAAGGGAAACCTCTTACATTATTGATGGGAATGCAAACTGGTACAGGCACTCTGGAAAATAGTGTAGAGCTTCCTCACAAAGTTAAAGCTACCCTATGACTCAGCAGTTACACTACCAGGTATTTATTCAAATGATACAAAAATGATGATTCAAAGGGGTACATGCACCCCAATGTTTATAACAGCACTATCAATAAGAACCAAATTTTGGAAAGAGCCCAAATGTCCATCGACTGATGAATGGATAAAGAAGATATGGTATATATACAATGGAATATCAGTCAGCCATCAAAAAGAATGAAATTTTGCCACTTGCAATGACATGGATGGAACTAAGGTATATTATGCTAAGCAAAGTAAGTCAGTCAGGAAAGACAAATACCATATGATTTCACTCATATGTGGAATTTAAGAAACAAAACAGATGAATACAGGAGAAGGGAAGGAAAAATAAGACAAGATAAAAGAGAGGGAGGCAAACCATAAGCGACTCTTAACTATAGAGAACAAACTGAGGGTTGCTGGAAGGGATGTGTAGCGAGGGCGGGGGATAAGGAATGAATGGATGATGGGCATTAAGGAGGACACTTGCTCTGATGAGCTCTGGGTGTTATATGTAAGTGATGAATCACTAAATTCTACTCCCAAAGCCAATACTACACTCTGTGTTAACTAACTTGAATTTAAATAAAATCTTGGAAGAAAAAAATGGACTTGGATTTTAATATAACTATGATTAATTTGTCAAAGGAAATAGATGAGAAGATGTATAACCTTACCAGAGAATGGGCATCTGTAAAAACATCACATGTAAAATGTATAAGCAAAATATAGAATAGTTGAAATTAAGAACACAATAGATGGCTTAACGATAGATTAGACACATAGAAGAGAAGATTAGTGAATTAGCAAGCAAATCAATAAAACATATTAAGACTGAAGACAAAGAGAACAAAAAGCAAAAATATGTAAAGGAATGTAAGAACCATATGGGATACCAATAAATATCCAAGTAATTGATTCTAGAACAAGAGTTGGCAAACTATAGGTTACAAGTTAGCTACCTGTTTTTGTATATACAGTTTATGGGAATATAGTCATCCCTGCTTATTTACATATTATTTATGACTGTTTGGAGGCCACTTTAGCAGAATTGACTACTGGCATCATATGAACTGCAAGCCTAAAATGTTTACTATCTGGCTCTTTAAGAGAAAGTTTGCCACATCCTCCCTTGAGGACCCAACTAATCTCTTTTCTGACAGTGTGGTTTTGAATATCCATACTTTTGTACAATGGCATTATAGTTATTTCCCAGAAGAAGTGGGACAAGTGTAACCCAAAGAGCATGACAGTAGTTTACGTTTTAAAATATTAGTATTTACAATGAATGTATTGTCAGACTGGATAAAAATAACAAAACTTCAGTATATATTGTTTAAAAGAGACATACCTAAATAGAAAGACATAAAAAGATTAAAAGTCACAGAAAGCAAACTATATATACTGTGAAAAGAAAAACACTAAGCAAAACAGTAACACACACACACACACACACACACACACAAAACAAGGTAATGTCTTGCTGTTACTTAGTAAAGTAGATTTTAAAGCAAGATATATTGTTAGTGATAAGAAGAGATATGCCATTATAAATAATAGTCAATCTACCAGGAAGATATATCAATTCAAAATTTGAGGGAAGTACTAACATAGCTTTAAAATATATAAAGCAAAAATAGATGCAACTAGCAAGAAAAATACACAAATTTACCACCATAGTATGTCTTTTTCATGCATTTCTTGCAGTAACTGATAGAACAAGCAAAGAAAACAAGTAAATATTTAAAATATTTGAAAAATGAAATAAATTAACTTGACCTAATGGACATATTAAATACTGCACACAGCAACTTCAAAATACATATTTTCTACAAGCACATGTGGAAAATTTACAGAGTTAACTTTTCATACAGCCAGTTTCCACAAATTTCCAAAAATTGAAATCATTCAACATATGTTTTCTGGCAACCGTGCAATTACGCGAACCGAATGCACAAAAAGGAGAGAAATTCCCAAATGCTTGAACCCTTGCATATTGAAAATCGCTAGGTCCCTTCTCAGGGTCAATGACTCACTGTGAGTAGTCAGAGGAGTCAGCATATAGTCACCCTAACAGCTATGATGTATTACATGAAGGGATACAGAGCAGAATCGGCAAAGGGAAAGGGACGGGGGGATGGGGGGAAATCAGGTGGAAGTTTCCAGAATCTTTTCCCAGTGTAGTCACACAGGATGCCTTAATTTCCTCAACTGCAACTTGTGGCAACATGTGTGAACCTCTGCCAACCATGAATCATAGAGACTTTGTGACTAGACTTTTTACTGGACACTGGTCAAGAAGGCAGCCTCTGCCTGGTGTCTACCAAAATCCCAGACTCCCAGGAGGAAAGCATAGACTATAGGTCAGCATAAACTATGTTGCTTGTGTAGTTTAGGCAGAGGGAACCACTCATATCAGCTGGGGTGGGGAGATGATAAGAGCTTCCAAAATCCAAGTTTCCAGATGTCAGTCAACGGCCAACCTTGCAAGCAGTCCTTTCAATAGATAGCAGTTAGGTTTGGTGTGTTAACTCTTTTCTGCATGTTACAGATCAAGTAAGACTTTAAAATGGGAAATAGAACATATGTTTAATTAAATGATGCTGAAAATATGATATATCAGCATCCACAATGCCACTAAAGCCATGCTTAGAAATTTCTCTTTCTAAATGCATGTGTCGGGAAAAAAAGAAAGAAAGAAGGGTTGAAAATCGATGCCCTAAGTATTCATGTAAATAAATCAGAAAAATAAAAAAACAAATTAAACTCGATAAAATAAAAAAACACAACCATGCAATAAAGAAAATCAGCATAGCCAAAAATTACTTCTTTGAAAAATGTAACAAAAATGAAACACTCTTGGGAAGACTAATCAAGAGAAAAAGAATGATGTGAATTGCATACACCAGAGATGAAAATGGAAGCACTACAGATATTTTATCCATTAAAAGAATAATAAAAATATAACCAACTTATGCTAATCAATTTAAAAATTTAAATGAAATAAAAAGAAACTCCTTGAAAAAATATAGCTTATTACCACAGATTCAAAGAATATAAAATCTTGCTACTCAGATATATAATAAAAATAAATATGTAATTGAAAACCATGCAATAAATTAAAGTTCCAGGTTCAGCTGGCTTTAGCAATGAATTCTACAAACTTTTCATTAGGAAGTAACACTAAATATACATGAACTCTTCTAAAGGAGAGAAAAGGAAGAAATATTTCCCAATTTTATTTATGAGTACAGCATAACCTTGATACCAAAACCTACAAAGACCTTGTAAGAAAGAAAATTATAAATGCAAAAATCTTAATCTAAATATTAGCAAATCAAATTTAGGAATATGTAAAAACAGGAACATATAAAAAATTGGGTTTGTTCCCAGAATGCAAGTTTGGCTTAACTTTCAGAAATCAGTTGACATAATGCATCACAGTTATGAAATAAAGGAGGAAACCAGAAGATCAGCTCATTACACATGAAAAAGTAGTTGATAAAATTCAGTACCTTTTTATTACACACTGTTATATAACCAGTGTAATTTGAGGAGGGTTTTTAATTTGTCTAAATGGAGAGTTGCTATTTAAGAGGGGATATCATAGGAAGTATTCTCTTGTGAAATTATCAATAGCAAAATAGTTCAGAGACATGTCTTCCTTCCTTCCTTCCTTCCTTCCTTCTTTTCTTCCTTTCTTCCTTCCTCCCTTCCTTCCTCCCTTCTTCCCTTTCTCCTCCCCTCCTTCCCTACTTCCTTTCTTCTTCCCACCTTCCCTTCTTCCCTTTCCTCCCCCTCTCTCCTTCCTTCCTTCCCTCCTTCCTCTCTTCTCTCTCTTTCTTTCTTTCTTCCTTTTCCTTCCTTCCTTCCTTTTCTTTCTTTCTCTCTTTCTTTCTTTCTTTTCTTTCTTTCTTTCTTTCTTTCTTTCTTTCTTTCTTTCTCTCATTGGTCATAGGCACAGACAATTGATTGGCCAAGAGATACAAGGTTTTTCTTGTTATCCCACCAACCAAACAACCTCATAGTTACCCTCATAGCAGTTCTCTTTGTGGGAAGAAAGTTTCTCCACAAAACTACACTTGTCCAGCATTTCTGTTACTTGAGATTGGAATAAAGCAACAGCTTTATGAACACATTGATACTTGTTAGTTTAGGTGATTAGCTAAGTCCTTAGAACCAAAAATAGGGCCTAAGAGAATGGACCATAGGACAAGAGCATATTACAGTAGAGTCAGGAAGGTCCAGAGTGTAGAGACTGAGCCTCTTTGGGGGATGTCAAGCTCATCTGGGGCACCAGAATAGGGTGCTCAGGCACAAGTGGGGGAAGGCATTTGAGTAGGAAGAGAAGAGGAATGGGGGAAACAATGAAGTCAAACCTAAAAGGAAAAGCAAATTTGGAATCCATGCTAGGAAGAGACCTTAGAGAACATCTTTGAATGTAGGGAAACCAAAGGCCTTAGAGGTGACTAGCTTCCTGAAGGTCATAGGGCTAGTAAATGGCAGGAGGAAAATTGGAGCCCAGGTGACTGGAAGAATCTTTTCCCACCACGTGAAAACAAAGTTATTACAGCTATCTATATTCATGGTTTTTAATACTAATTTAACAGCTGACCATTAGCCTGCAGAAGCCGATAAGAATACAATTCCCACTTTAAAAAAAATGAAGCACTTGAAATAGTATTTAAGTGGGTTTTTAATTGAAATACATTTGACATATAACATTGTGTAAATTTAAGGTGCACAACCTGTTGATTTGATATATTTATATATTATAATTGTCATTGTAGGGATAATTAGCACCTATATCATACCACATAATTATCATTTCTTTTTAGGAGTTGGAATAATTAAGATCTAGTCTCTTAGCAAGTCTGATGATTCTAATCCAACATTGTTGTCTTTTTCACTCTACTGTACATTAGATCTGCAGAACTTATTTACTACTTGTTGCAAATTTGCACCCTTCAACAACATCTGTCCTATCCCCCCTACTTCCCAGACCCTGTAACCACCATTTTGCTCTCTGTTTTTATGAGTTTGGCTTTTTTAGACTCCACGTATAAGTGAGATCATGCAGTATTTATCCTTTTCTGTCTGACTGATCTCATTTAGTATGTTCCTAAGATCCATTCATGATGTGGCAAATGACAGGATGTCCTTCTTTCTCATGGCTGAATAATACTCCATTGTGTATATGCACGACATCTTTAACCATTCATCCATCAATGGGCACTTATGTTGTTTCCATATCTTGACTGTTGTGAATAATGATGTAACAAATAAGGGAATGCAGATACCTTTTGGATATCCTGTTTCCATTTCTCTGAGGTATATAACCCGGAAGTGGAGTTGAGCTTCCTTTTGTTAACAAATGCAAAACACAGCAGTTTGTGAAGACAGACAAACAAAATGACAATAGAGGGGTGCCTGGGTGGCTTGGTCGGTTAAGCGTCCGACTTCAGCTCAGGTTATGATCTCACTGCCCGTGAGTTCGAGCTCCGCGTCGGGCTCTGTGCTGACAGCTCAGAGCCTGGAGCCTGTTTCAGATTCTGTGTCTCCCTCTCTTTGACCCTCCCCCGTTCATGCTCTGTCTCTCTCTGTCTCAAAAATAAATAAACGTTTAAAAAAATGTATTGAAAAGAAAGAAATGACAATAGAGTACACATTCTCTGACTTGTCTTTATCTACACTCTTAGACTCTATGTTCCTTGAGGAAAATGTTTTGACCAATTTATCTTCATTTCTACTTCATTGTGTCACACAGGGTTCTGTGCTTAGAGTCATCCAATAATAAATGCTTATTGAATGAATAAAGAGAAATGTCTGCTTTTAAAAACCCAGCAACCCCTGTTATTATCACAGTCAGATTTCTGTTTCTATACCCATATATACTATTTGAATAATAGAAGAGTTAAACATCCAGGCCAAACAATCAATTTGACATTGTATTGATATTCTCTCCTATCTTTCATGTGGAGGAGACTGTTAAGTCACCAAATACTCATTGTCCTTAACATTTCTTGGCCTCCTTTGTAGTTGCTTAGGTTTCATATCTGGGTTTGGGCCAATGGAAAATGTGTAAAGTAATTCCAATGCTTAGAGTTATTTCCCAGTTTCTCTATCCCTGTCTGCTGTGCCCTGGTAACCTTAAGGTCACATGTTCTAGGCTGCACAGCCTCTGATGGAGTTAGCCACCAACTCTGCACTGGGTTTTGACTGAGAACAAAATGTTTATTATACTAAAGCCTCTGCCATTTCAGCTTGCCTGTTACATCTGCTAGTTGCAATTACTTTGTACACACTCCTTCTCCTACCAGGTATTTACAATATAATGTGTTTTAAAAACTTAAACTCTTCTGTGCTGACTGTTCTTAAAACTATATTTAGTGAATGATTGGTCCAAACCACACTTTCTTGGCGTTTTCTTATAGAAGGGTACAAGGATAGGTGCTATATAGTAGGAAGCTGCTTAATTATTGTCAACAACTTTACCTGATGCCATTGGAAATGTTTCTCTCTAAAAGTACATGTGGTGTAATCTCATTCTTGAGATATTTTTACCAATTTAAATTCGTAGGTAATCAGTTACTTCTTGGTCTTAAATTCTGAAGTGGTGTAGAAATACCTTCTTCCTGTCACATCAAAGTTTGAATAGTTGCAACAGACATCTATTGAACTCCTCTCATATATACTAAGATCTATATTATGTAGTGTCAAAAGAGCTGAAGAGAATTTAGAGACTTGACCTTGCTCTCAAGGAATCCATCAGCTTGCCAGACCAGTGGGACATGTCCTTATGAAACATTTGATCTATAGCACTTGTTCTCATTTGCCCAGAGAACACACCTTTCACAAAGTATCACGCTGCCTTTGCTGAGTTTTGATTCAACCATAATATGTTTAACATTGTAGTTTGCCATCAAATTATAATCTCAGCAGCAGGCTAGGAAGATAAATCTGAAGTTAAAGACGTTAGGAATAACGTTGTAAAAGGAACCGGGGAAGGTTATGTCTGTCACATACATATGATATTGAAGTAATATCATCAGTCTAGGCAATTAAGGGGATAGTTTGGGTTTCCCTTCTGTGAAGAAACCTCCCCCCATCCAGATAAATCAAAACTTAAAGAATTTTTAGGAAACAATCTTAAAACAGATTTGGAGTAAGTGAGAAAGAAGCCATGAGGAGCTTTACCTCCAGATTTCATAAAAGATTGCTAATTTTCTCCAAAACCGTGTACTTAAATATTTTAACCAGAGAACATTACAGCACATAAACTGCAAGTAATTTATTGGAAAAAAAAGATTGAAATTGGGAACAAAAATTACTGAAGTTTGGAAATTTTCACCAGAGAGTTGACGTCTGTAAGAAAAAATTAAAAATTATACAACTGAAAAACATAATAACTGATACAAATATTAAAAGCAACGAGCAAAAGAGACACATTAAGTTCAAAGGATCAGTAATAAGTTTTATCTGAGTTTTGCACAGATATTATGGAAACAGGAGGCAATAGAATGACATCGTTAAAGGATGAAAGAAAAGCTTCCTACCTAGAATTCTATGACAAGTGAAAAAATTTGTTTATTTTTTTAATTTTTATTCATTTATTTTGAGATAGAGAGCACAAAAGTAGGGGATGGGCAGAGAGAGAGGGAGAGAGAGAATCCCAAGCAGGTTTCCTACTCAGGGAGGAGTGCAGTGCAGGGCTCGATCTTACAACTGAGAGATCATGCCCTGGGCCGATATCAAGAGTTGGAGGGTTAACCAATGGAGCCAGCCAGGTGCCCCTATTTATTTATTTTTAATTGAGTTATAGTTGACATATAATATTATATTTCAGGTGTAAAACATAGTGATTGGACAATTATATATATTACAAAATTCTCACCACCTTAAGTGTAGGTACCATCTGTCACCACAATTTATTAACAACTGTGTAATGTTAATACAATATTATTGACTATATTCCCATGCTGTACTTTTCTTTTTTTTTTTTTTAATTTTTTTTAACGTTTTATTTATTTTTGAGACAGAGAGAGACAGAGCATGAACGAGGGAGGGGCAGAGAGAGAGGGAGACACAGAATCGGAAGCAGGCTCCAGGCTCTGAGCCATCAGCCCAGAGCCCGACACGGGGCTCGAACTCACGGACCGCGAGATCGTGACCTGAGCTGAAGTCGGACGCTTAACCGACTGAGCCACCCAGGCGCCCCACCCCCATGCTGTACTTTTCATCTCCATGACTTATTTATTTTATAACTTGAAGTTTGGACCTCTTCAGCCCCTATTTTGCCCATCTCCCCTCCTCCCCTCTAGCAACCACTAGTTTTTTCTGTGTATGTATGAGTCTATTTCTCTTTGTTGTTTGTTTGTTTTGTTTTTTAGATTCTACATAAAATTAGAATAATATGGTGTTTGTCTTTGTTTGTCTAACTTATTCCACTTGGCATACCATGTTGTTGCAAATGGCAAGATTTCTTTCTATTTCACAGCTAAGTAATGTATATAACATCTACTTTATACATTTATTTAGATTGATGGACATTTAGGTTGCTTTAATAATCTGTCTATTATAAATAATGCTGCAAAAAACATAAGGGTGCATATGTCTTTTTGAATTATCCCAGCTAGATACTCAGAAGTGGAATTACTGGGTTACATGGTAGTTCTATTTTTAAGTTTTTGAAGACTCTCTGTACTGTTTTCCTTAGTGGCTGCACCAGTTTGCCTTCCCACTAACATTGTATGAGGGTTCCCCTTTCTCCACGTCCTTGCCAACACTGGTTACTTCTTGCTTTTTTGATACTGGTCATTCTGATGGGTCTGAGGTGCTATCTCATCGTGGTTTTGACTCACATTTCCCTGATGATTAGTGATGTTGAGTATCTTTTTATGTGTCTGTTGGCCATTTGGATGTCTTATTTGGAAAAATGTCTGTTCAGGTCCTCTGCCCAGAAAATTTTCCTTTAAAAATTACCATAAAAGAAATACTTTTCAGCAGACAAAAGCTGAGATAATTCATCATCAGAAGACCCGCACTACAAGAAGTACTGAAGGACCTTTTCCACGCTGAGGGAAAAGGGATTCTGGACAGACACAAAAGACTACAGGAAGAATGAAGAGCATAAGAATGGATAAAAATTCAGGTAATTAAAAATGGTAACTTTAAAACAACAATGACAACAATGTCTTATGGACCTTACAATTTACGTAGAAGCAAAATGTGTAATAGCAATACAGTATAACGTTGAGAGTGTGGCAAAAGGAGTTAAACTGTTCTCGGCATCTCTGCAAGGGTGGTAAGGTATTAGTATGAGTTAGATTCTGATGAGTTAAGGATGCATGTTTTGATCTCTAGAATAGCCGCTAATGAAAATATACAAGAATGCCAACCTAAACGATAAAAGAAAATAGAAAATGGGATAATAATACAAACTACCAGAAGAAGGCAGAAAGAGAGGAACGAAGGAGCATAAAACAGGTGAGACAAAGAGAAAACAAATAGTAACATAGTCCGTCTAAACTCAAAATCTCAATAAATTGCATGCAAATGAATTAAGAGGGCAGAGCAATGCAAGTGCTTGGACGGGACACTCAGAGGTCTCCTTGAAGCAACTCTTTAGGACTAGTAAGGATGTGTTAGTCCAGCTCTACCAGTTTGTACCAGCTGCATATCAGCCCTGTCAGGGAACCCAGCATGCAGATGAAGGAAGTAAAGTCCATTGTTGTTTCTGACCTTTCAGATTCTCCGTGTACCTTTCTTAACTCATCCCATTCTTTCCTCCTTAATCAGTGATAACTATCCTATTTTTTGTGTTTGCCATTTCCTTGCTTTACTTTATAAACCTGGGGCACCTGGGTGGCTCAGTAGGTTAAGCGTCTGACTCTTGGCTTCGGCTCAGGTCATGATCTCACAGTTCATGGGATCAAGCCCCGTGTTGGGCTCTGCACTGACAGCACAGACCCTGCTTGGGATTCTCTCTCTCCCTCTTTCTCTGTCCCTTTCCCGCTCACACTGTCTCTGTCTCTCTCAAAATAAATAAATAAACTTTAAAAAAATTTTACTTTATAAACTCACCAAATATGCACCAATGACTTCAGAACATACTGCTTAGTTGTTTCTGCTTTTAAACTTTATATAAATGGAATCATATGGTATATATTCATCTTCAACTTTGCTTTTTTGTTCAATATTATGTTCTTGATATTTATCTACATTTTTGCAGGCAGCTGAAATGTGTTTATTTCCCCTGATATATAGTAATCTCTCATATGATGATTCTAATTCTTTTTCCATTCTACTGTAGATAGACATTTATATACATCAAAGTTTTTCTCTAAGGTATGTATCCAGGAGTGGAATAGTTGAGCTACATTCACTGCACAAAATCACCTTTACTAGATAATGCTAAATTGTTTTCTGAAATGATATATATACTACCAGCAGTGCATAAGTTTACTAGTTGTTCCATATCCATGACAACACAATTTTTGCGAATGTGCCAGAAAAAGAATGGATTCTGGTGAATTTCTATGCATTTCCTTGCTTACTCATGAGACTGAATATGTTTTCGTGTATTTCTATACTACAGAGAATTCCTCAATGAAATGCCTTCTCAAGGCTTTTGTCAATATTTTCATGCCATTTTCTTATTGATATGTAAGAGTTCTTTTCTTAAATTTACTTTTGTAAGAGTTCTTTTCTTAGATTTACTTTTAGATGATTTATTTTTAATGTTACTTAAATTCTATATTCTTAATAAAACTATATATTCTACCTGCTTTTGTTCATCTATTGAAATTCAATTTTTTAATCTATATTACAACCAGCAAACTTGCTAAATTCTTATTTATTTTTATTACTTATTTTATTTTTAAAATTTATATTCCATTTATTTAAACTAAAAAAAAAAAGCCAACAACAGTTCACCCATTTCTTTCACCCCTATCCCTACCTCTGGCAACCACCAATCTGTTCTGTGTATTTGTGAGTTTATGTTTGTTTGTTTGTTTGTTTAGACTCCACATTTCAGAAAGATACAATATTCTTTTTCTCTGTCTGACTTATTTCACTTGGCGTAATGCCCTCAAGGTCCATTCATGTTGTCACAATAGCAATATTTCACTCTTTTTTTACGGTTGAAAAATACTCCACTCCACAGTTTCTTTATTCATTCATCCACTGATGGAAATTTAGGTCATTTCTGTATCCTGGCTGTATCCTGTTATAAACAATGCTGCAATGAACATGAGGGTACATATTATCTTCTTGGGTTAGTGTTTATGTTTACTTCAGATAAATACCTAGAAATAGATATTCTAAACTATAGGATAGTTCTATTTTTCGTCTTTTGAGGAAACTCCATACTGTTTTCCACAGTGGTTGTACCAGTTTGCATTCCTACCAATAAATGTACAAGGGTCCCCTTTTCTCCACATCCATTATTTCTAATATTTTGTGTGTAGTTTTTTTATTTTTTTTTTGTTATATCATCTATGAATAATAACACATCCTTCATTAATCTGACAACTTCATTTTTCACATCTGATTGTGTTTACTAGTCCCTTCAGCATAATGAATAGTAGTGAGAAAAATCATATTTGTCTTTTTCCAGATCTTAAAGACAATGTTTTTTCCTACTTCAAACAAGTATGATGTTTGCTATAGGATTTTTCTAGCCCTTTAATGTGGTAAGAAAATTTCCCATTTTTCTTAGTTTACTAACAGTTTTTATTGAAAATCAATAGTGAATTTTAGGGCACCTGGGTGGCTCAGTCAGTTAAGCATCAGACTTCTGCTCAGGTCATGATCTTGTGATCCATGAGTTCAAGCCCTGCATCAAGCTCTGTGCTAAAAGCTCAGAGTCTGGAGCCTGTTTCAGATTCTGTGTCTCCCTCTCTCTCTGCTCTTCCCCCACTCACTTCTCTCTCTCTCTCTCAAAATAATAAATAAACATTAAAAATTTTTTAAAAAAGAAAATCAATAGTGAATTTTATTGAAAACAAGTTGTATCTCTTCAGAGAATCATACTCCTCTCTCATTTAAACTTTCAATGTTGCCAATTATATTCAACAATTTTTAATATTATGCCACCCTTGACACTCTAAGGTAAGACCAACATTTTAAAAATAACTGGCTTGATTCATTCTGGAATGAATTTGTGTTTCTGTCTCTAAAATTTGAGATATATGATCAGAATTTTAAGGGAAGGGAATACCCAACATCCCTATTCATACTAATTCCAAACTGACAACAATCCAAACACCCGTCAAGATCAAATGGATAAACAAATAGTGATCTTTTCATAAAATAGAATAATACCATATAGCCATGAAAATGAGTAACTACAACAATATGGGTAAATGTCATAAACATAATGTTAAGTAAAATAAGACAGATGCAAAAAGTATGCATACTATATAATCCCATTTATATAAAGCATAAAATTAGAGAAAACCAATCTATGTTCAGAACTGGAGGCAGTGGATGCCCCTCAAGTGGGGTGGTATAGTGACTACAAGAGAGAGTGAGTGCATTTTCAGGTTGTTGAGAATATGATGATGTTTGGTCTGATTGATGGTTATAGAGTTTTGTCCAATTTACAGAAATTCATTGAGGTGTACAGTTTTCTCATGTGCATTATGCCTCAACAAAATTATTTTTAAGTTTATTTATTTATTTTGAAAGACAGAGAGAGCACAAGCAGGGGAGGGGCAGAGAGAGAGAGAGAGAAAATTTCAGCCAGGCTCCACACTGTCAGCACAGAGCTTGACGTGGGGCTCTATACCATGAACCATGAGATCATGACCTGAGCTGAAACCAAGAGTCAGACGCTTAACTGACTGAGCCACCCAGGCACCCCTAACAAAATGTTTTTTAAAATGAAAGATGCAGTATGGACTAGGAAGCAAAAGACATCAATTTTAGTCCAAATCTTACCCCCTTCATGTAGTGGATCAGGAAGAAATATGCAAGGCCATCCTGAGGAACTAGAATGAGTCCCAGGCTGTTAAGAATCAATAGAAATTTGGCTGGAAGTATACATGTATCTAGAAACGAGTGCGCCCAGGAGAATAGAAGTCGGGTCAGCTATGAGAGCACAAACTAAAGAGTCACAGGACTAAAATGTGGTCCTGACAGACTCAGTCATCTTGGAAATGGGCAGATCAAATGCCACATACTTTGTGATCAAAGAAGTGAAGGTCACCACACTTTAGTAGCTATATTTCTGAGAACTATTAAATCGACAATATAGTTTTAAACTTCAGAATCTTGTGACATTTGCTCAAAAGAGTAAGCATCTTCAAACTGAATACACACATTCATTCATTATTTATCAAACATGTATTGGCATCCTACTTACAGGGAGATATAGATAAGGAGACAGGACCAGTCCTGACTTCAAGAAATCGATAGTCTGATAAGGGAGACAGATATGGGTATTAACAATATAGAGAGTTAAGAGCTTGGACAGAGGTAAATGTGGAATCCTATGGGACTATTTAGAAAGAATGTCTAATCCGTGTTTTTGAATTCAGGGAAAGTTTCTTTGAGGGGGGATATTAAGATTCTGACAAAGCCTTTATAACCGAATTTCTGAACTGTCATGACTAAGGGCTAAGCCTTGAACCATGGGGGAATTTACTGTAGTAAAAGTCACTTTGTGAGATATCTTGGCTTCCAGCCATGTAACCTGTCTTGGTCGTGACACAATATTTGCCTGATGGCAGCACGGAAGGAGAGAAGTGAAGGATGACGCCAGACTCAGGGAGAGGGAGCTAGGCAAAAACTAATAGTCTCTTGTGTCCCTCTGATGGTAGCTTCAGTTATACCATGATTTGTGTTCTTGGAGTTTTTCATGAGGGTTAAATGAAGCATGTATCAAGTTCCTTGCGAATGTTAAAAACTGATTCACTTATTAATCACTATCATTTTCTCAGGAAAGTTAGTCTTTGTTCATTAAGAGTGAAATATTCATGCTTATTCTGATTAACTAAAATATCCAATTCAGCATTTCCTGAGTACTTCAGTAAATTTCCTGCCTGACACTATAGCCAGTGGGACACAGAAATGAGAAAGTTACTGCCCCGAAGAGGTTCAAATGCAAGCTTAAATAGAAGATGTATAAAAATGGGGTTCCTGGGTGGCTCAGCCGGGTTAGTGTCAGACTCTCAGTTTCGACAAAGGTCATGATCTCATGGTTTGTAAGTTCGAGCCTCACGTTGGGCTCTATGCCAACAGAGTGGAGCCTGCTTGGAATTCTCTCTCTCTCTCTCTCTCTCTCTCTCTCTGTCCCTCCCCCATGCTCCCTCTCTCAAAATAAATAAATAAACTAAAGGAAAAAAATGTATACAAATGCTATGTAAGTTACTGCTGTCCAGATGGACCTAGAGGACTTCAGCACCCTCTACCATAAAATTTCCATCAACATCCTTAAGTCACCCAAATGAGCATCCAACCCATAGAGTCAGTGTACTTGCTTCAGCAGCTACAACTTAAAGGCAATAACCCCAATCCCAAATGTCCACATCCAGCAGATACCTTCCCAAATGATCCCCCCCCCCCACCATTACAAGATGATGCAACAATATGCTTGCAGGAGGAAAAGGAGTCTGAGGAGGAATCCCTGTAGAAATTATCTCTGAACTTGAATCTGACCAAGAAAGAAATGCAGACAAGGTAGGAAAGAACTTCAGCATAAAATTCAGAGATGGGGAGAGTACTTGCAGGGGTTGGGGGACCCATGGGGCTAGGGGCGGGCCATCACCTGGAGAGACAGAGAAATCAGAACTCAGAGGGCCCTGTTCACGGTGCCAACAAGCTTCGACTTCATCTGTAAATAGGAAGGGAACATCTAGGAGTTTTAACTGGCTAAAATCTAAGAAGAAACATTTCTATGGCCTCATGGAGATTGTACTGGAAGGGAGATAGTTGAGGAAGGGGGAATGGAACAAGGCAGTTGAGAGGAGATGTGCTCAATTTGCTCACATCATGTTCCTTAGTCCTCTGATTCATGCTCACCTTAAATGCTTCTAAGCATTTTTAGCATATGATGCAGACCATTCTGCCTTGCCAGATTCTTCTCCTCACACTGGTTATTTTAGTGCTGTTCTACCTTGCAATAATAGTTATTGGTGGGGTTTCATCTTAAAGCTATTTTGCAGAAATCTTAACAGTTTTCACAGTCATTGCCAATTTGGCAAAATCAAATTTTGAGGCCATTCTGCCGGATTTGTTTTTTAATCAGTGTGGTTTTTTCATGACAGGAAGTAGATCTTGTGCTTTTTTATAATGCATCTTAAAAATAACCGCTCATTTAATAAGATAATGCAACAAGAACCCTGGATGCTTCAATGGTTAATGAACGTGGCAGGATTCTTTCCAAAACAGCAGCTCTGAGCAGGAGACAAACATCAGTGTTTAAACAAAGAACTTTGAATAAGGAATTAATGGGGTGGAGAATTGCTACTTTTAAGCAGAAAAGATCTCTTAACCACCCCCACAATCAAACAATTTATATTCAAAATGATTTTTCTGATTGAAAGAAGTGAGACATTCTTGCATATAACTAGCCTCCCTCTCTCCCTCCTTCTCTCTCCCCATCCCCACCTTCTCTGTCTCCCTCTCTGACACACACACACACACACACACACACACACACTGGAAATTCACAGAAGCCAATTTCCAGAGAATGAAGATATATAGTGTGCTTTCTGGAATTACCGACCACAGGTAAACCCACCCTGTACGAGTTCTTATATTTACCCTTCATCTCTCAAGACGGCCCCAGGCACAAAGCAATATTTCCTCCTTATGCAGTTTACTTCTTTCAGAACCTTAAAGAATGCTGTCAACAACTGTGGTTCTTTCTGAGCTTGAGCATTAAACATTTCATCACTGATTGCTTTTAGTAAATGTGTGTACGGTGGAGTCTTTTGTTCCCTAATTGTCTATAATTATAGTTCTTTTATGCTTTCTAAGAACTCAAAAGAAAAAGTGAAGAGACACTGGTACTTTAAACTGAGACCCTATATAAATCAAATTAAAAGAAAGTAAAATGGTAAAGCGTTTTATAAACAGGTATGTGATAGCTCTGGGTTACTTACAGAAGTTGGTAAAGAAAAACAAAGGAAATTTACAATTTCTAAATTACAGACTCAATAATTTAGAAATTGCTAAAATACTTAAATAGTCAATTCCACCCAAGTCTGAATCCATCAATATTACCCCTTCTCACCCACTTGAAAGCAAAAATACATGCTATGAGGTTTATTGGAATAATATGAATACCCTCACATTCTTCCCCAGAATTGATCTTTTCCTTCTAAACAACTTAATGGTAAGGTTCTCAAAGCATAATTTTTTTTGTCGTCTGTCTTAATACTCAATTTACTCTATTCAGTAATGCTTACGTTATTCTTCACATGAAAGAGCCTTTGCCCAACAACATTTGGCAAGGGAATTTAAGATAATTATTCAATTATTTTAACAACTTAATTATCAGCTAGCTAACAATGGTCATATTTCAGAAGAGTATTTTTCTATATCAAAGGTAGCTACTGCCCCTCGAATTACCTCCATCATTTTCTTGTCTTTTGTTCTCCGCCCACTCTCACAAGTCTATTTAAGAGTTCACATTATCACCTGCAGATGTGGTACCAATGCATGAAGTCATGCAGGCTGTACACGGTGCAGTTCCAGACTGTGCTCACTTACACTACAAGGGACCAGTGGCCTTGACATCCTCAATGAGGTGTGAGAGGAGCGGTCCTCACCCACATGCCACCCTGGCGAAGTTCGGTGTGTGTGCGCGTGAGTTATCAGTGACGGAAGTGCGCTGTGCCTGTGAACAGGAGGCAGGAGTAGAGGTTGAAGACTGTGATGGTAACGGCCAAGTTTGAGCCCATAATCCTCAATAATAATATATTTATCTCAATTTCAGATTGTTCTTAAGGACATCTTTAAGCATTTTTTTTCTTCCACTCAATTACATTCTTCAACTCAGTTTGAAAACCTTACTTTGTGAACCCGGTAGTGTTAATAGCCAACAGTCTGCTTAAATCAAAATCATGCTTATTAATTATTGAATAAATACTAATGGGATTCTCTTGGGAAAGAAGTACTTTGTATTAAAGTTCCAAATGACAAGTTTATTGTTCGTGGTGGGGCAGAGGTATAGAGTATAAGGAAGGTTTATTGGATCTGAACTAGAGCCCCGGAAGATGAAATTCACCTTGGAGGCATTTATCATATTTCGTGGCTGGCCTTCAACTTTACAGGCCCAGAATCTTAATTTTGGTGAGTTTTCCCATCTCTTGGGGATACATTCACATCAGCAAATGTTATTTAAAAATATATGCATATAAATATATTTAAAAATATATGCATATATTTAAATATATATTTAAAAATATATGCTACCTTGGTAGCTCAGTTGGTTAGGTGTCTGACTCTTGATTTTGGCTCATGATTTCACGAGTTTGAGCCCCGCATAGGCTCTGCGCTGTCAGTGCAGAACCTGCTTGAGATTCTCCCTCTTTCTCTGCCCCTCCCTCACTCACTCTCTCTCTGTCTCTCTCAAAATAAACAAAGAAACTTAAAAAAAAGATTTTTAAAGATAAGTATATATAAATAGAATGTATGTAATAGAATATATGATATATACTATAGAAACATATAATTATATAATTCTGTTTACATCTATCTATATATTTCTATCATATATATGTATTTCTATCATATATGAGAATATATTGATAGACTATATATTATATACAATATAAAATATTATATAGTATATGTTGTATAAATCTGTCTATATTTTCTAGAAAGGCACATGTCATATAGAAATGCACACACACACACACACACACACACACACACGTCCATACGCACTCACACACAACCCCAGAACGCCTATTTATAATGAGAAATAAAACTGACGGTTAGATATACCAGCATACTCATGTTGGCAAAGCTGTTCACACTTGTCCTGCATGCAGACTGCATAAAGATGGCTTTATCTAAAGACTGCTTGGTATGTCTGGGCTCAGAACAAGGAAGGTTAATATATGGCTTCAAAGGAAACCGCGTTGTCTCTACTATAGATGGAGTTTTTGGGTGACCCCTGAGCTTGCCTGTCTGGGTATGCCCCCTGCTGGACAGGGATTAAACTACCACTGTGATCTGGAATTTTGCTTTTCATCCTCTGGAAATATGTCTATTCACACAGCACAATACAATTGGCCAGGCTTCCATTTCCTGAGTTATAGTCCTGCCCTGCTTTCCTGAGGTACCGGGTCAGCCATAGAAAGAGGTCTTCTAGTTGTCCTCAGAGTACCTGCTACACCTTTCTGAAATGTCCCCTACACATTGTGAGTCATCTTTATACCATATGTTCCTGCTCCCTTGGCTACAGCTGATGAGGACAAGGCTGAGTGACCCAAAGGCAGAGGCTTCCACGTAGCTGGAGGCCTGCCAGGCAGCTTTATATGAGACTCCTGTCTGGCAAGATGCTGTGCACCAGTAATTTGGCCAATCTATTTAAATCCTCTCACTTGAGCAGTGGTGCACCCGAAGGACACCCACAGAGGACTCTGGCCACTGGGTCAGTGGAAGCAAAAGGTACTTTTCAAAAAGGCAGTGGAAGCAATGAAGAGGGGCAGCAAGCCACGAGGCAGTAAAGCCTCCACATAAGCAGAAACCACTGCATAAGGAGAGAACAGAATCAATTTAGAAGATGAAGCAGAAACATGGAATTGTAAACTCATTGCAAAGGCAAAGCGTGGAGAGGAGCAGTGACATCTGGTTCTGATAAGAGAGGTTCTGTTGGCTCCTGTTGACTCCTGAGCAGACTTGCAGGGTCTACAATCTCTGTTTGTGAGGCTCTTGAGAAGGTCTCCGGTATCCTTCACTTCCCTGTGATTCTTTACAATAGTTGTCCCTTATTTGAGGCAACCCGAGTGGGTCTTTGCTTCTTGCCATCCTGAGATAGGCTGATTAATCATTCTGAAATTACTGCCTGATCACAACTTTTGAAGTTTTGCAGTCACCTATTGATAATCCCTTAGAATTTGCTCCCACAGGTAATCGATCCCGTATGTGGATTTTCAAACTGTCAGAGGCAAATTTATTTCCAGACTCTCAAGGGATGCCTAAAAGCTGCCCTGGTGTCTTGACTTGTATAAAGGCAGATGAGCCAAGAGGCTGTGTGGATTCCCTTACAAACTCACTTTGCTTATAAGCTGCATTGCTAAATCACAGAGTATTTCTACCATCCCCTTAATTAGTAGGACTGCAATCTTGTTCTTTAAAGTACAGTGGCAAGGCAGCTTTCTATTAATCAAGGCCATAACTTTAAGAAGTGACCTGCATTTGGAGTAATATAACCTTGCTCTAATCATTAGTCATTTGCAGCCAAATTGAGCAGAGACTGATTACAGCTGCTGTCTTCTAACCAAGATGTAGCATTTGCTCATCCTTCAAGACTTCATTGCTGGATCATTCATGCATGTGAGTTTATAGCAACAGAATAGCACTTAAGCATACTCAAACTCTTAACCATACCAGTGGCATAAGAAGGTGCCTGTAGCCTGTCCTTTCCCCACAATCTAATGCCCGAATCTCAAAGAGGGCAACAGAATGCATCACAGTGGGGAATGTGAAAGAACCATCAAACATTCTGTAATCAGATGGATAAATTGAGAAGATGAGTCACGATTTTAGTAGGTCTAATTTTTCATCACAACAGAAAATAGAACAAAGCATGATTATGACTGTCATCTCCTTATAATATTTACCGCTAGCACATATCCCCTTCCTTTGTCTGTGTCATACTTGCAATAAGACCACATGTTGCCTAGCCCTTTAAATGCCGAGCTTATCAGGGTTCCAAGTTGAAGTCACGATCTGAAATGTGAGGGCTGCAAAGAAACGGGAAACGCAGGGATTATCCCAAGGAAGAAAAACAAGAAGACATGGGAGGTTTTAGGTAGAATCTGGGCAAAAGAGTATTTGATGGCAATAGCTCAGACAGGCAGAATTCCTTGTCCCAAGTTGCCTTTCTGGCTACAAGTCTGGAATGTTACTGTTGTTCTAGGTTATCTGACCAATCCCTCCACTGGCAGGGACTCTGAGCTTTCCCAGCTGCAGGGCTCTCTCTGGGTGAAGGCTCCCTTTCCTTCCTTGCATCAGAGGAGGGAGCACTGATATGCACTGCCTGGTGTGTGGCCTGGTGTCAGCAGCTTTCCTTGAACAGAAGGGAAGAAGTGTTCATTTGCCATCATTCACCCTAATTCACTGAAGTTTAGGGAAGACAGGATAGTTCACCTGTGACGTTTCATTAAGTGGAACACAGTTCTGTGTAGCAGATGAAGAGACTCAAATTCATTAATCCATAAGTGAGTCAATGGATTAGTGATTCCTTTGAGCAAGAAAGACTGTGGATTTAGAAATATAGGAAAACTGCAATAAGGTTTCAAAAGTACATGTATAATAGAAATTTGATGCTATCTTCCTGTTGTAAGCAGCACTTCCAAATGAAAACAGTGTCTAGCTAGGATGATTTGACTTCCATGAGTAGGGGAGATAGCCAAAAATAAAATCAGAGCTTTGAAAGACATCCAAAGCATATCATTTTTTAAGCTGTCTTTGTTCTTCCTGCTCTCCTAGATAATAATAAAAAGTCTAAGAAAAGATTCCTTATTGTTATATTTCAGAGCAGTCTCTATTCTGTAGGGAATTCTGTTTCTGCTTAGGTCTCTGAATGACAGTCAACATTTATTGTGGCAAAATTTTTTCCCTAGAGTTATAAATTAAATTTCTACGCCTCTCTGTCTTCATACCTCAAACCTCTCTGTCTGGAGGATAAGAGTCCTTGCTGGTGATTATTTCCCATCACCACCATCGTCATAAGAACAAATGATAATGCTGGAAACCCAAGGACTCTGACAAACTCCCTAACAGATCTTAGCAGTGAGGACCAGTGTTACTAAATCTCACTTAAGCCCAAGGTTCCCTGTGTGTGTGTATTTCCAAGTTATGAGCTATGTGAGCAACAAACTGTGAAAACTGAAAATAGGTGAACAGGATTTCATGTCTTTGTAACAAAGACAATGTAATGCTTCTTAATGATCTGCATAAGAATTGTGGAGTATTGTATTTTACATATAAATGGCAAGCCAGTCCCATCAATGAAAAGGTAAGTCTTATATGAATAGCCAAATTGAGCATTTTGGAGATTAAACTGGGGGAGAGAAAAGTAGTCAGGGTAGGAAAGATGTGGACTGTAGGGTCAGCAGGTTTGGAAAAGGGTCTAAGGTGAGCTCTCCTCATTGTGGGAGGGGATCCTCCAACAGAGCTTTAGGGCATGGGGGTTTTGGTTAAACTAGCTGTGTCCAGAGTGGCTGCCCAAGATATCAAATAATATTTGATATTTGGTGGTGAACAAAACTGGTCATTGGGAACTACCAGTACCCTAAGGCTATTGGTACCCCTATTATATTCTTTAGGAAGAAAAGAAAATAGATATGTGGTTTGATGACTCATTAGTGGTTTAGGTAATAGGTTATGCCATTCTATAAATGAATTGGTAGAAGTCTATCTATGGGAGGGTTTTAATCCTCATAAGCTGATTTATATGTCTGCAGGATGGTGATATTGGGGCGATCCAAGGCAGCAAGACCATCATGACTGTTTTCAGCTCCAAGCCATAATATTTGTTAAGTCCATTGAAGCTGTGACCCACACGGTCCTGTTAGAACCCAAAAAGCATGGAATTGATACAGGTTCTCAGAGATACCTCCAGAAGTCCATACTTCTCTCCTACCTATTTTCCTCATACATCCCAGTTCATCTGTACCAATATCTTTCAAACAATGTCAGCTTCCCGCCAGCCTCCTTTCCAATTGAACTTGTTACCAGCCCCTCCCTGTCTCCTGATTCTTAATCGCCAAGTCCCAGTAACCTTGTGGAAAGAGTCTTTCTTGGAGAAAGAAGGTCAGGAAGAGGTCTTCTTAGTTTTCAGGGGAGAGGAAAGCACAAGAATAGTCATTATATTGTTTTATTAACGCCCGTACTCAAGAAATAGAATTTTGTAGGGGGAGCAAGAAAGAGCGGGGATGAGAAAGATAATTTTGAAAACATGTAGTGCAGAAGAAATGAGCTCATATGCTCATATACCCTCATGTATTCAAACTCCAAAAGGTACAGAAGTCAACACCACAGAAAATCTCCTCCCTTCTCTGTCCCCAGCCTCTCTCTCCCACTGTGTAGACACAGCCAATGCTATCAGTTTCCAGTGTACCATTTTGGAGGTATGTCATGTAGATGTGGATGTACATATATTCTCTCCTCCACTCTTTTTACCCAGATGATAACATTCTGCACATGGTGTTCTCCACCTTGCGTTTTCTCCCTCGATTTGACTTGGAGATGATTTCCTACCTTCAGCAGAAAAGATTTCTCACTTGGGTGAAAGGATGGGATTCAAAGGTATGCACTGTATAAGAGAGACACAGTAAATGGCAGCTGTCCCTTTCCTACCCGAGTTTTGAGTTCACTGAGAAAATAAGACAAAGTTCAAAGAAGATGGACAGCAAAATATATGTATTACTGATAAACTGACACTAGAGAATGTAGCCCAGATGCGCAACAATTTCCTACTACTGAAACCCCAACTTAGACTTACCACCCAGTCATAAGCAGCTCAGAGAGCCTCAAGCCTCTCTACACAGTTCCCTCCCTGAAAGGCTCATGACCTGGTGAAGCAGCCACATCCCGAAAGGAAAGATGGATGGGCTCACTTACACTGGCCCAATTTCTCACTCAGACTCACTAATTAGGCAACTCACTTCGGCAAATAACGGAGCAAGAAATTAAGAATGTTTAGGAACAACTCCTTTTGATGAAAGTCAAAAAAGCATGGCAGTAACATCCCCCCACAAACCAAACATTAGGAATGAACAGTAATTAATTTAACTAGTCTCCTATTGACAGACACCAAAGATGCTTCCAAACCGTTCCTATCACAAAATGTAATGAATATGAATCTTCAATCCTTTGCTGTTACACAAAAAGTAATGAATATGAATATTTGAAAATGAATAACACTGTACATATAAAATTTCACACATATGGGTTTATATCAGAATGATGAATTCCTGGAGAAAAGGAGTGTGTGCATTTAAAATTTTTGTGAGACATTATCAAGTTGCCCTATATGGACGGTATACCAATCCACTCAGAAATGTGTGAGGGATTGTTATAACACCCTTTTCTTCACATTTTTCAACATGATGTATGAATAAGACCTTTTAATGTTTGCCAACCTAATAAACAAAATGTGGTGCCTTTATGGTGTTTTTTTCTCTCTTCTTATAAGTTAGAGTAAATATCTTTTCTTATATTCAAGAGGTATTTTAAATGTTTTCATGTCAGCTATCTTTTTATATCCTGTGTCCATTTTTCTACTGGATGGTTGTAGGCTTTGCTTTTTTTAAAGAGACTTTATTTTTTGCAGCAGTTTGGAGTTCAGAGCAAAATTGAGCAGAAAGAAAAACAATTAAGTGCAAGATACAGAGATTTCCATATGCCCTCTAGCCTAACCCCCCTAAACACAGCCTCCCCCATTATCAACATCCTGTCATGGCATGTTTTTCTATGTTAATTTGTAGACATTATTCATATTTTAGAAAATTTTGATTATGATACAAATTGCAATTTTTTCCAGGTGTTGGCATTCTTTTGATATTGCTTATCATGGTTTTGCCATGTTTAATTTATTTTTAGCAAAGTCTAATTTATCATACTTTTTTATTATTTCTTCTGAGTTTTGTATTATTCTTCGAAAGACCTTCTCTACTTTGAGATTATTAAATTTCCCCCTCCTGTTTCTTCAATTACTTTCATGGTGTCATTTCTTATATTAAAATCTTTGAACAATTTGAATGCAACAGGAAAGGATCCAACTTAGTTTTGTGTTTTCCTAGATGGCTATCCAATATCATTTTTTAATAATCCACTTTTTCTTCACCGCTTTGAAATTCTAATAATTATTCATCTTCAATTAATAGGGTGAGATAAATGAATGCAGTTGAAATGTATACATAAAGACCCCAAACCAGAAATCATCTGTTTGAAAATGTCGCCCATGATTGTTCCTCTCTTTAAAACTTTTGAAATACAGACATTTATCTGGATTCAAGTCCTTACTCATCTATTTACTAGTTGTGCAATCCTAGGTGAGAACATTTCTGAGAGTATGGCTTTGGGTTTGTTGTGAGGACTATAGGAAAGAATACATAAATAACAATTATTAATATTAATTTATTGCTTAATTATTGCCAAGTCCTGTTTTAGCCCATCCTTCCATTCCCCCACTTGCAGAGAATCTGGCAATGGATAACAATCCTACCATTCCTCTTTTGCTTATGAAACCCCAAAGGAGTGCCAAAATGCTTCAGAAACCTTTTCCATGGAAATGCCAAAGCAAGATAGGTCTGTTCCAAATTTCCTTGGAAATGCTGAAGCAAGATAGTCTGTTCCAAATTTCCTTGGGGGTATACGTGGGTGTTTGATGTGGCTGAGCTTATATATAGTTTAATGGAAACTATGTTTAGCACTGTTATTTAGGATACAAATTCAGGAATAGAGTCAATATTTATAGAAGTAAATAGAAAGATGTTCTTGGTTGCCTATTGAAGATACCAAGATCTGGAATTAGGGAGAAGTGATCCTGGAAGACCTAAGGCAGAGCAGGTAGTGTTCTTCCTACCATTTCTCAAATAGGACTAGAAGAAAAGTTAATCTGTCTCATTTTCAAGTTCTTCAATTCAACTACCCAAAATAGATCTGCCATATTTTCAAATATATCCAGAACAATAAGTTTGCCAATTTTCTTGGTTCCAACCTCTACAAAATAACAATGATCAGAACGTCTTCTTTTACGATCACAAACTTTCTTGTTGCTGCTTTAGTCCTTCTTTGTTCTTTGTGGAAATGAAAAATAGCTGGTCATCATCTGTTGCTTCATATTCCAGAAAGTAATTAATAACTGTATCTCAGCCTCTACTTACATTATGAAAATACCAGTTCCTTTAACGTTCCCCCAAATGTTCATTGAATTATTCAGCTAGGGAAGAACAAGGGAATTACTACCAATTATGATAATAAGACGAGAGGTAAGTTAATCCCAGCAAAATAAGAATGAGTATTAGTGGTTGATGAGTGCACTTTGTAAAGATTTCAATGGTCAGAATTTTTAATTATTCTTGGAAACTGACTCTTGGCAAAAGATAGCACTTGTAGCTAATACCGGTAGATGCTGCGTGGTAATTATGTAATGCAGTTTGGCATACTGTGGATTTAAGTGTTCAGAGATGTATGTTAACGAGGAAAGACAAAATATGTGTTTTGCTGTTTTGATGCTTATTTGTTTTCTGTTAAAATAAATTAAGTGTTAATGGAAGAGTGTCTCGGGTAGAATCACAAAATCATAGATTTTCCTACTGCAATAGATGTAATGGGATCATTCAGCAGCCTGACTTTACAGACGAGGAAACCAAAACTCAGAGATGGAAGGGCATTCACCCAACTTGTTTGGTGTGTTGGTGGCCAAGTTGGGACTCTTAGTATGTATTGTATATCATTTACTTTAAATTTTTTTTAAATGTTTATTTATTTTTGAGAGAGAGAGAGAGAGAGAGAGAGACAGAGTGTGAGCAGGGGAGGGGCAGAGAGAGAGGGAGACACAGAATCCAAAGCAGGTTCCAGGCTCCGACCTGTCAGTGCAGAGCCCGACGTGGGGCTTGAACTCACAAGTCATGAAATCATGACCTGAGGTGAAGTCCGACACTTAACCAATGAGCCACCCAGGCACCCTTATATTACTTTTTAAGGAAAACACTTATTTGATTGACAATGGTGTTGCAAACATTTTGCACCAATTTTTTTTTTTCTTCATTCCTTTACTTGCTCAGAGTGGAGCCCAACACAGGGCTCAATCCCACAAGCCTGGGATCACAACTCCAGCAGAAACCAAGAGTTGGACACAACCGACTGAGCCACCCAGTTGCCCCAACAACAGGTTTTAATAACATTTCCTGACATGCAGTGTGGGCTTGCAAAGATCACAGAACCCAGATTTTTCTGGATAGTTCCATTTTCAAATTCTCTGTTTTACTCAGAATCTAAGTGAAGCTTGGAAACCCATGCAGACTTTCCACAGCCTTACTTACATTAGATAATCCATAAACATCTCTTGACAGACCTCACAGCATTGCTGATTTGGTCAAGCCACCAACTTTCCCCCATAATAAACCACAGCCAGAGAAATGAGTCAGGTACGTGTTCAGTTTGTCATTCCTACAAAAAACCTAGAAGCCCCCTTTGGGAAAACGTGCTGTGGAAATAACAAGCCTTGTTTTAAATGTGTACTTGCCATCTGGATTCTAGAATAAATCTTAAAAACAGCATCTCTCCTGTCAAGTGGGCATTGACCTTTGACAAGGAATCCAGGCTGTTGTTCCAGAAAGGAGCTGTGCCCAGAGGACTGGGTGGGAGACAATTCTGCACGGAAGTCACAGAGACTAACAGGGTGCGTCTCCCAATTTCAGCAGAACATCATTTATCTGCTTGTCTGAGTGCTTTCAGGCCTGATACACGAGCTGACGATATCAGAGAAAATAATATATACGTTTTTGACAAATGGGGCAGGAATTACCTGGGAGGTTTGAGTGATGGGTATTGATACTGATTAACGACATGTTCACAGCAATCTCTTTGTTGGTACTCCTGCTTCTTCAGTGGCAGAGATAGAGACTTTCTTGAAAGCAATCACAGGGGTCTCACTCGAAGGAATGAACAGAGCAGGGTCATTATTGCTGTCTCACCATTACTGCCTCGCTAGTCTGTAAGAGACTACACCTGATTCCCAGTGACTGCAGGGATTTGGTTACAAATGGGTCTACTCTCTGAGGGGCTGCCCAGGGGAATGACTCATCAGGACAGTGTTCATCTCTGTCAGCTGCCTCAGACACAGGTTTGTGACAGAGGAATGCGAGAGCCAAGAACTGGGCTTGGGGGGCTTTCTCATTCCTTCCTTCCCTCATTCAGATGATATTTTGTTTGAGAAGTGTGCTTACTGTCCAGTCATTATAAGCCAAACGTATAACATGAGGCAAAGGTTGCTGTAATGTTGCAACGTAGAATAAAGAGCGGTCTAATTTATATTTCTTTACCTGGACTTTGATACGAGTCCTTGGTTCTGAGGAGCCTGGCTCTAGGTCAGGCCTGCCTTTGCCTTGTGGTCTCGCTGCTGGAGCAGGGACCTGGGGTGTCATGATTTTGCTTTCCACAGTCACACTGTAATTGCTAAAGACACAGAAAGTAAATTCTGTACAAAAAACTTAGCCCTTCACCCTTACACACATACACTCTCTCTCTCTCTCTCTCTCTCCTTCTCTCTCTCTCTCTCTCTCTCTCTCACACACACACACACACACACACACATACAGTGAAGAAGAGAGTGTAAAATTTTACTTTTTAGGCATAATATATAAAATGGCAGATAATTTGTATTACATTGTATACCTAACAATTCAAACCATGTTTTACCATTCTTGTGCAAACTTGTTTTCTGAAAAATTAGATCATATACAGGAAGGACGACTTATGAAGATGCATGGTCTGGTGTTTTTGAGACTTGCGAGGACAGCCTCTTCTGAGCGAAATGCAATCTCATTGACTTTTATGTCCTTCCTTTTACCCACATTAATGGGGAGAGACTTCAGTGTTCAGGTAAGTAATTTTTGTGGTTGAATCAGAAGGATTTTGAGTGATGTGTGAGAAAAAGCATTCCCACGTTTCTCCTCTCGTCCAATTAACTTCACCTAAGTGTTCTTGGAGGACTTGCTTCCAGAGAGGTCTATTTATGAAATTCAAGGATAAGGAGAAGATAAAAGATTTTCTTCTGACAAGAGGAAACGGACTCCAACTTTAGCTTTAAGAATTAATGTTATATTGGCTGTAATGGCTAGAGGAAATTCTCTGCATCAAGCCCCAGGAACATCCATCCACCTCCCACTAGCCTCGGTGGCTCAGGTGACTGATTAAAAGCCAGGGTCAGAAATTACTCTAATGAGTTTTTCAGAAAGTGGGTAAAATGTATCCTTTTGGGTACAAGTATCTCTTACTACAGAAGAGCTCCAAACTGCGAAAAATACGCAAGCAACATTTTAGGCAACATGTTGTGTGGTAAATGGAAAAGAGTTACCCGAGGTTTAGCAGAGTCGAGAACAGCTGAAAGCCCAGCTTCAGATAAGTCTGTCCGGCTTTGTAATGGGCTCTGAACAGTCCACTGGACAGGATGACCTTCCTCTTTCTCATATTGTCACAGCTCCAGTGTTTAAAACTCAACGGTCTCTTGCAGGTGGACACTGCGGAAAGGGCAGCTGGTAAATGTTCTGTGCGCAACGTGCATACTCCAGCAAATGCTGTGTGATCAAACACAAACATACACCCTCCATGTGCTGTCTGTAGCATGAATATGTCAAGATGCTTTACCCAAAGGCTGTGGGTTTGAGATTTTCAAATGAAATGGTTATACTTCTTCCTATGTCTCTTTTCTCAACAGAGTTGATGGAACACGAATTGAAGAGTTCTCTCATCCAAGGCAACTTTTCAAGCAAGGAGGCTAGACATGGGGACAGAAGCCAGGGAACCTTCCTTTCTCCCTGGGTGCTAATCTTCCTCCTCTCCTTGCCCACCTTCCATACTGATTCCTGGGATGCTGATTGATGCAGGTCACGTCCAGTTTTCAATTCTGTTTTCAATTTCAGTGACTTTACTGGCATGCTAAGGTATACAAGTATGACTCTGTCTTAGAAGGAGTCGTGTTTGGTATCTGTTTCCCATAACTTCTTATTTCTGTGACAGGGACAGTGCTGACTGCTTCTACATACTGCATTTTTTTAGACAAGAGGTACAGGTCTACACTTCTCACTTGCTAATCAAGGTCGACTTACTGGTTTTGCTAGTTGAGAGAAAATGTAATTTTTTTTTTATTATGTGAAATTTATTGTCAAATTAGTTTCCATACAACACCCAGTGCTCATCCCAAAAGACGCTTTCTTCAATGCCCATCACCTACCCTTCCCTCCCTCCCACCCCCCATCAACCCTCAGTTTGTTCTCAGTTTTTCAGAGTCTCTTATGCTTTGGCTCTCTCTCCCACTCTAACATCTTTTTTTTTTTTTTCTTTTTTTTCCTTCCCCTCCCCCATGGGTTTCTGTTAAGTTTCTCAGGATCCACATAAGAGTGAAAACATATGGTATCTGTCTTTCTCTGTGCGGCTTATTTCACTTAGCATCACACTCTGCAGTTCCATCCACGTTGCTACAAAAGGCCATATTTCATTCTTTCTCATTGCCACGTAGTACTCCATTGTGTATATAAACCACAATTTCTTTATCCATTCATCAGTTGTAATTTCTTTTTAAAAATTTAATATTTATTCACCTTTCGGAGAGAGAGACAGACAGAGCATAAGGCGGGGGCGGCGGTGGAGGAGAGAGAGGGAGACACAGAATCCGAAGCAGGCTCCACGCTCTGAGCTGTCAGCACAGAGCCCAATGTGGGGCTTGAACCCATGAACCCTGAAATCATGACCTGAGCCAAGGTCGAACACTTAACTGACTGAGCCACCCAGGTGCCCTGAGAAAATGTAATTTCTAACTTTTCTGTGGGCAGAGCAGATGAGGAGCCCTGACGCTAGAGGCCAACAGTGCCATGGTCAAGAGCATGGGCTTACAGTCAGCCTGTGTCAAGTCCAGGCTCTCCACTCATTACAAGACAAGTCGTCTAACTTCTCCAAGTTTCTGATTTCTCTCTGTGCAACTTTGGTAGTGTTTGAATTTTGTAACATGAGCATACTTACTTATTCAGAAAGCAATAAAAATATATTAAAATAGCTAAGCCAAGGAGATGTGATGTACAGGATGTACCGGAAGAGGAAACCCTGGAGGAGTTGTTTGGAAAATATCGTAGTAATCTGATCTGAGATGAGGAGATCCTACACTTGGAATAAGACTGGAGGGGATGGATGGATTAGAAAACACAGCCTGGGATTTAAGCACTGAATGAGGGAGAGAGTTAGATTGGGCTGAGCTGTGGCAGCTAGTGGATGGCTCTCTCCAGAAGCAGTTCTTTGCATGGGGCTTCTCCTTCTCAGACCCTCCCACCTCCACCATCCCCTCCTCCACTCTCTGTCCCCACCTTTCTCCCTTCTTTCTCCCTTTCCACTCTCATGATTGTCTGATGAATTCCAAACTAGAACTCCTCTCCAGCCCCCCTTATCTTTACATTTTCTATCTCACTAGAGACTTCTGATGTGTGTTACATGATTCTAACAAATTCCTGAGGTCTTTCTGCTATAATTCCTCCTTCTGTTATAATGTGGAAAGTGGTAGAGTATTTGCACAGAGGGTGGTAATGACTATTCTCACTCCTGAACACATACCCATGACTTCACAGCTCCTGCCATCAAGAGTTGAAGTCTACTTCTGCACCCTTTAAGTCTGGGTAGCCTTGTGACTTGGTTTGGCCAGTAGGATGTGGCAGAAGTGACATTTTGAGAATTCTGAAGCCTCTGTTCTCACCCTCCCGGAATGTCGCTCTGAGCTCACTAGGTCAAGAAGCCTGGCCCAGGCACGTGGAAGAGAAGCCAGCGCCCCCTCCCACATTCCCCAGCAATTTCCAAAGATGTGCAAGGGGCCATCTTAGACCATAGTTGAGCTGCTAGGTGACTGAGATGGCATGAATATTGGTCTTGGCCAGACCAGCCCAAGTTGCTGAACCACAGAAGCATGAGCAAATCAACAGCACTTACTTAAAGCATCTAAGTTTTAGATGGTATGTTATGCAGCAATAGAAAACTGAGGCAAGGATTCTGATTAAATGTGGTGTTAGGACATTCCCTCTTGTTTTTTATAGGTATATCTGTGAATTCACAAACTGGCAGGTAGTAGTCACAGGTAAGGGAGGAAATAGCAGGTGAGCAGATACGAACCTTGGGGCTGTCCCTGCTGGAGCACTTTCTTCCCAGAAATAGCAGCATAATTGCTAGCAGAAGTTTTCCTGTAGAAGATTTAACTTTTCACTTACCGAGCAAAGATACATGGCAGAGGTCTCAACATTTCGTTCCCATCTTTTCTTGTGGGTAAATACCAAGACTAAAGTCCATGATATTCCCCAAATCTAGATCTTTTTCTGTGAAAATTTAGGAATCTAGGCACCATAGACAAGGTTATCTTGTCTGCAAAGTTTGCATCACACCATCTTGAGTTAGAATTGAAGGGAGTTGAGTTCTAGAATATAACTGCAAGGAACAAAGGCCCATGGAAGAGATGGACACGCTGAACTGAGCTGGTGTCGCATCAAATGACCCCCAAGTCGAGAACCAAACACAGGGTGACTTGGGGTTATTGCAGAACAGGGCATGGAACTGGTAACGTAGAAAAGTACAGTCCAGGGGTGCCTGGGTGGCTCAGTCTACTAAGGACCTGACTCTTGATCTCAGCTCAGGTCTTCATCTCAGGGTTGTCAGTTCAGGCCCCGCGTTAGGCTCCACACTGGACATGAAGCCTACATTAAAAAAAAAAAAAAAAGGTGCTATCCACTGGGTCAACGGTGAGAGGTGGTGGAGCCCGAGGATCGAGAATGTATACAGTGTTTAAAGGGGACAATCACTGCTCTACTCCCCTGATGTTTTTGGAATGAAAGCCTGTCATCACTAGTGCCTCCAATTTTTCAAGAGGAGCTAAAACTATGGGTTGTTACATGAAACCACTCAAGTTTAAAAAAATTTTTTTTAGATTTATTTTTTTGATAGAGAGAGGCAGAGCACAAGTGGGGGAGGGGCAGAGAGAGAAGGAGGCACAGAATCCGAAGCAGGCTCCAGGCTCTGAGCTGTCAGCACAGAGCCCGATGCGGGGCTCGAACTCGCGGACCGTGAGATCGTGACCTGAGCCGAAGTTGGCCGCTTAACCGACTGAACTACCCAGGCGCCCCAAAACCACTGAAGTTTTAAAAGCCACTTAATAGTTTTAGAAGAACGTAAAACCCTGGGAGGGGCACACAAAGCATGTCTGTAGGATACCAACTTATAACTGTGATAAAAAATGGCATTTACTATATCTGATAGCTGGTAGATTCACCATGTTTGACATCCAGTATTCCAGCGACAGCCGTAGTGCTGAGCTCCTGCTCTATTGTCAGGCTTTAGTTGCTGGGTCGTGAGGAGCTGCAGAGGACATTGGCACAGGGACAGGGTCCTGAGGCCATGTGGTAGCATTCAGTAGACGGCAAAGAGCAGTGGCTCTTTTCCAGCCAATGCGGGATTATGTCAACATCTGAACAGAGCGTCGTGTCTGTTGGTATCTACCGGATGATGATCAGCTTTGTAACAAGGAGAGCAAGTTCGCAGTGCTCCCTATTTTTTTTCAGTATTTTATTTTCTGTTTTACTATTGAAAGCAAAAGGATTAATGTAAAATCTTGCTGCTGAATATGATAGCAGTTCTTGCTTTTATTCCCAAATGGCTCCTCCAGTGTCCAGCAATTGTCTCCACGGCAACTACTTATGTTTTTATAAATCTTAGATTGCAATGAGCTGGGGAGGAAACAAGGGTAATGGCAAAACCTTTACAAGCCGCAATTTTCTTTCAAACATGAAAAAGTTTCTAATAAAAGCTCAGATCCTTTGCTTTCCAATTTATACCTATATCTCCAGTGTCTGAGTACTGGTTATAACCTAGACAAATAAAATGTATAGCTCAATCAATCAAATATTTATTGAATATCCACTGTTCATCCAGCACTTTGCTAGACGCCGTCAGGAATTCAAAAGAAAAACCAAGCTCTGAAAGACCGTCACAGTTACGTGGAGAAATAAAAGGGGTATCAGGGCAATAGTTGAAGCAGAGGGCACAAAGGAGAGGGATTGATCTGAGTGGAGCCTCATGTGGAGAAATGATGACAGGCGACCGACGAAGGGAGAGAAATTTGAATTCTGAGCTGTCAAAGTTTATCTTCTGCCTCTAAATACCCTGCTGTTTCACTTAAACCATCGCCTCCCTTTCTGTAAGACCTCCAGGGATATTCCCACCATGCCTCACAGTAACTGTTAGATGCTCAAGATTCCTAGATATCCCAGTATACACAACATTGAATATACTGCCTGCCCTGGTGATTTCCAGCCCACCTCACCTTCCTTCACCTTCCCACACACTTGGGTTGTGCCCTTGGTAGAACACAGTAACTCAACAGCATTTGCCTCTGGCAAGCCTCTGTCTCTTTTCTGGACACTGCTTCAGGATCAGCTCTAACTGAATTTAGCTGCGCCCTCCTCCCCGCCCCAGGGACACTGCCTCCCTTGAAGTACCATCAAGCAAAGGCTCCCAACCGCTCAACCCCGTGTGTTCCAGGGCCAGCAGGTACTTATGGTCTCTTTGCTTTTACTCTTCAAAATATTTTCTCTTCCTAGTTTATTAAAACAAAAGACGAAAAACAATTAAACGAAAAACACAGGTCATTTGAAAACGTGACTCTACCATATTGCCTGTCTTTGTCGTTGTCAGCAGGGACTTACAGACTTTACCCAGGAATACATTAAAACTGGACCCTCACCTTCTTCTCCTTGGTTGTGTTAATAATTCTGACCAATTTCAAGCTCAGAGCCTGGAGCCTGCTTCAGATTCTGTGTCTCCCTCTCTCTGCCCCTACCCCACTCATGCTCTGTCTCTCAAAAATAGATAAGCATTAAAAAAATAATTCTGACCAATTTCATATTCCAAAGGAGAGAGTTTATCTAACAGTGTTTTTGTAGTTTTGTGATTTCCTCAGCAGCAATGATCTTTTTCTCCATATCACAACCATCCGGTCCTAAGATGCATTACAGATTTTGTTATGACCCTAAATCGTTCATTTCTAAAACTTAGTTTCAAGCATCTGGCTTCTAACTTCCATCTCTTATCCTTCCAGATCCTTTTTTCCTAGTATTTCCATTCTGACAAGGTTTCAAATTTATTAGGGCATACAGTCCATTGACTATCAAATTTATTCTCCTTACTATTCCTTACCTTGCCTCGTTCATAAAAGAATTTGTACACTAATGCCAAAAGAAAATTCCGAGAGCTTTCCTTGATATAAATATTTTATTGAGTGAGAAATAAACTGTTCTCAAACATGGATACTTCAAACCTGAAGCTGGTATGAAGGTCACAGGTATGATGTTACAGGATGGCTTATAAAGTGTAAGTGAGGAAGACGCTCAACTTTCACAAAGATTGGTTATTACAATGGGAATTTCCAGACAGCAGGGATTGTTTAAAATGATTACCTTATGCCATTTTTTTGAGGAAGATGGCTTCAGTTTTGTTTATGAATATCAGAGGTATTTCCAAGAAATAACCTAAGTTTTGCTTACCTTCATGAAAGAAGCTAGACTAAGTTTTGCTTACGCGGCTTAACTGGTTTTGTCTGCTTGGAGGATCTTTAAACCTGGTCTCCATTTTATTTTATTTAACACTAATAATATTTCAAACGTAAAAGATAACTAACGATTAATGTAATGAAAGTCCACTTATCGTCTCTCTTATTTTCATATTTTAAAATATGAAACTCCTTCTGATCATATTCCTACCTTCATGGCCTCTGAAGTAACCATAATACTGAGTATGTTTTTAGTATTTAAATTGTTTTTTGAAAATCATTTCCTACACATTATTTTCGCTTTTAATCATAGGTATGCATTGCTAAAGGAATATAGAATTGTTTTAGATTTTATAACAATTGTATTATACTTTATATATTTTATCAATTTCCCTTGTTACTCAAAATTATCTTTGTGAAATTCACTTGTATGGGTACATGGACCCCAATTCCACCATTTTCATTTGTGGCACATTATCCTATCAAATAAATATGTCACAATTTATTTATTCTTCTGATAATGGACATTATGTTGTCTGTTGTTACTATGAAGTGTGTTTTTTTCTACTACCAACTGCTGATTATATGGGTCCTTTATATTTTTTCACACTATTTACTCTTCTGTTTAACTATTGTAGAACTTCAGAATAACCCAGATTTTGCCATTGTCTTAATCTCTTCAGGCCATAGACTGGGTGGCTTATAAACAATGAATTTGTTTCTCATGGTTCTAGAGGCTGGACATCTAAGATCGAGGTGCCGGCAGATTTGGTGTTTGGAGAGAGTCGCTTCCTTGTTCATAGATAGCTGTCTTCTTATGGTGTTCTCACCTGTGGAAGGAGCAGAAAAGTTTTCCACAACCTCTTTCATAAGGACACTAGTTTTGTGTATGAGGGTTTGCCTTCATATACCACCCAAAGACCTGATCTCCAACCCCAGTCATACTGGGGTTTAAGTTTCAACAGATGAATTTGGGGGAGGACACAAACATTTGGTCTATAGCAGCTGTAACGGATTCTTTTTAAAATAAACATTGTATATTTTATTTGCTAAAATGTCTTTATCTATGATCATAAGTGGGATTGCCTGTGATTTTCCTTTCCTTCATGCATGCCTTTTTCTCATATTTGCATGAGAAAATTAGATACACCATTCTCATAGAATGAGTTACAGAGTGTTCTGTCTTCTTCCATTCCCTGGCAGAGTTTGTACAGATTGGAAATAGCTATAAACTGAATGATTGCTAGGGATCATCAATAAAAGTCGTAGGGTGGTGTGATTTTATTGGCAGATTTAAAATTGTTTTTCAAAATCTTTAATGATTAGAATTCTTCTTAGATTTTCAGTTTAATTTGGAATTAGCTTTTACAAGTCATATTTTCCTATAAAATAATTTACTTCCTTTTAGTTTCCAAAATTATTGTCCTGAAGTTGTTTTAGCATTTTTTTATCTTTCTTTTCTTTTAGTTTATTTATTTATTTATTTATTTAGAGAGAAAAAGAAGGTGAGCGAGTGCAGGGGAGGGACAGAGAGAGAGAGAGAGAGAGAGAGAATCCCAAGCAGTTTCCAAACTATCAGCACGGACCCTGACACAGGGCTCGAACCCATGAACTATGAGATCATGACCTGAGAGAAATCAAGAGTGGGATGCTTAACCGACTGAGCCACCTAGGCGCCCCCTTTTTTGTTTTTGTTTTGTTTTGTTTTGTTTTGCTTGATATTTCAAATGACTTTACTGAAGCTCTTTAATGTGGAAACTGACCGGGGCGCCTGGGTGGCTTGGTCGGTTGAGCGTCCAACTTCGGCTCAGGTCACGATCTCACGGTCAGTGGGTTCCAGCCCCGCGACGGGCTCTATGCTGACAGCTCAGAGCCTGGAGCCTGTTTCAGATTCCGTGTCTCCCTCTCTCTGTGACCCTCCCCCATTCATGCTCTGTCTCTCTCTGTCTCAAAAATAAATAAACGTTAAAAAAAAAAAATTAATGTGGAAACTAACCATATTGTTTACTTTAGATAGACTCAACTCTGGACTTTGACGGGAGCTGTATAACGTAGTTGAAAATCTTCCCTTTGCTCTTTCAATTTATTTGTTATAAAAGACAATTCATCTTAACTCTCTCAATGTCAGTCTTTCTTCCTCTTCAGTCCCTTCCTTCCTTCCTTCAACTAACTTTCATCCAATGAGGATGCCTCTTATTTATTTATTTATTTATTTATGTAGAGTATAATTGACATATAATATTATAGCAATTTATGATTCAATATTATGTATACATTGCAAAATGATCACCACAATAAGCCATATGGTAACATCCCTCACTATACATTATCACAGCACTTTTTTTTTTTTTGGTATGAGAACTTTTTAGGATGCCCTTGGCAACTTTCAAATATGTAAATGCAAAAAATTAGCATTCTTTATCATCTTTTTAATCTCTCCTCTGTTTGTGGTTATATACATCTTTTTGTTCCAAATATGCGCTTGTGGCTTCTCTGTTTTCTCTTCATTAGCCTTCTCAAAGGTTTAGTGCTTCTCCAACCTTTCCAAAGAACACGCATTTAATTTTGTGCATCTTCTCTGTGAATGTTGTTTTCAATTTCATTTATTTCCACTTATCTTTATTGCTTTATTCATTCTACTTTCCTCATGATTATTCTCATTTTCTTTTTTGTAATAGTGCATTAATTTTAAAACATTCTTATAATGACTACTAGGGCTGTTTTTCAAAAGGTTTGCTAGATTGTATTTTGTTATTGAAGTTCTCAGTGTTTTTCCATTTCTCTTACAATTTTTTTAACCCACGAATTATTCAGAAGTAAATTTTTAATTTTCAGATATATTTATTGTTTCAGTAATTTTGTAACAAATATATTTCTTAATTGTATTGTGATCAGAGTATTTGGATGTTATGATACTAATTCTATAAAATCTGTGGTCATCTTTTCCCTAAATGTTTCAAATGTGCTTGAAAAGAATGTGTAATCTCTAACCTGAGATCCTCTATATCCATAGGACAAGCTCATTAAATCTTATATACATTACCGACTTTTCTTCTGCTTTATCTGTTCATTACAGAGAATAGTATAAAAATTTCCAAAATTATAGTTTATTTGTTAATTTCTCCCTTTAATTCTATGAATATATATTTGAAGTGATGTTAACTGCTGATTACACATTTTAAATTATTGTGCTTTGTCCAGCCTTTTTGCGATATTACTGACATATAACTTACAAAAATTTGAAGTGTACATGTGATGATTCTATACACATATATATTACAAAATGATTATTACAATAAGGTTATTAACATCACCATCCCCTCACAGAATTACCCTTTTTGTGTGTGTGGTGATAACATTTAAGATCTACTCCCTTACTCTTAAATATAGAGAAAAAACTGAGGGTTGATGGGAGTTGGGGGTTGGAGGTCAGGGAAAATGGGTGATGGGCATTGAGGAGGGCACTTGTTGGGATGAGCACTGGGTGTGGTGTATGTAAGTGATGAATCACAGGAATCTACTCCTGAAGCCAAGACTACATTGTAAACACTGTATGTTAGCTAACTTGACAATAAATTATTAAAAGTAAATAAAATAAAAATCCACATAAAAAATAAATGCAAATTGTTTAAAAACAACCTACTCTCTTAGCAACTTTTATTTTATTTTTTTGTCAGTGAATCAATTCTCAATATGTTTATTTATTTATTTATTTATTCAATATATGAAGTTTATTGTCAAATTGGTTTCCATACAACACCCAGTGCTCATCCCAAAAGGTGCCCTCCTCAATACCCATCACCCACCCTCCCCTCCCTCCCACCCCCCATCAACCCTCAGTTTGTTCTCACTTTTTAAGAGTCTCTTATGCTTTTGCTCTCTCCCACTCTAACCTCCTTTTCTTTTTTCCTTCCCCTCCCCCATGGGTTTCTGTTAAGTTTCTCAGGATCCACATAAGAGTGAAAACATATGGTATCTGCCTTTCTCTGTATGGCTTATTTCACTTAGCATCACACTCTCCAGTTCCATCCACGTTGCTACAAAGGGCCATATTTCATTCTTTCTCATTGCCACATAGTATTCCACTGTGTATATAAACCACAATTTCTTTATCCATGCATCAGTTGATGGACATTTAGGCTCTTTCCATAATTTGGCTATTGTTGAGAGTCTCTTAGCAACTTTTAATTATGTAATGCATAATTGTTCATTTTAGCCACCATGATGTACATTATACCTCCAGAACTTATCCATCTTATAGCTGGAAGTTTGTACCAACATCTTAGACCATCAAGTTTGACCAATATCTCCCCATTGTCTATTTCCCCCAGCCCCTGATAAGTATCATTGTACTCTCTATTTCTTTAAGTTTGGCTCTTTTAGATTCCGTATATAGGTAAAAACATCTGGTATTTGTCTTTCTCTGTCTGACTTATTTCACTTAGTATAATGCCTTCACAGTCTATCCATATTGTGACAAATGGCAGGATTTCCTTCTTTTCTTATGACTGAACAATATTCCGTTGTACATACGATATATACATCACATCTTCTTTATCCACTCATTTGTTGATGGACGCTAAAATTGATCCCATGTCTTGGCGATTGTGAATAATGCTGTGATGACCATGGAAGTACAGATATCTCTTTGAGACAAGGACTTCATTCCCTATGAATATATGTGGAGGTGGGATTGCTGGATCATATGGTGGCTTTATTTTTAATTTTTGAGGAACCTTCATACCATTTCCCATAGTGGTTTACAGTCTAACCAACAGTGTACAAGGATTATCTTTTCTCCCTCTCCCCAACACTATCTCTTATCTATTTTGATGATGGCCATTCTAACCACTGTGAGGTAATATCTCTTTGTGGTTTTAATTTGCATTTCCCTGATGATTAGTGATGTTGAGCATCTTTTCATGTATCTGTTGGCAACTTGTACATCTTTGCAAAAATGTCTATTCAAGTCCTCTGCACCAGTCAGCCCGTTTGGAGATTCTGGGTGAACCATCTGATGGTTTATGCTACCAGGCTTGCTGCAGGAGTCCTACAACAGACTAGCCTGGTTCCTGGGTCAGCAAATGGGCAGACCTGGTGCTTGGGTACACAAGGATCAGCCTCAACCTTGGGTTTAATGGGGACAAACAGGTGCCAAGGACCACTGGGATGTGCCCAGCATCTGGATCCACAAAAGCCAGTCCAATACTGTGACTGGTTGGGAGGCTACTTTTGCAGGAGACAGCCTAGAGACTTGGGCCATGAAGGCCCACCTGGTACTAAGATTAGACTAGAGCCTGGGCTACAGGAGTTGGCCTCTAACTTGGGGCTTTGGAGGCCAACCTTGAAGTTAGGTCTGCAGGGGCTGATCTAACACTGGCACAGGTCAAGAGCCTGGATCCTTAAGAGCTGGTTTAGAGTCTTGGTCCATAGGTGCTGGCCTGACACTGAGGTGGGCTGGGAACCTGGGGCTGTAGGAGTCAGCCTGGTGCAAGAGGGGGTCAAAAGCCTGGGTCCATGGTAATCAGCCTGATGCTGGGGATGGCTGGGAGCCTGGGCTCTGGGGGCTCACCAGGAGGCTGAGTTCATGGGGGCTGATTGGGATCCTGGGGTCACAGGAACTACCCGGGGCCTCTGGAATCAGACAGCATTGGGATATGTCAAAAGCATGGGTTCATGGGAGCCAGTTAGGAGCTTGGGGCCACAGGAGGTTCCTGGTGTCCCAGAAGCCACCTGGGCCATGGAAGCCTTTCAGCACAAAGGTAGACCAGAGGCCTGGGTTCGTGGAAGCCCCTTGGGAGCCTGATGCTATGGAAGCCACCTGGGGCTGCAGGACATGGCCTAATAGTGGGGTGGGCCAGCAAAGGGGCCTGTGGTGAAGTTGGGACCTCACATCACTCTTCTCCACAGGGAGGGAGTCTCTGTGCTGCACTGCCTTGGTTTGGGGGAACGGGGGAGGATATAGTATGAATCTTTCTTTTTTATGTTATCACTGCATCTTTTTTTCTATGCTTCACTCAGATTCTGTCATTCCTCATCAAGAATCTAGATCTTATGAAGTTATTTTTGTCCATGGATTGCTGTTCAAATTTACATTCCTGCTAGGAGATGGGTGCTAGAAATTCTCATACTGCCATTTTGCTGACGTCACTCCCTATATCTGCATTTTCATCTCTAGGTATACAATGTTCACTCTAAATAAAAAGCCAAAAGGCTGGAAGGTTTAAGAAGAGACTTCCTTGTATATGGTGCTACAGAGTTTCAAATCTTTTCTTCCTATGAGTGATGGCAAAGCTTATAGTGGAGCAGATGAACAACCAGATGAAGATACGCAGGGGGAGATTCGTGGGAAAGGGTGCGAGCCTTCTGGTCCACTCTGCAAGCCATTGCCCCAGCACCTCCACATGTCCCCAGACTGGAATTTTCTTTTGTTTTCTTTAGGAATTGTGTCACTTACTCTGAAATTTCCCTTTCTGTCCCTAAGGATAAAGACCTTTAAAAACAAGCTTATCAAAGCTGGTATTAAAACTGCTATGTTTGTTAATATTTTCTGGCTTATATCTTTCGTACCTTTATTTTTAATATTTCTGCATTCTTATATTTAGGAGTGTCTATGCTAAATAACATACAGGTAAAGCCTGCCTGCCTTCTTTCTTTTTGCCCCTCCTTTCCTCCCTCCCTTCCTTCTTTTCCCTTTATCACTGTATTGAATGAAACTTTATATATCTCTAAATTACTGATACACACACATTTTACCTTTTATATTTACCTTGCCTCTTCTGTGATTTTTTTTCTTCTCCTGCCTCCTTTCAGCCTTTGCCTTTTTCATGTGAAATATTATAGACACTTGTTTAGTTTCTTTTTCTAGTTTACTAGTGGTTATTTCTAAATGGTAAATGCTTACACCTAACAAATCCTAAAACTATATCAGCATTTTTGTTCTTCTTCTGATAAACACAAGAACATCTGTATGCTTTAACGTCTCATGTCTCAACTTACCGTTATACTTGTATTTGTACCTTCCAGACTAGGCATCATTATTATTGTTTTCTATAGCCAATGTGAGTTTAGATGTGCCTGTGTTTCTCAATTTCTTCTCTTGTCATTGATTTCTGAATCTCAGATTTCTTTCTGGAGTCACTTCCTTTTTCCTGAAATATATTCTTCAAATCTTCCTTTATTGATAGTCACTTATGTGCAAACTCTGTCAGTTTTCAACTTTCTGAAAATCTCTATTTTAGTTTTATTCTGAAAGATGGTTTATTGGGTATATAGGTTTCTATGTTGACAGTTATTTTGGCTCAGCTTTTGAAAATACTATCTTACTTTCTGACATCATCATTAGAGTTGAGAAGTTAACTATTAATCCAATTGTTATTCCTTTGTGGATAATCTTCATTCTGTAGCTGTTTTTGTTTGTTTGTTTATTTGTTTGTTTGTAGCTGCTTTCAAGATATTCACTTGGCTCTCTAACACCTTATATTGTGGGTTAAGATGGAGATTATTTTGGATTAGTTGAATATTCCAAGTCTGTGTATATATATATATATATATATATATATATATATATATATATATATTATAGTCCATTCTGGAAAAGTCTTAACCACTAACTCTTAGAATATTGCCCCTCTCCACTTCTCTTGTTAATCCTTTCCATTCTTTCTAGAACTCCATTGAGATGCATGTTAGGCTTTCTCATTTGAAATAAATGTTACTGCCATGATTCTCAATATTCCAAGATTATTCTCTTCCATATTGACTCTGGGTGTGTCCTCATTACTTCCTTTGCCTAATGAGATATTATCAAATATGACATAAGAGGGCTTGATAATGCACTTGAGTATGACAGTTTGGTCCCTTGGAACACTCCACTACCATGTGAAGAAACTTATCTAGACATCTTGGGGATGACGATTTTATGAGGAGAGAGGTTCAGCTATCCCAATTTTCCAGGCTGAGCCTAATCAATACTTAAGATATTCCTGGGTAAGTGAGTATGAGTCTAGGCGGAACTAGCGACAGGACTGCCCATCCAACTCACAAAATGAGAAATAAGCTAGTGTTGTCATAAACTGCTATGTTTTCAGGTGGCTTGTTATGCAGCAGTAGATAACCGATACATCATTCACTCTTCTACATCTCCTAATCTCTCTTTCAGAGTTTTTGTCCTTTGTGTCTGTTTCCTTAGGGGTGACTTCTTTAGCTCTGTTTTCTAATTTAGTTATTTGTTCTTCTGCTAACATGTTCTTTAACTCATCCACAGAATTTCAAATTCCAATTATTATATATTTAGTTTCTAAATTTGTTTGGTGCTTTGTTCAAATCTGTCTACTTTTTGATTAGCATTGGGTTTCTCATGCATTTGACTCAGCATTTTATTTCTTTATGCTTTTTAGTACTATTTCTTTAAAGCTAAATAATCAAAGAAATAAAGTATGAAATGAGCTTTCATTATCTGAAAGTCTGAGGAGTCCAACTTTGTTCTTGATTTTCCCTCTGCAGTTCAGCCATGGTGGCTTGTTTTCTCTTGGGATTCTAATCTTGTATTTAGGATTAGAAATTCTATATTTTCTGGGTTGAGGGCATACCATTACTGTCCAGTTTCTTAGTCTTGTTCCACTAACCTGAGTTGTGCCAGGACCACTTTTATTAATTTCTTGGCTTGGCATGTATTGCCCTGGACAATATTATAAATTCAAAACCCAACACTTGTGAATAGGACTGTGGTTAAAATTGTCCAGGATATTTTTTTAAATCCAGATCCTAAATCAAGTTGGAAAATTTCTATGGTCATCTTTCTTTCTGGAAGGCAAGTATTGTCATAAATCACATTTCAAAGCAGGTTTAGGTACGTGTCTCAAATACCAAAACCCGGTGGCCATTAAAGACTGCATCTCAGATGGACAAATACTTCCAGACCAGCAGAACTTCTGTAATGGTTTCACCCTCTGTTTTCAGCTTCCTCTTTACTTTGGATCTATGAGGACTTCTATGATTTTTTTGTGAGTTCTGCCATATAGTTGAGAGGATGTTTGCTATATTTTATCAAACATTTCAAGTTCTTTTTTTAAACCGTGAGGTTGTCAGATTATTGAGAACACCATACTGCCAGAAATAGAACTCCCATTTCCTTTTCACCAATTTTACTTAGAATTTTATGTTCTCCACTCACTAACTACTCTTTACCAAAGGCAATGGCTGATTCTCCATCCCATCTTAATTGATCTCTTATTTGCATTTGATGCATTGGGTGACTTATCCCTTAAAATATTTTCCTACTTTGGATTCTGAGGCACCATGTCTTCCAGTTTCTTTCCCTATTCCTTTCTCTCTTTTTTTGCAGGAATCTCTTCTGTCAGACTGCAAGTTTGAGAATGTTCCAGGGGCCAGTGCTCAGGCCTCCTCTTCCATCCTAAGTGATCATACCTGTCCCATGACATCACAAGCCATCCATGGACTGACAACTCTTCAATTCATCCATGCACTGATGACTCTTTACCTCCTAAAAACTTTTCCAAGTTTGGGTGCATGTATTCAGCTCAGTACTCCTCTCAGGTATTGTGGTAGGCTGAAAAATGCCCCCTTCCCCCAAAAGATGTCCACACCCTAATCCCCAGAACCTAAGAATATGACCTTATTTGGAGAAAGACAAGTCTTTGCTTATGTCACTAAGCTAAGGATCTTGAGATGAGAAAATTATCCTGAATTATCTGGGTGGAACTTAAATGCAATGTGTCCTTATAAGAAGAGACAGGAAAAAAATTACACATGGGAAGAACAGAAGACACGCAGTAGAGAAGAAGGCAATGTGACCATGGAGCCAAGTAATGCCAGAAGCCATTGAAAGCTAGAAGGTAGAAAATGGGATTGAGCCTCCAAAGGACATGTGAGCCTGCTGATACCTGGAATTCAGCCCATTGGAACTGAGTTTGGACTTCTGCCCTCCAGAACTGTGAGAGAATACATTTCTGTTGTTTTAAGTCACCACATTTGTGGTGCGTTGTCACAGCAGCCACAAGAAACTAACACATATGTCTATCAGGACTCTTGATTTTCTCCCCCAACTCTGCTCTAACTTCTATTCATAATTACCACTTCCGTTTTCAAAAAATCAACTATAATCCCTAATATTCTTTTTTCTCCCTCTAGTCATCCAATTCAACAGCATATCTAGTCAATATTACCTTCAAAATATAATCTAAATGTTTTCTTGTCTTTCCACCTCCATCCATAGACACCATTATCTCTTACCTACAATGGTCTCCTATAAGATCCCATACTTCTGTTGTGCCACCTAACAGTCCATTCTCCACATAGGTATCATATTTATCTCTAAATATGTAAATCAAATAAATATCTCCCTTACTTAACATATCCCCAGTGACTTCCTTTGCTGTTAGCTTAAACACCAAATCCTTTATAAGAACTTATATGACCTGCTCCCTATCTCCCCAGCCCTTCCCATCCCTCATTATGGCTGTCCCTCCAGCACATTAAGTCTGTTCCAGTCTCAGCCTTCATATTTATTCTTCCCTTCCCTGGAACACTCTGCCTTGAGATTTTCATGTTCGCATCTTTTCATTATTACGATCAAAAATCACCTCCTCAGAGAGGCCATCACTATGTATATCTTTGTCTCTATCATTTCTATCTTTATGTGCCTGTTTTCTTTTTTCCTTCCTTTCTTTCTCTTCCTTCCTTCCTTCCTTCCTCTCTTTCTTTCTCTTTCTCTCTCTCTACCTGCCCAACCTCATTGCTATCTTTCTATTAGCCAATGGCTACCTTATTGGTCAGCACAAATCTAGAGTAAACCCCACTTCTACCTGTACCCCACCCAGTAGCTATAAATCTCATTGCACTGTTTCATTTTACTCAGAGAACTTTTTACTATCTGAAATTATCATATTTATTTATATGGTTATATTCTGTCTCCCTTCTACTTGCTATGAAGTCAGAGCAGTGAGAGCAGAGACCTCGTCTGCTTTGTTCACCACTTTTCCCAGTGCTGAATTTGGTAGTTATGGTTCAGTTAAAGCCATGTCAAGAGGCTCCAGCAACACTGAAGTAACTGCTTGACTTTTCCACCAGTCAACATGTGACCACAGATATTAATACTAGGCAACATTTAATGGGTACATTTTATATGCCAGAATTTGAGCTAAGCTTTTAACTTAAATTGCTACTTAAGTGTTCTGTAACTCTATGAAGTGTTATTATTATCTCCACTTTATGGATGAGGAAATTAAAGCTTAGAGAGGTTCAGTAATTTGGAACTCAAATCACAGTCTACTTAAAACTTAAGTTCTTATTTATCACCACTGTCCAATATTGCTTCTGTCTCTTCAGGAAACATCTACAAATTGAGAGAGTTTAGCTTAGATAATCATTTTCTTTCCCTTGGCTTTAATATTCTTTAACTCTATAACTTGGCACATAATATTTTTATACAGGGATCAACAAATTATGGTCTGCAGGCCAAATTTAGCCTACTAACTGTTTTGTAAATAAAGCTTTATGGGAATATAGCCAGGCTCATTTGCTTCCATTTTGTCTTTGCCCACTTATATGCTACATCGTCTGATTTGAGTGGCTGTGATGGAGATTTCTTGACCTGCAAAACCTAAGATATTTATTATGTGGCCCTTTGCAGAGGAAGTCTGCTGACCCCTGTTATCAAAGTTTATAACAGTCAATTCTCTACGTATGTCATCGATTAGTAATCAAACTCAAATCATAATATTGTAATTTATGTTTTCAAACTATCCACTTTGTGACAGGTTTCAGTATATTGATTAATTTATATTTGTTTATTTTTTCCAGTGTCACTGAAATATAATTGATACACACCATTGTGTAAGTTTAAAGTATACCATACATTGATTCGATATAATTATATATTGCAAAATGATTACCACCATGGAGTTAGCTAACACCAGCATCATGTCACATAATCACCACTTCTTTCCTTTTTTTTTAAATGTTCAATTATTAACTTTGTGAGAGAGAGAGTGCACACACGTGTGCATGCAAGCTGGGAAGGGGCAGAGAGAAAGAAAGAGAGAGAGAGAATCTCAAGCAGGTGTTGCATTGTCAGCACAGAGCCCGACGCAGGGCTCAATCCCACAACTGTGAGATCAGGACCTAAGCCCAAATCAAGAGTCTGATGCTCAACTGACTGAGCCACCAAGGCACATCATCACTTCTTTTTTATAATAAGAACATTTATGAGCTACTTTCTTTGCAATTATCTTAATAATTCATTTTCTTATGTATTTTCTATAATTTTAAAGCAATACATACCGCTTTCCATATCATTTTTAAAGGCAACATACATTTATCCTAGAACATTTATGAACAACATAACTATTAAAAAATCCATAATGAGTCTGCTATGTAGAGGTAACTACTGTCTTCTGTTGGTATATTTCTTTTTAGAACTTTCATTTTTACAATTAGGATCTTACTGCTTCTGTGTGTGTTTTCCCAAGGAACAGTTCTGAGGGATAGTCTTGGGTTGACAGTGGTGACTTTCTATGGAAGTAATTTAATTTCTATTTTCTTTTTTTACCTGAAATTTATTGTCAAAATTGTTTCCATCTAACACCCAGTGCTCATCCCAACAAGTGCCCTCCTCAATGCCCATCACCCACTTTCCCCTCCCTCCCACTCCCCATCAGCCCTCAGTTTGTTCTCAGTTTTTAAGAGTCTCTTATGGTTTGGCTGCCTCCCTCTCTAACTTTTTTTTCCTTCCCTTCTTGCACTGTTGGTGGGAATGCAAACTGGTGCAGCCACTCTGGAAAACAGTGTGGAGGTTCCTCAAAAAATTAAAAATAGATCTACCCTATGACCCAGCAATAGCACTGCTAGGAATTTACCCAAGGGATACAGGAGTGCTGATGCATAGGGGCACTTGTACCCCCAATGTTTATCGCAGCACTTTCAACAAGAGCCAAAGTATGGAAAGAGCCTAAATGTCCATCAACTGATGAATGGATAAAGAAGTTGTGGTTTATATACACAATGGAATACTAGTTGGCAATGAGAAAGAATGAAATATGGCCTTTTGTAGCAACGTAGATGGAACTGGGGAGTGTGATGCTAAGTGAAATGAGTCATACAGAGAAAGATACCATATGTTTTCACTCTTATGTGGATCCTGAGAAACTTAATTTCTATTTTCAAGGGATTTAACAAACCATGTCACACTACACCTGATCCACAGGTGGTCACTATGGTTTCATCATTGTATTGTCTCCTCCTAGAGATTTCTTTCAAAAACTATACATGAGCACGATAAGCATTAGCATCTGGAGTGCCAAGAAGTTCAAATGAGAGAAGACCCTTTGGTGTTGCTCTATTTCATTTGATCCTGAAATCACAATGGCCACGGTATCACGTTTCTATTGTGGAGTCAGAAGCATGCAAAAAAAAAAAAAAAAAAAAAAGTTGTATTTTATACTGAGCAGTAATTTTTGTGAGAGAAAGCTCTTCACTAAGAAATTTTATTGCTTAAGGGGTGCCTGGGTGGCTCAGTCGGTTGAGCATCCGACTTTGACTCAGGTCATGATCTCATAGCTCATGAGTTCAAGCCCCATGTCAGGCTCTGTGCTGAAGCTGGAGCCTGCTTCAGATTCTGTGTCTCCCTCTCTCTCTGCCCTTAATCCACTTGCATTCTGTCTCTGTCTCCCTCAAAAATAAAAAATAAATAAACATTTAAAAAGAAATTGTATTGCTTATGATGATCTACCGGAGAAACATAGGTTTGCTGTTCATTTGAGACACTAGAACCTAGTGTTAAAAGTAAAAGTTGTGATACAGATTCAAACTCTGCCTCCTCTGGTTTTAAGCTGTGTGACCTCAGGAAATTTATTAACCGATTTATGCCTCAATTTCTTCATCTGTAAAATGGGCGTAATTATTAGAATGAATTCCTAGGGTCTTTTATTCAATGAGTTAAAATATATAAAGTTACTTAGAAGACTACCTAACATGGAGTAAATATGCTTAGCTTAGCCATTTACTACTTAAATGAGAACATCACATTTTTGGAGGGAAAGAAATGATTAGTTTTACTTGTATTGAAATGGAGTCACTTTTTGAAGATGAAAATACTCATTTAATCTATGGCAGTACTTGCTCAATATAGCACACGTATTGAATCCATTTTGAGGTAAGTTTTCAAATTCCAACACTGAGCGATTGAAGAAAGCCTTGGCTACTATTTAAACTATTTTCCTAAGGACTTTACTTAAATTGGCTCTCCTTTTTCATTCTTTCAGAATCTAGAAGAAAACATCCCTTTTTAGCATACTAAGCCCTACTCTTCCTTTCCTCCCTGGTGGCTAATTTTTATTTCAATTTTGTCCTCTAGGATAGAACCAGAGAGCCAGCATGGCCTCAGCCACATTTCTGTCTTAGTGACAGTCTGAGCAACATGAGCTTGAACCAGCTCCTCAGTCTTTCTGAGCATCTGTTTTCTCAACTCTGGAATGAGTATACTAATAATAATTCTCTTTAACTCACAGAGAAATCATAAGAATCAAATCAGATAATGTGAAAGCTATAAATACAGTATTATACATATATACAGTATCACACATATATATCATACATAAATACACATATATAGCTATAAATACGGCATTTTATTTATGGATTGCTACAATTGCCATAATTCTAGCCATATACATTCCTAAATCTGGAAGGATCGTTGGTCCATTGTCAGTCTCATGGGGCCACAATGCCTAGTGGACAACATGTTGGTCTATTGTCCTTGTCGATCATGGTACAATTGCCCACAATCAACTCTTCCAACTCTACTGACGCCAAGCTCACATTCAGTGAGGTAGCCTCAACAGAGCAGCAAAAATGCAATTCCTCAGTGTGAACAACAGGCAAGCATGTATGGAGAAAATGGATGTTTTTCTAGGAATGGTAGGGAACAACATCTGGCAGATGGAGACAAATGTGCTTTTCCCACATAGCTTAAGTCTTCATTGCGATAAACCTAAGCTGAATTCGCTTACGTATCTAAATATGTCATTGGTGAAAGAGGGGTAGAGAAGGTATAGAACAAATTATTTTTAGAAGACGATCTCCTTACTGCGCTCCCCAGCACTTGTGCCCAGGCAACAGGCTCTGCCAGTAACTGGGTTGATTCATCAGTAATGCTATTAGATGGCATGAGGATAAGAGACTGAAATTTGGTTTCTCTTGCCCAGGATAAAATTTCTTCCTGAAAAATTATAGCTTCATGTGAATTTTGAAACCTGTTATTAGAATTTTGGATCTCTCTGAAATATTCAAAGGTTCTGCCTGCTCTCATTCATCTACTGGCTACATTCATATTATAAGTATACTGGATGCAGGCATTGAGACAGGTACTGAAAATGTACAACAAGCCTGATTTCTAAGAGTTTATACTATGGAGCATATAGCATTTATACCCAGCTTATTCCCAAAAGGATTTTGAGTAGTAGACACAATTGAAACTAAAGTAAAAAAAAAAAAAAAAAGTCGGGGGGGGGGAGAAAGAATTAAAAATAAAAATGAAATAGAACCCATGTAACAAAAAAATATGGGGGCACCTATGTGGCTCAGTCGGTTAAGCATCTAACTTCAACTCAGGTCATGATCTCACCATTCCTGAGTTAGAGCCCCAGTTAGAGATGTCTGTGCTGACAGCTCAGAGCCTGGAGCTTGTTTCAGATTCTGTGTCTCCTTTGCTCTCACTGCCCCTCTCCCACTCATGCTCTCTCACTCTCAAAAATAAACATTAAAAAAATTTTTTAAAAGGAAGAAAAATTATGTAAGCAGGTTTTACTTGTCTCCTACAATGAGCTAATCACTCTTCTTTAGAACTGGATTGGATCGAATTTTGTCAGCTTCAAAAGAAAGAGACTGAGTTCATGTTACAGAGTCTAATACTCCAATAAACTACTCTCCCTCACCACTGCCATACAATTTTTTTCTAGAAATGCAAGGGTTTATCTGAAACTAAACTTAGAAGGGCCATGATAATCCTTGTTTTATTAGAGAAACATTGTTCAAATAGGCAAATGTGGTATTGAAGTTTTTAAAAGGTAAAATATATATGAATCTAACCCAGTCAAGGTATTTTTGTCTGTTTTTTTGTAGAAGGAGGCCTGAAATAATTATGGCTCAGCCACTTCTAGGGATGAACTAAGGCAAAAGTGGGCAAACTAATGGATAGATGCTGTATCCTTTGGACAGATTCTTTTAAAGAAATGAGATTAATTCCCTCAGTCATTTATCAAATATATACAGTATTTCCTCTTCTAACTTAAACCCTCTGCAGGCTCCAGCATGCACTATGCTCGAGAAAACTACAGGGGTGTTTTTGAAATTAAAGGCTGGGTATGGACCATGAATCCTGTGAAAAACATCAAATGTGAAATTTTCAAACAGGCAGATTAGTGTTTGAGGGCAACACAATTCTCCTACTTAAAAGATAGCGTGAAATAACATTTATATCTACTCTGAGGTTGTCATAGCTGTAGAGTTAATCAAGTAAATAGTTTGACAAGTGTTGGAACCTACCAATTAGGGTAGATGCTAAATTATTCACGTGGCAAGAAATCATTTCATGGAAACTTTGATGATGTGAAAAAATTGATCACACATTTTAAAGCGCCTACACAAACCACACTTCCTGAACCTCAACCGACAAAAATCTCTGGAATTCACAATTCATAGACTATATAATTAATAATGGTAGGTAACATTTACTGTGGACCTACAAAGTGACAGAAATATTGCCAGGTGATTTACACAAGTAAAATATTCTCTGTTGTAGAAAATATTGGCTCTTACCTCCCACGTTGGGAGCGTCTGCTGGAGAGATGTGAATTTTCATGACTCAGCTTCCAAGAGTAACTCAAATTTAGTTCTTTGTTCCACAACTATTTGAGTACTTACTATACATCAGGCATTGTGCTAGGTGCTAAGGATGAAAGAGTCTGTGTTCTTGGACAATGTGAACTTACACAGTTTTATCTAGAATATTCGGTATGCCCAACATCCACAGGGCCTTAACATCAGCAGGTTCTGCCTGGACCGGAAGGACAAATGGAAATCCACCTGCTGTTGTCTGAATGTTTAAATGTCATAAGTCAAGCTCACAGTCTTTTAATAAAATATGTTCCTGACAAATATACTTTCATAATGCTCTGGAAGGATAGGATCTTAATTAGAATTCTCGGGCTCCTTGAAATTCTGTGCTGGAACAAAAGGTGAGCAAAACATGCCCCAGCACTTAATCCCTAGCTGAGTCACATCTTTTGCCATCTTTGGCTTCATCCCACATCAGGATGTGCCCTGCATACATACATGTCCTACATGCCTGTCCATACATACATTCTGTCCTACATGCCTGAAAATAGCTTTCCTTTGACTATGTCTTAAGTATAAAAGTGATCACATGTGTGATGTGGCCCATTCTCAGAAGAATCAGATGCTGAAAGCATCTCATAGACCCCTGGATGCAGGCCCAGGGCCATTGGGCAGGGAATTCTGAGACCCCAGGTTAGAAGACCCACACATGGTTAGAAGGAGAGGGGCTTGGTGGCCTTTTTGCCTTAGTCCCAAGAACTCCAACTCCAGGGGTGAGGCACAGCCAGAAAAGGGTCAAGAGGGGCCCTCTAAATTGGGGGTAGGGGTGAAGGCGAGGGTGGGGGTCCTTGTTACCTAGGTCTAAGGGTAGGAACAGCTGCTATAAGTAGAGGCTATCCATCCCAATAACTCCCTTCACATACAATATAGGCCACCTATCTGTAGCTCACTCCCTGGCTCCACCCATAATGACCCATATCTGGGAAGAATGCAGAAGAATAACTGGAACTCTGCAGAGTATGTCAAAGGACCCCATCCGACTCACACCCTTCAGTTGAGACCCTCTCTGACCTACTGTGTACATGCTAAGCTTCCACTCTACATAGCCCCATGCTAAGCCCCTAACAAGGAAAGGACTAACATGTAAAGGCCAAGAGAATTATGTCTTTCTTCCCTTCTAGCTAACCGTTCTTGTATACCTCAGTCTCCTCCTTTTATTTATAAATGCTCCCAGCCATTAAAGGATACATGCTTTTGTATTTTCCAAGATGGCTTCCTGATCTTCTAAAAGAGAATATCTTAGATATTGTTCAGTTCAGGAAACAATATGCTTAGGAGACTTTTTTCAATTGATTCTTAATACTTAAAATTTTTTGAGTAATAGAGTCTTCCAAATTCAACTGTGGCTATTTTCCCATTTTTCATACACTTTAATTTTCTTTTGACATCACAATAAGTTTTGTAAACTAAATTAGAATAACATTCCATGAGCATGTTATCTTAATGATAATCATTAAGAATAATTTTTACCTAGCAACTTCCTGTGAGAACAGGAATTGTATATATCAATCGAAACTAGCATATTATCTATTAAATAACCAGAACTATTAAAAGTTGTTGTTACTATCCCTCAATATTATTTTCATTCTTCAATAAGAAATAACAGGAAACTCTACTCACCTGAAAAAGAAAATCAGATCAATAAACTGCAGACTTTTCAGCTTAAGCAGTAAATAATCTTTTGAGCTCATTTTATTTTTTTAACTCATTTTATAATTGATGTTAATTCAAAAATAATTCTACTCTTACATTATACTTATGCTTCTTAATTCTATTCAGCATCTAGCTTTTGTCCTCGTAATGTTCCATAAATCAGTCCTTTTGGATCATGAATTAGCAAGCCTCCAAAATAAAGTGACAGGTTAATTAAATTATGCAAGGAAAATGGTTTTCAGTTCTATACCCCAACAGAGAGGAGAGGGACATGGAAAATTTATGATTACATCAAGTCTTCTCTGCATTTTCTATCATTGCCTAATAATAGCTCAAGACCCAATGACAGAGCAATCACTCTAAACTGTTAAGGATGTGAATATCATCAAATTCGACCTGGTTAAGTCACATAAGCAACATCAATGAAAGTGTTACTAGTAAAAACTTCCCAGTGAAAAGTCTAAGGTCAGGGAATATTTTCACAAGATCTTCTCTCATTAAAGATGTCATTTTCTTAATTTACCCTTCACAACACATCTTACAGATCAAACTTGCGTGGTGAGTAGCTATATATTCACACTCACTTGAGACACATTCTTTGGGAACAGCCAGTATTTGTAAATAGTGGTTTTTTTTGTTACTTTCCTCTCCCATTATTTTGATTGTTAAGAATACTATGTTTTCTGTGAGAATAACTATGGTAATCAAATTATAGCAACAGATGTAATAATCATGTTAGCCCAGCATATTTCAGTATCCATTTCAAATTCCTGAGAACATTATCTGAAAACCAAGGCAAAATCCAGGGAAGAATAATGTAATTGTTGGCATATAGCACTCATGAAAATAACCACTAGCCCATGATCCCCAGGTCCTAAAGAAACTATTTAAAGCCTAATGAGAATCCATGTGCCTGGGGTAGATTTAATCACTGGGTTCTACTCCTGAAACCAATACTACACTATATGTTAACTAACTTGAATTTAAATAAATATTTTTTTAGAAAAGGACATATTTCTCTTATTCCTCTTTGCTTTAAGCTCACATACAATTCCAGTCTCCTTTGTTATGGGATAAAGCAGTTAATCTTCCAGGAATATTTTCAGACTCTGGAAGGAGCATGGGCAAAAATGTTTTCCATAAAGGAGAACTTTAATAACGTGTAGTATTCTGGACTTTATGGTTTAGCAGTTAAGATAGCATTTCTGGGGAAATAATGGCTTTCCAGGAGTTGACTGGGCAAGTTGGGAGGGGGCAGTGGCCAGGGCTCAGTAATGACATATTAGGCACGTGGCCTGTGTCTGTCATCTCACCATGATGTAGCCATCAACTTTTGCAGCATGTGCACCCTCGTTCAAAGCTTGTTATACAAATGAACATAATGGACACGCTCAGCAATATGGGAAGTCTGTTTCTGAAGGATTCCACCTCTGCCTGTGCTCTCTTCAATCATGGATACAAAAGTGCCCCTAACTAGGTGCTGCGGAAGTTTACCACGGAGAAGCAGCATATGATCTGGGACACAAAAAAGATTGCTATCCCTCCCACTGACTTCTGAGCTGGGATTCCTGAGCCAGCGGAATTGGCTGGAGTCATTACAATGATTCTTTGGTTACCTAAAGCTTATCCTTGCTTTCTTTCTTTTCATCTTTCTTTGTCTTGCCCCCCAAAGGAGGCTAATTGGTGTTTCTGATGTCATATTTACTAAGTCGTAAGAATGAAAACTACCTCAGGGGTGCCTGAGTGGCTCAGTTGATTAGGTGTCTGACTCTTGATTTCAGCTCAGGTCACCATCTCGTGGTTTGGGAGTTCGAGCCCCAGGTCAGGCTCTGTGCTGTCAGCACAGAATATGCTTGTGATTCTGTCTCCCTCTCTGTCTCTCTGCCCCTCCCTGTGCTCTCTCTCTCTTTCAAAAACAAACATTAAAGAAACAAAGAAAGAGAGAAAGGGGGAAAGAAAGAAAGAAAGAAAGACCTCATTCCTCAAGTTGGGTATAAAAGCTCTACTTTACAAAATATTGCTCACTTTTTCCCTTTCTTATTGAGTAAGTTATTCATTTTGACAAGTGACTTGAAATAATTAATTATTTAGACCTCTGTTTTATCTCCTAAAAGATATCCCATTATGATTACTTTATAATTGCCCTCCAATGTAACTTCCAACAGCACCCAACCTGAAGCGCTTACTCAAACAATAATCTTATGTTTGAAATTTTACTTCTACTCATGGTGAAATTCTTTACTAATTGCTATAGGTGAGAATGTGAACTGCCTCTAGGCTTTTCCTCAGAGTAATTAAGTTAATTACACAAAAATTTTGGAATAAATTTCTCACCTATTTATGGATCTAGTATTCCAAAGTAACTTTCTGGGATTCTTTTTTTTTTTTAATGTCTATTTATTTTTTGAAAGAGGGAGAGACAGCGTGCAAGTGGGGTAAGGGCAGAGAGAAAGGGAGACACAGAATCCAAAGCAGGCTCCAGGTTCTGAGCTCTCAACACAGACCCCGATGTGGGGCCCAAACCCACAAACTGTGAGATCATGACCTGAACTGAAGTCAAATGCTTAACTGCATGAGCCACCCAGGGGCCCCATAACTTCCTGGGATTTTAAAGAGCCCTGGAATTATCTTTCTCAGATAACTGTTTGTATAAGTATAGTTGACTTGGAGGGAAAGGAATAATTAAGTTATGAAATTATTTCAAATGCATGTCAAGAAGGTCTTGGAGTATGATGAATCATGCCTAATTCATATTTGCATCTTAGGAAAGACTGGAAATTCCAGCACAAAGTAGATGCTTAATGTGGGACTGAACAGAACAGTTAGTGAAATGGTTAAAATTTCAAAATTCTAATAATGTCAAGTGTTGGCAAGGATGTAGGGCAGCTAGAATTGACAAACACTGCTATAGAAATGTAAACTGCTATAAATCACTTTGGAAAACTGTTAGGCTGAAGTTTACAAAAGCTAAGCATACTTATACAATGAACTAGCAGTTTGACTCCTAGGTTTATATACAACAGACATGTGTATCTACACGCAACAAAAGTCGCAAAAGTGTGCAAAAATGCTAATAACAGCACTGGTCACCATCACTGTAAAATGGGAGTAATTCAGAAGTTTATCTACCGTAGAATGATTAATTATTGTAGAATACATAAATTATTGTACCTATTAACAAAATTGATACTGTTCAGCAGTGAAAATAGACAAAATACTTCCATACACACAAGATTAATGAATCTTCTCTCCCTTTTCCCCCACCCCACTCCCACACGCTATTAGGGAAAAAAAATTAGACACAAAGAATACACATTGTATGACCCCATTTATATAAAGTTTAAAACAAGCAAATTTAACCTATGCTGTTAGAAACCATTACCCTTGGGGGGGGCATAAGGAAGACATCTAAGATGCTTTCAAGTTCTATTGTTCTATTTCTTTTTTTAAAAAAAAAAAATGTTTATTCATTTTTGAGAGAGAGACAGACACAGCACGAGTTGAGGAGGGGCAGAGAAAGGGAAACTCAGAATCTGAAGCAGGCTCCAGGCTCCGAGATGTCAGCACAGAGTCCAACGTGGGGCTCGAACCCATGAACCGTGAGATCATGACCTGAGCCAAAGTCAGACACTTAGCTGACTGAGCCACCCAGGTACCCATCTATTGTTCTATTTCTTGATCTCAGTAATAGTTACCTGGTATGTTCGGCCTGTGATGATTCATTAACCTGTCTAAAGGAAAGATGCACTGTGTTTTTCTTCACTCTTATACTACTCACAACATTTCCGACACCAGATGTTAGGTTTTCCACACCGAGAAATTCTAAGGCTGGGGCACCTGGGTGGCTCAGTCAGTTAAGCATCTGATTTCAGCTCAGGTCATGATCTCATGGTTCATGAGTTCGAGCCCTACATTGGGCTCTGTGCTGACAGCTCAGAGCCTAGAGCCTGCTTCAGATCCTGTGTCTCTCTTTCTTTCTGACCCTCTCCCACTCGCGCTGTCTCTCCCTCTCTCTCTCAAAAATAAACACTAAAAATTTTTTAAAAAATTCTAATGCTAACCGGCTGGAGTTAACAGCAGACCCCACAGGTTAAAGGCTCAGTCACACAAGACTCTGCTGCTTCAGACATCGCCCACAAGTGGTGTGCCCCCAGGTGACCTACAACTTCTGTCCAACTTGACTACAAATCGGAGATTCCCGTGACCTATTTAATCGAATCATTGGCTAGAACAGCTCACAGAATTAAGGAAATATGTTTACCTGTTATTATATAACAAAGGATACTGTAAAAAATACAAATGAACAGCCAAATAAACGACACATGGAGTGAGGTCTGGAAGTGTCCTGAATACAGGAACATCTATCCCTGTGGAGCTGGGGTACACTGCCCTCCTGGCATGGACATATGTTCGCCAACCAAAACAGCTCTCCAAGCTTCATATTTTGGGGATTCTTACGGAGGCTTCGTCACATAGGTATGTTTCAATTATGAACTCAATCTCCAGACCCTCTTCCCTTCCTGGAGAGTGTGGGTGAAGCCGAAAGTTCCAAGCTTCTAATCATGAGTTGGTCTCTCTGGAGGCCACCAGCAATTGCCTCATTGGAACAAAAGACATTCCTATCACTCAGGAAATTCCAAGGGATTCAGGAGTTCTCACGTCTGGAAACAGAATCAAAGACCAATTATTAAGACATAAGATATACCTATTGTTTTCCTAGTACTCTTATCACTTGGAAAATTACATGAGCTTTAAGAGTTCTGTGCCAGGAACCAGAGGCAGAGACCGATGCATAGATTTTCCATCATTTCACAACCTGTGATGTGTATTTATTAGTTGTATACTTTACTATGTGAATAATTCAGTACAAAATTAATTTTTTAATCTTTCTTCTTATGTACACCCTGTGAAGTGTCTAGTTATTTTAGCTAAATACAGGTATGAAAAGATTTTTGTCTTGTTCCCAGAAGCAGTTGGCCCTAGTAGAATGAGAGGAATAATGACTGGAGATGTAGTTTGGGAGGAACCTGGATGTAAGGTACGAGGTTGTGGTGCTGAAGTGCAGGATGCAACCTAAACGTGTTGGCGGGACATACAATGCCTCTTGTGACCTGATCCTTTTTCATTTTTAACCCTATTTCTGGACAGTCTACTATACACGCCATTTTCCAGCCACCCTAAATCTTATGGTGTCATGATACATGATGCTCTCTCTTACCTCCATAAACTGTAATTAATACCATGTTCTCCAGGTGAAGAAATCTCTTCATAATAAAGCTTAAGTATCATGTACTCTGGGAAGACTTCCTTGACCCTACTTTTACAATTGTATGTATGTTTATGCATGAGGATATGAAAGGCACATGTATGTAAGACAATTTTGAGGATATTTTTAGTTCATATCAAGTCAACAAGCAGAGCAAATTAAATTCTGTCTGGATGGGAGATTGGTTTATCCAACTGCTGCTAATTTTCAAAGTTTTCAAAATGAAGTTTTCAGCTGTTCAAATAGTTCAAATTATTCTAATAAGCTGCCAGACATAAGTTGACATTTGCATTCCAATGCACATTTTAAAAATTCAGTTGATGAAGTAATTTTGAATGACCCTGATCTTCCTACATTGGATAAGGTCCAGATGGCTACTCATATCTCATGGAACATAATATGTACAGAAAATTCACTTGTCAGACTAAATAGTGAAAAGATTCATCTCAATTATAAGTCAGACTTATCTAATATTTCAAATGAAATTATTTTTTTTTTACCTTGGGGCATGTAAATTAATTCTAATTATGCTCACTAGAGTTTTAATGTCCAAGACCCCATTTGAAAACATATGAGCATAATTAATTGGGGTATCAAATATTAATTTGTATTTAAATGGACACGTTTAATTATTGACAGTATTTATAATATTTATTTTTAAGTTTTGAAAAAAAATTTAATGTTTATTTATTTTGAAAAAGAGAGAGAGAAAGGGTGTGTGTGTGTGCGCACTAACGGGGGAGAGGCAGAAAGAGAAGGAGATAGAGAATCTGAAGCAGACTCCGCACTGTCAGCACAAAGCCCAATGTGGGGCTCAAACTCTCAAACCGTGAGAGATCATGACCTGAGCTGAAGTCAGACACTCAACAGGCTGAGCCACCCAGGTGCCCTAACTTATTTTTAAGTTTGAATATTTGCCTTCAGTGTTGTGATAAACCAGACTACTTTCTAGTTCATGAACCTGTCTAGAGCTTACTCAGCTACATGCGTGTTTCTCTTGCTCTTCTCATTTAGAGTGTATTTACCCTATCCGACATAATTTCTTGCCCTCCAGGTTAAAGTCTCCATAGCAATATGTCAACATTTCAGTTGTGTGTATGCAAACCGCCTTCCTGTTTGAAGGGAATCTCTCTTGATATAAATTTGGTGGAAAGAAATGCCCTGCTTCCATCATGATCCCAAAGGGAGTCAATAGGTTGATCCTGTACCCAGAAGCAGCTGGCCTTAGAAAAATAAAAGAAAGGATGATTGGCAAGTTAGTTATGGTTCCTGCCAGCTTAGAGACAATGGCATGGAGACTGTTATGCAGACCCGTTGGATGTAATAGATGCTCTGAGCCAGCAAACATTATATAGGGTAGCTACTTTCATGTCAGAATACATGCATTCAGGGAAAAAAAAGATCCACTCACAAAATTTGCTTTCCATTCCTGCAAGTCTGGATTTCTGGGCTGTCGAGGTTTTAACGCCCAAAGAAGAATTTGCTTCTCATAGTAGGAACAATCGTTCCTCAGAATTGAAATAAAACATTTTTTTTCAGGTGGATTTGCTCAGGAATTAGACTCTGAGATGAAGAGTAGCATACAGTTTTTTCAGGGAGCTCTCTAGAGATGTACACCTGGAAGGGAAGAGATGTGGAAGAAGGACTAGATGAAGAGTGAAGTCAACTTGTGCTATGGTCTCAAAAAAATTCAGTGGACCTTATGGGTAGCTAAGATGTGTGATCTTTTAGAACCATCTTACGTTGGGTAAGAAGACCAGCTCTTTATACCCCTAAGTCTATCAGTCAATGGATATGAGTCACCACAAAGGATGGTGGACTTCAGTGAGATGGCCCTATCCAGCTGAGGCACTCCCCAAAAGGGGATGACAGCTGAGGGCTACCTTCCAGCAGCCCTCTTAGCAATTAGAGTATTAAGTCCTACATAACAGAAGAGAGGATGGGGAACAGGGTGGTGCATCAGAGTCCATCACAGACTGTCTGCTTCCCAATAGTTCATGCAATTGGTAAAACAGTGAAAGGTAAGTTATAATGTTCTATAGGATATGAATTAATATTCATATTAATACAGCCAAGTGTTGCTATTTCACCAAGAGGCAAGAAGGGGTGGGTTGATGGGACTGAGGAAGCCCCTGAGGTACTTTCTTCTACTACCCTGACTAGGGGTAAATGTTAATGGAGATGACCAGTTACACAAAAATGGCAGGACTAATAAGGATCAAGATCCTTCCAGAATAAACTTCAGGTCATCAAACCACCTAAAGAGCTTTGAGTAGTAGAGGTGCTGGCTGAAAACAAAGGCAGTATAAATTATGTGGGAGTTATAAATATAAGCTACACTCATAACTCCTTCTTGTAAGCAGACTACACAGGTTAGTTATAAGGCTAAAGCTCCCTTAAAACAGAACTAAAGCTCCCATCAATATTTTCTCCCTTGTCATGTCATGTATAATTTGTATATTTTAATACCTTGTATCTTTTCTCTCCTTTTTTCCTACTATTGTGTGTCAGCAGTGGTAACATTATAGCCTTACACTAATATGATAACCACTAGCTACATGTGGCTACTAAAATTAAAATTAAGTTAAATTAAAAATTGAACTTCTATACCATACTAGCATTTGCTCAATAGCCACATATTAACTAGTGACTACCATATTGAATGGTGCTGATATAGAATATTTCTATCATCACAGAAAGTTCTAGAAACCAGTGACTCTTACAATCAACTGAGGGTATTGCTGAGCACTGTGGCCAAAGGTACAAATTCAATAGATGTGAGTTGTGGCTCAAGAATTTGTATTTCTAACAAGTTCCTAGGTGATGATAATGCTGTTGGTCCATGGTGAACAGTGGTATAGATTCTTCATCGGACACGATTGAGGAGGGATTGTGACAAATCTGGAGACAGGAGAATTTAATTTATGTGGAAGACACAGGAGATATTCTGGTCTTGGGGCGGAGTAAGTACAATTTTTGACAATACAAATATTATTGTATTATTCAAGAGCTTTTTATTTTGGAATAGTAGCATAAGTATAGAGGTGTAAATGGATAGTGGGCAGTCACAAATAGTGAAGTATATTGGATAATTGTCATTTTTCCTGTTCAAAACCCAATTCTCTTTCCTGTTTCAAGGGAATCCCTGTTGTGTGAGTTTTAGTAAAATGCAGAGCTTTATCTCTCATTACAGAAGCCAAACAGAACCCTGTCCCCTGAACCTAGAAAGGGAATGATAGAGGCGCCTGGGTGGCGCAGTCAGTTAAGCGTCCGACTTCAGCCAGGTCACGATCTCACGGTCCGTGAGTTCGAGCCCCGCGTCAGGCTCTGGGCTGATGGCTCAGAGCCTGGAGCCTGTTTCCGATTCTGTGTCTCCCTCTCTCTCTGTCCCTCCCCCGTTCATGCTCTGTCTCTCTCTGTCCCACAAATAAATAAAAAAAGGTTGAAAAAAAAAAAAAAGAAAGGGAATGATATATTGTTTCGGCAGATTGAATGTGCTTGCTTGAACCCTGTAGGACTGATTCAAGAGCATAAGACAGTCATGATTTCTTTGATGTGGCGCAGTTTATGAGTGTCTCTGCCAGGCCTGGGTTCTGTCACGGAGACAATGTCCACAGCAGCAACTGTGGCATAGAGAAATGATAACATGATGGCATGTTGACCAGATTTTTGCTACTGCGTAAAATTAGGCAGCATCTTATTTCCAACTTGTTTGGCAAAACAGGTCTTCCATTTTTCTACCACTCCTGAGATGCCCTCTATGCACACTCAATGCACAGTCATTCTTACTAAGCCTGAGTTAGATTCTGATGTTTGCAATGAAAAGACTTAACTGGTTTACTCTTCCTTGTCCAGGAATTTAATTTGTCCAGGAAGATTTCTTCAACATGGAGCTAGCTGGTCATTCTCTTGGTTCTCACAGAGATTAATTCCAGCGGGATGTATGTTAAAGAGTTATTTCTGAATGAGTGTACGGAACTTTATTAAATGCTTTTTACTTTTGTTGTATCCTATTCCTCCTCTTAGACCTTAAGTTCCTTGCAGATCAGAACTTTCATTTTCACTGTTGTATCCCCTACAATCAACTAGCAAAATATTTGAACATGAGTTATTTCTTGCCTTTACACTCAGTGAAAATGTCATCTCATTTATGAGCCCTTTCTTCATCCATCTGCAGCCATCCCAACCCTAGTCAAATGTTTTTTCAACACCCTGGCTTATTTTTCCTATAATACTTATCATTTTATTAAATTATATTGTTTGTATATTTGTACATTTGTCTCTATCCCCTCTTGATTATAAGGTCAATGAGAGCAGCAACCTTTATTATAAATCAGCCTGGGCCAAAAAAAATTAAACATATCACTTTCAACAAAATTCAAATAAATTAAAAAGTAATAATAAATAAACATAAAAAATTAAAAACAAAAAAAAATTCTGTCCACACAAACTAATTTGAGTTTGACTAAAATTACCAAACTGTGAGAGTCATAGGAAAGTTATCTTCCTTCAAACCACAGCCATCTACCATGTCACAGGTGGACATCTCCCTCTTTTTCCACCCTTTTCTCTCTCCCCCTTCTAAGAAGCATAACAAAGTTCCCTTGCTGTTTAATGCACACACTGAGAAAACATCATGTGAATGTTGAACAGACCTTAGAATCCAATTCTTTACTTCTATTTATCTATCAAAGTGTTTTCTCCAAAAACAGCTCTTTCTAGAAGAAATTGAATACAGTTTTCCCTGGCTTGTTACATTAATGACTAGAATCTTCTTCATTTAGATAGCTTCTGTTACAAATTCAAGATTAGTGGAGTCAGTGTGTGTGTGTGTGTGTGTGTGTGTAGACATGTGCCTGTGGGTGAACTCTGAGGAAAAGATATTTCCAACTGCTTAGCCTCTTTGCCTGTATGCATCACACTGAGCACTCGATTCCCATCCTGTCTGAAGCACCAACCAGTAAACAAACCAGCAGGACTCCTAGACTTGCATTCTTTTGCTTATGAAACTAATGAAGTATAGCAATCGCTCGTGCATATAAATTGGCAAATACAGAGATGGAAGGTGACAGATGGCTTTTGTCTTTATTTAATAAAAGGTGATTCACAGTTTAAAACTTTATTAGGTTTAGCCTTTGCAAACAAAAGCACTGAGGTGTAGACTTAGTCACTTGTCTTCACATATGACTTTGGGTGACAAACTGATTGTAGTCAACAAATCTGACAGAGATGATAACAGGAGGATTAGCACCGAGTTTGAGAGAAACAGCGCAAATCCTAAAAGACTGCATTTCAATGGGGCTGATAAACTGTCATCTTACAGAGGACTTCCTTTAGGCAAAGAGATTTTGAGCCCGTGAGCTTGGTGTTAATGCAGCAACCAGGGAAAGGGAAAAAGAAATAGAAAAGGATCTGTAGTCGAGTGGAGTTTTAAAGCCCTGCCAGAGTAGAAAAATACCCACTCCTGCAGAAACAGAGAGAAAAAGAGATTCAAAAGAGTGTCTCACAGAGGGCTGACATCTGACATCACCCTGCAGGGCTTGTCCTTCTAAGATCGGCATGGTGTCTGAGGCAGATATGGCCATTCTCTCTGTCACTGTTAGTAGCAGTTAAGCACAAACTCTTCAGATGGGACTTTGTTTGCTTTTGCCATTTTCAGTAAATTTCACCCACCTACCCCTCCAATCTCCTTTCCTGAATGAACATAGTCCCCCACCTCTACCAACACACCCACACAGACACCCAAAAACAGCACAAGCAAGACCAAATGAAGCCTGTTTTATGGACTGTTGACTGAACAATGCACACACATCTGAGCAGCGACAGGAAGGTTGAGAAAAATACACCCGGGTTTCACATCGTCATCTGTTACATGGTGCTTGTCCGTGCCAAGCCCCAGAATGAGATTCTTACATTCTCCCATGTTGTGCAGGGAGTGATCTTTTCCTAATTAACTTTATCACAACTTTCTCCTGGCTTATTTTAATTTGTTTATTTTAAAACATTTCTGTGAAGTGTATGGCTACCCTAACTATGCTAATATTCCAGTGGCTGGCGACTTACAGAAATGAAATGCCAGGGAGAGGAGGAAGCACAGACGTGTCTGACTGTGAATCCAGCATCACACCTCAGGGATGTTGATGTGCTTCTGTGCGACAGAGAGAACAAATGCAAATCCAATCAAAATAACTACATTTTTATCAACAGAAAAAGGTTGAGACAGAAATAGAGACATCTGAGGGCTTAGGGTTTTAAGGAAGAGAGAGCAGAGTGACATAAAACCTAAACCAGCTTTGGAGTACAACTTATCACGAAATGTGGCTATTTTTGGTTCTTTAACATTTTTCAGGATGCTAACATGTCTTGCCATAAAGAGGCTAACAGATTCAGAGGCCCCCGGACATGACCACATAATGTAGGAAAAGAGCTCTCCCAAGCCCAGAGGTAAGCATGGCGGATAGGCGACCTTGTATTTAGAGCGTACGACAGATGAGGAGCTGGGTTTCAATCTGGCTGGAAGACAGATTGTAGATGTGAAAGGATGAGAGAAGACTGTAGGAACCAGACAGCTAATATGCCTCCACTAACTGGCACACAAGATGGATGATGATAGATAGATAGATAGATAGATAGAGATATAGATGATAGATGATAGATAGATGATAGATGATAGATATAGATGATAGATAAATGATAGATAGATAGATAGATAGATATAGATTAGATATAGATATAGATGATATAGATATAGATATAGATATAGATATAGATATAGATATAGATGATGTAGATACAGGTAGATATAGATGATAGATAGATAGATAGATTAGATAGATAGGCAGGCAGACATACAGACAGAGGTTTGAAGTTTATATTTAACTTGATGGTCCTAGATGGTGAGAAGCAATCATAGTGTCTCCCATACTCCACAGCTGTCTTAGACCACATGCTACTGTTTTATGAAGCCCCCTCCCCTGATTTCTATTTCATTCAAGATTGTCCTTGGTGTCTACCTTTTCTGCATTGCACCTGCAAATGTGAGCTGTGATGAGAAGAATCTTTATTTTCTCAAGGCACTTTCCCCCCATTCTATTTTTTTACATCCTTCTTCCCACCTACATGCCACCAAAACATAAGCTTTTGGATGAACAGGGTAGAGGACAAAATTCTGCCAGCAGGCTACACTGAGAACTGTGAAGAGTCTGAAATTTTATTCTACTTACAAGCTTAACAGTTGGTTTGCTAGCTTCACAGATGCTGGCAGAAGCATGAGGTTCCTAGGTCAGAGACAAAAGACTGTATTGCTCAGGGCACAGCAAGCAGCAGGAGAACTGGCATATTTGTATCAGTTCTCTTTGTCCTCAAGTGCCAGGGGGGAAAATGGACGGGCCCAGGTGGCACCTGCATACTCAGTGAATTGCATTACAGAAGAGGAACCCTGAACTTAAGGAACACAAATCTTTTTTAATGAGAAGTCGGCAGAGGGAGACCTTGTCCTTATTATACTGGACAGTAAGCATGCCTACCCTTCCCTCTGGAGGGAGTATCTCTGTCTTCCAAACCTACTTGGTATACAGACACCCTTGAAAAGATAGTCTAGAGTAAAAATACTCAGTGGCTCTGTGTGCAAGAAACAGCTGAGACTCCATGGATAATCATCTCCCAGCAGATCATCTGGTTCTGTTTCTCACTACCTTCATCACACCCCCACACCCAGCCCTTACCTGTCTGACACATTAGGCTCTCACTGTGCCCTGTGCCCACATTCTCCCCGCACTGATCACTCTGCACTGTACCTGCTTGCTTAGTTATGCGCCTCTTCAATTTGCCTATAAACTTCTCATGAGGGAACACTATTATTTTTTCTGGCATCACCAGTCCAGCACAGTGTTTGACCCCCAGAGAAGCCCAATAAATGTTAAAATAATGAGTAACGGGGCGCCTGCGTGGCTCAGTCGGTTGAACGTCTTGACTTCAGCTCAGGTCATGATCTCGCGGTCCGTGAGTTTGAGCCCCGCATCGGGCTCTGTGCTGACCGCTCAGAGCCTGGAGCCTGTTTCAGATTCTGTGTCTCCCTCTCTCTCTGCCCCTCCCCTGTTCATGCTCTGTCTCTCTCTGTCTCAAAAATAAATAAACGTTAAAAAAATAATTTAAAAAAATGAGTAACAACCTTTAGATAGTTCCTTGAGGGAAGGGGCTGTATCCTATACAACTTGGTATCAAGAACTGTAGCTCCTAAAAGAGTTTCTTTCCAACAACAGGCATTATTACTGTAATGAAATTTAGCAATTAGTGATTAAGTTCCCAAGCAGGCTCACAAAATCTCACATTCTAGACCGGGAGTCACAAACTGAAAAGCAAACTGGACTGCTTAAATCATAGTTGCATTTTGCAGCAGCGGCACTTTGAAAAGCAAAATATGTTAGATATTGTTCTTTTTCTCATTTTTAAGTCAAGCATATTTCCCATATATTTTTATAGTTTTTAACGTATATTTTTCGTACTATCCCAGGTTCTTTTCTTTTATCACAAACATTCTTTATATAAAACACAGAGAAAAAAAACAAACAAAAAAAAAAAACACAGAGAGAGTCTTCACTTTAACAAAAAAATATGTTCACATATGTTTCTTTTTCTTGAAGCACACACTTTTATTTTGCCCACTTTGGTTACAGAAATGACTGTTTGAATGGTTCTACCTGCCTGTTAGCTCTGCTGTAACAAAAACAGCAGTGTGGGGCCGAGGCAGGCAATGCTCCTTGGCCTCAGTGATTGGAATTTCACGGGGAGGGTTGGGAACACAGAAAACCCTTGCCCTCCAGCAGGGACAATGGCTTCTCACTCCAACCCCGTGCTGTTGGGCCCCTGATATTGTAGGAAGTGTTTGAAAAATAGAGCCCCTAATTTCATTTGTTGACCATTTTTTCAAGGAAAAAAACAATGCAATGACTTCTCAGACCAGTCTTATTCCTGGGCCCTCAGCTGGCCTTCTCTGAAACTGCCTGGAAAGGAGAAGAGAAGGGGGAGGTGGGAGGGGCTAAAGGCCAAACTAGCAGCAGGGAAAAGATGGATGGCATATCTACATTGTGTACAGATTGCAGAGAAAAGCATCTTATGGCACATAAAATACATGAAGAATATTCAACAATTAGACCTAGATTCTTCCCTAAAGAAGTTTCTAGTCTATGGGTAACTTATCATGTGAAAGTGAGGGGCACTTTGGTGTTTTACTTACTGGGTACTATAAAGTCCTAGATAGAGTCTTGTACGTGCCTTTTGTGGACATAACTTCTGCATAAGGCTTTCTAAGTCTTTCAGAGAAAGCTTTATAGAAAGAACTTGGCCTAGTTTCATCCTGTTAAGAACAGGAAAAACAGCAGTCAGACAGGTACATACACAGCCACACCCCTCACACATGTGCATTCACTGGGTCCCAAACACCCCCGGGGGAAGAGAAAATAGTGGCACTCTGGAGGAAGATGCCCTGGAAGAACTAACAGTTCAAAGCCAAGGGTAAGACACCGTGTGATGCTTCTCAGAGTAGTGCACCAAGTTCAGGTGAAGAGCCTTCACATTTATGTGTGTGGCTAGTGGTAAAGAAAGGAGCCTGTGGAATCAAACTGGTCCAAATTCTGGTTCTCTTACTTACAGGCTGAGTGGTTTGGGCCCAGTGACTTCATCTCCCTAAGCTTCAGCTTCCTCATCTCTAAGATGGAAATAATAATAACAATAAGTCCTGCATGAAGTGTTGGATACAAGAAATCACTAAAACCACTAGAATAGAACCCCAGGCAGAGGAGAAATGGGGATGTGTGGACAGATTAAAGCAGACTGTAGTAAAGCAGTGGTCTGTAGTCTGAAGAAGCAGGGCAGAGGCAGCACCAAGAGGCAGCTGAAGCGAAGCCCAAGTGGAAGCAGGGTAGAGGGTGGAAATAAGAGTAAGCATAAACAGAAAGGACTTGCTGGCATGACGGCTCCCTGCATGAGTTTGGCCATTCCCTCGACTCCAGTGGCAAAAACTAATAATAATAATAATAATAATAATAATTTTAATTGAATTGAATATATTTTTATTTTCACCAACCCATACCCTTGGTATGAAACTCGCTGAAATCCCCCCAAAAAGATATCGAAAAACTGCAGCCTGAAATTACCACAAGTTTCTAAAACATGAATTGTGATATGGATCCTTAATTTCTTAGAGGCAGGAAATAGAATATGGTCTTTAGACTACTTTTGCTTCTCAAATTTGATTTTATTTTAAGAGGTCTTAGAAAAGAAACTCTTGGATAAAAATAAAGAGAGTCTTAGGTTCTCACTCTGGCTTTGCAATGAAATTCCTTTCATAGGACAATTGATCTGTGTTGAAAATGGAAATTCATAATAATGGTATCTGCTTTTTTCAGAATTATATGTAGGTAAAGGTGGTTCATGAAGCATTTAGCAACTGGAATAAAATGTATAGTATGAATTTTAGGTTGCATCCTTTATTAATAATATATAATTGACTTTATAGAAGATGAGCCCCCCTACCCTTATTTTGAATACAAGGCAGATTATTCTGTCTATTGTTCTCAAAAAGAAAACCATAGTACATTAGCTTTTGGATAAAGTTTGAGAAAATTGGCAAAGAGACTAAAATTTTTACTACTGTGGATATTGGCCAGTCCAGAAATAAAAATCTCATTACATTAATGTTAATAGTGGGAAACGAACCATTTCACTTAATATTTTCAAAAGTTATTAATACACTGTTTTCTTAAGACTCAAAACCATGGTTCATTGCATACCTATGGGAACAGCAGCATCAAGGTTACCCGTGATTGATGCTAAATAATTCACTATGAATTTATATATTGCCTTCAGGAAAAGAGCATGAAATTTAGAATATATAAATATTAAACAAAAGTAAATCCTTCAGAACATTTCCATCATTGAGGACCAAAGCAGGAAGACTCAGAATCAACTCCAGGAGAGTAATTAAAGGAAGAAAATACTTTTAATATCTATAAACTCTGAATTTACTTTTAATGTACTTACAGAGTTTCTGTTTTTAAAATGCCAAGTGTTTTGATCACTTTAAAAATCATTTTACACCATCCCATTATTTCAACAAATGAAGTCTTTCAAACATGGAATTTATGGTGGATAACCTAGGCTGAATATTTTATTTTTTCTTTTCTTTTCATTTTTCTTTTCTTTTTTTTAAGATTTTAGCTTTAAGTAATCTCTATTCCCAAGATGGGGCTTGAACTTACAACCCCAAGATCAACAGTCACATGCTCCACCGACTGAGCCAGCCAGGTGCCCCTGAGCTGAATATTTTCATGGGAAGCATTCTGAAGTCCTCTCTCACTGAAATATAACTATGTACTGGATATAATAAACTTGTTGCTGAATTAGCAAGACTGAATTGTTATATGGGGTACCTGGGTGTCTCAGCCAGTTAAGTGTCTGACTTCGGCTAAGGTCATGATCTCACAGTTCGTGGGTTCAAGCTCCATGTTGGGCTCTGTGCTGACAGCTCAGAGCCTGGAACCTGCTTCAGATTCTGTGTCTCCCCCTCTCTCTGCCCCTCCCCTGCTTGTGCTCTCTCTTTCTCCCTCTGTCTCTCTCTGTGTCTCTCTGTGTCTCTCAGAAATGAACAAACATTAAAAATAAAAAGAAAGAAAGACTGAATTGTTCTGAGTCAAATGTTCATAGCATCACTGTGGTTCTGAAACTGCAATGTATCCTAAGCAGAATGAACCAAAAATAAATCTGTGCCAAGAAACATATTAAAACTGTAGAACGCTAAAGATTAAGAGAACTTAAAAGGCAAAGTGAAACTGAAATACAAAGACTCCTGCAAAGGGTAGAGCAACCCATGGTGGATAGGAATACAGGGAGCTGAAAGGTCGTGGAATCATATTTTAGTTTTCTCTGATCACCTTGCTATCCCACGATAGTTTGCAGCCCCAAATCATTGATGACATCATGCTACTGAACTTTACCAGATGCCGCAGGAAGCCATATGCAGCAGCTTTGGGCAGACAAACCGGATCATCAGGGGTACTTTTGGGGTCCTCTTGAAAAATATCCGCTGGGGTATTATACATGGAAAATCCGATAGACTCCACCAAAAGTCTGCTAGAACTGATACATGAATTCAGCAAAGTTGCAGGATACAAAATCAATGTACAGAAATCAGTTGCATTCTTATACACTAACAATGAAGCAACAGAAAGACAAATAAAGAAACTGATCCCATTCACAATTGCACCAAGAAGCATAAAATACCTAGGAATAAATCTAACCAAAGATGTAAAAGATCTGTATGCTGAAAACTATAGAAAGCTTATGAAGGAAATTGAAGAAGATATAAAGAAATGGAAAGACATTCCCTGCTCATGGATTGGAAGAATAAATATTGTCAAAATGTCAATACTACCCAAAGCTATCTACACATTCAATGCAATCCCAATCAAAATTGCACCAGCGTTCTTCTCAAAACTAGAACAAGCAACCCTAAAATTCATATGGAACCACAAAAGGCCCCGAATAGCCAAAGTAATTTTGAAGAAGACCAAAGCAGGAGGCATCACAATCCCAGACTTTAGCCTCTACCACAAAGCTGTCATCATCAAGACAGCATGGTATTGGCACAAAAACAGACACATGGACCAATGGAATAGAATAGAAACCCCAGAACTAGACCCACAAACGTATGGCCAACTCATCTTTGGCAAAGCAGGAAAGAACATCCAGTGGGAAAAAGACAGTCTCTTTAACAAATGGTGCTGGGAGAACTGGACAGCAACATGCAGAAGGTTGAAACTAGACCACTTTCTCACACCATTCACAAAAATAAACTCAAAATGGATAAAGGACCTGAATGTGAGACAGGAAACCATCAAAACCTTAGAGGAGAAAGCAGGAAAAGACCTCTCTGACCTCAGCCGTAGCAATCTCTTACTCGACACATCCCCAAAGGCAAGGGAATTAAAAGCAAAAGTGAATTACTGGGACCGTATGAAGATAAAAAGCTTCTGCACAGCAAAGGAAACAACCAACAAAACTAAAAGGCAACCAACGGAATGGGAAAAGATATTTGCAAATGACATATCGGACAAAGGGCTAGTATCCAAAATCTATAAAGAGCTCACCAAACTCCACACCCGAAAAACAAATAATCCAGTGAAGAAATGGGCAGAAAACATGAATAGACACTTCTCTAAAGAAGACATCCGGATGGCCAACAGGCACATGAAAAGATGTTCAACGTCGCTCCTTATCAGGGAAATACAAATCAAAGCCACACTCAGATATCACCTCACGCCAATCAGAGTGGCCAAAATGAACAAATGAGGAGACTATAGATTCTGGAGAGGATGTGGAGAAACGGGAACCCTCTTGCACTGTTGGTGGGAATGCAAATTGGTGCAGCCGCTCTGGAAAGCAGTGTGGAGGTTCCTCAGAAAATTAAAAATAGACCTACCCTATGACCCAGCAGTAGCACTGCTAGGAATTTACCCAAGGGATACAAGAGTACTGATGCATAGGGGCACTTGTACCCCAATGTTTATAGCAGCACTCTCAACAATAGCCAAATTATGGAAAGAGCCTAAATGTCCATCAACTGATGAATGGATAAAGAAATTGTGGTTTATATACACAATGGAATACTATGTGGCAATGAGAAAGAATGAAATATGGCTTTTTGTAGCAACGTGGATGGAACTGGAGAGTGTGATGCTAAGTGAAATAAGCCATACAGAGAAAGACAGATACCATATGGTTTCACTCTTATGTGGATCCTGAGAAACTTAACAGAAACCCATGGGGGAGGGGAAGGAAAAAAAAAAAAAAAGAGGTTAGAGTGGGAGAGAGCCAAAGCATAAGAGACTGTTAAAAACTGAGAACAAACTGAGGGTTGATGGGGGGTGGGAGGGAGGGGAGGGTGGGTGATGGGTATTGAGGAGGGCACCTTTTGGGATGAGCACTGGGTGTTGTATGGAAACCAATTTGACAATAAATTTCATATATTAAAAAAAAGGAAAAAAAAGAAAAATATCCGCTGGGGGAGAGTCAGCTGAGATTACACTTTCTGTATGTGGGTAACTTAGAAAATTGGTGGTGAATTCTTTGGGGGTTACTCCTGAGGGCCACGCCCACTTTGGTGCTAGATGTCTGGAATTCTGATTGAGGCTCTGCTGTGATTCCCGCGCTTCCAGATTTCCTTAAAGTAATCCCCTGAGATTTTCTTTCCCAGTGTTCACAATGGTTGTGTAAACCTCTAATGCTCTTTTTCTAAGAGACATGCTTAAAACAACGTATTCCCCCCCCCGAAACAATGATTAAAACAATCACCTATTTTATTTTTTTAAGTTTATTTACTTATTTTGAAGGGGAGAGAGAGAGAGAGAGAGAGAGTGCAAGCGGGGAAGGATCAGAGAGAGAGGTACAGAGAGGATCTCAAGTACGCTCCTGGCTGTCCCCACAGGGCCTGACATGGGTGGGGCTCGAAACCAGGAACCATGAAATCTTGACCTGAGCTGAAATCAAGAGCCCGAGGCTTAACCAACTGAACCACCAAGGAACCCCAAGAGTCACCTATTTTTAAAAAGCATTTTAAGATTATATCAAAAAGGAAATTCAACACTATGTTTATAAGAGATATATAAGATAAAGAGATTCAGTAGAATAGCAAATAAAAGTAAAAGGTTTAAGAAAAGATGAAATTTCAGCCGGAAAGCATTAAATTACATACAAAAAGGCAGATAATAATATTAACACTATAGTTCAAAATGAAGACCTAATACTTTTGCATATCTATGTGCCAAGTAACATAACAGAAAGATTCGTGAATAAAAATATCAGGAGACATAAGGAAAAATTAGTAGGAACAGACTAATTGCAGAAAACTTATTTATTTCTCTTGGTCCATGATTAAGTAAGCGGAAAACTAATAAGCATAAAAGGTCCAGTAACATATTTAATAAGTCATGTCAGATTGATAATATGAATTCTAAAGTCATAAAATTAAGAAGATGTTCATTTTCTCTTAAGGGGACCATGGAACACTTAAAAAACAATCAACAGTGAATGTGGTAAAATAACTATTGCCAGAAAAAGAACCTAGTGCAAATAATTTTACAGAAGAATTTTAAAAAATAGAGAGAGATGATATTTGCAATGCTTGCAATATTCTTTCTAAACATACACTCAAGGAGGAAAATTTCAAATGCTTTTGTTAAATGCGACTATAATATTGAATTCAATGCCCAGAAAGTTTTCTAATAAAAAGAAAAGCTCATCAGTATAAAATTTGTAAATAAAATATTGGCAAACATCTAGCAGAATGTTAAGAGAATATACATCTTGAGTTTATTTTAAACAAGGATGGTTTAACATTAGTAAATCTATTAATATAAATTTACCATATTAATGGCTCTTAAAAAAACTCCTATGATTATTCTCACTGATATGTTATTTGACAAGTGTCTTCAATTCTTTTTTTTTCTTCAATTTGTTATACAGATATTCAATTAAAGGAAAGTTGACCTTTTTTCTCCACATAAGAAAATATATTTACCTGGTATCCCAAACCATCATCATGCTTAATTCAAAATACAACGCCCACTTAAGTCAGAAACAAAATAAGCCTGCCTACTTTTATTACTATCATTTGGCATTTTACGGGTAACACTAATCAATGCAATCAGACAGAAGAAATTGAATGTATAAAAACTGCAAAGGAGGAGGTAAAATTACTTTATCACATACAGATGTTATTATCTTAACTAAAAACCTAAGAAAATCAATGAGAAAATTAGCAAATAATAATAAAATTCACTGAGAGCCTATGGCACAAAATAATGTATAAAAATTAATAGCTTTCGTATCCTGAACAATGCCAATTAAAAAAAAGGGGGGGGGGGAATGTCCCCATTTATAATAGCAGTAAAAAAGATAAATTCCCAGGAATAAATTTTTCAAAAAGTGTGCAATTCTCATGAGAGTAAGATTCAGTCACATTCTTGAGAAAAACCAATGATGCCTTGAACAAAAGGAAACGGCCTGTCCTCAGCCAGTAAAACTCAGGATTATAAACGGTTAATTCTTCCCAGATTACGGAGGTTATAATCTCCCAATATAGAAACAAACGGTGGGTGATGAGCTTCAGGTATACATAAATTGACCCTACATTTACATGGGAAAAAATCCATATTCACATAGCCAGAAAAACTCGAAAATCATTGAAGGGAACAACTGGAACTGACGTGTACTAATACACATTATAATTGCCTCAGTAATTAACAATGTGGTCTTTCTGCATGAAACAGAAATAGAATCGTGATATAGAAGAATCCCAAAACAGATCTAAACATATATGGGAATTTAGTATGTGATAAAGGTGGCATTTTCAAATTATGGACCAGCTAATCAATGAATAAATGAAATAAATACATACGCTTCTAAAAGATAACATAATGCAGTTGGAACCACACCTCACACTACTCACCAGAAAAATTTCAACTAGATCAAAGATTTATATATAAAAAAATTGAAATCATAACAGTACTAGAACAAGAGAGATTCCTTTCCAAAGGATGGGTTAGGATTCAAAAATCTATAAATTATAAAAAAAAAAAACACACACACACAAGCTTGACAAATTTAACCACATAAAATAAATAATTGTACATGGGGGAAAAAAAGGAAAGAGCATGAAAACAAAGTCAAAATAAATGACAAACTGGAAAACTGCAACTCATAACGAAGGACTAATCTAACACTTACAGTGCTTGTGATAGGTCAGAGAAAGACCAACGTTGCAACAGAAAAATAAGCAAAAGATATGAACGGGCAGTTTACAGATGCCTCTAAAACCTCATGAAAATATTCTTAATGTTAATCATAAGAGAAATGTAATTTCAAACTCCATTTTCACCAAGCAGATCGATAGGTATCTGAAAGTATGATAATGTTCTTCCTTGGAGTCTATGAACCTTCTCGTATGTGGATCTTAGGAGTTCAAATTTGTCCAATCTCCTTCAGAGGCCAATTTGGCAACATGTTTCAAAATTACAAATACATAGAATAGACACTTTGAGTTGGGAATCGGCACTTCTGAAAATCTATCCTATAGATATATTTTCACATGTGACATGATACCCAAGGTTAGTACTTGTAAGAAAAACATTGGTAATAACCCAAATGTGTATCAACAGAACACTGGTTCAAAAGGAACATGACTCAGATAGTGAATAACAATAAGGAGGTTCTCTATGGGCCACTATAGAAAGCTCTCCACGATGTAGTGTTAAATGAAAAAAAAGCAAGACAAGAACTTTGTGTAAGGTTTGAAGGCTTTTGAGTAAAAAGATAGAAAAGTATTAAGAACTTATATTTAAAGTTCTACCTCAAACAGTTCTGGTAGGATATATAAAAAACAGTAAAAGTTGGTGGCACATGCCTTTCACAAGAAACATATCTAAGAATATAAGGAAACAAATATACTGATATATAGATATCAAGCAAATACTAACTAAAGAGAGCTTAAATTGCAGACAAATAGACTTTAAGACAGAAAAACATTATTAGGATGTCATTAGGGATGAAGAGAATCACTGCATAAAGAGAAAAGGCTCAACCGATCAGAATGTAAATGTCGTAAACTTATATACACCTGAATTATCCTCACGTTATAGAAAAAGAGGTTTGAAAAAATTTACCAACATAGTGGGAGATTTCAAAACAATCCTCTATTTTTAATAGGTTAAATTAGGAGCTCCTTGGTGGCTCAGTCAGTTAAGCTTCTGACTTCAGCTTAGGTCATGATCTCACGGTTCGTGGGTTTGAGCCCCGCATGGGGTCTGTGCTGACAGCTCAGAGCCTGGAGTCTGCTTTGGATTCTGTGTCTCCCTCTGTCTCTGCCCCTCCCGCATTCACACTCTGTCTCTCTCTCTCTCAAAAATAAGTAAAAAATTTAAAAAGTTAATAGGTAAAATTAGCAAAGATATAAGCAATTTGGACAGCCTGATTTAATGTAGCTATATAGGTTAGCATCCAATTGCTACCGTCTTTCTAAGCAAAAATGGAACAAATGAATGAAAGTTCTACTAATCCCACTAAACAGCGCTCAGTAATTTCAAAGAAATTTCTTATAAAGTATTCATTGTCTATAATGCAATTAAGCTAGAAGTCAAAGACAAAAAAATTAAAATCTCCATATATATGTAAATTTAAAACAATTCTAAGACAGAAAAGCTCAAAATGGGGGAAATACTTAGTATTGACTGGACTTGTCTATGGATTTTGAACGCAATGGCAAAATTATTTCAAGTAAATAAGAACATCAGAATTTCTACTTTGTACCATGAAAAATAGAAGTTGCAGTACGATCTTAAAAGTTATAACAGAAACTATTGAACAATGGCCCATGTAGCTTGGGAAATCTGGAGCATGTAAATAACTTGATTTTAGTTACACTTGTAGTTTATTTTAGAAAGTAGATAGTGAGAGTCAAGCTTATAGAATCTTAGTACTGCATGGGGATTTTAAAGAACACATCTAAGCCTGTATTACAGATAAGGAAAATTAAGGTTGAGAGAGGTATCGCTAGGATCCTAACCAAAGTGACATCAGAGCGTCATACGTTCAAACGGACACGGGTTCAGGTATTGACTCCACAACTTACCTCGGTAAGCCTCAGTTTTCATATCGGAAAAAAAAGAAAGTTAATTGGTTAATTATACTTACCTCCAACTTTGTAGAATTTGTAAAAGTATATGAAGCTTATCACATGGGACTAAAAACTATTCATTGTTTATCAGACAACAGTCTTTCTATTAAACAATTTAGGTCTGAGAAATTTGTTTTTATAATTTAAACACAACATGATACTGTGTTCATCTATTTCTTAAAGACATTCATGTATAAGTTATATTTTTTTACATAACAGCCACTTTGCAGGTATGCTAGAAAGTTTATAATACCCATTTTTGAATGTGAATGGAACAATAACATATTCTAGGGCAATGACTTAAAGTTGTAGTCATAATTATCTCTGATTATCACCTGACAATAAACAATTTCCCTTTTTCTCTATTGTCTCCATTTCTAAAATGAGCATTATGATTAATCTGGCCCTTAATATTTCAATTGTGCTTAGATGCCTATGTCACTCGATTCAGCGCCTTTCTGTACGCAGTCACTCATGAGCATTTAAGCATACATGACATGACAGGTAGCGGTTTCAAGGGGGTTCAGCTATAACAGCAGCCTAGTTTCTCAGTTTTCCAGAACCCAAGGGATTTAATTCAGGGAGATCTTCCAGAGAAGACAGAACCCTATAAGTCTCTGAGGTGCTGAAGCTGAAAGATAATTTCTGTCTCATTCTGAGAAACAGAAACCACAAATCAGCAAGCAAGATCTCACAGCATTCTTAGATTAATCCCCATGAAGTCGTCTCTGCCATCAGCACAATGCCTCTGGACTCTCAGTCCGCACCCAGATCACCCATGGAACTTAAAATCCTGACTAACAGATTCCATATTCCAGATGGGAGCCCCCTGGCCCCTATATTTTAAAAGCTCAATTTAGATTCTGATAGGTACCAAAGATTAGGAACTAAGCCCTAAATTTCCTTCTTTCTAACTAACAGCTCTGATGATGCCATTCCTTTGCTCAAAAACCTGCAATGGCTCCCTACTGCCCAGGAATAAAATATTAACTGCTCAGGGTGTCATTTGCCTTCCACTCTATCACCCAAAAATCTGTGTTCCCATGTTTCATATCACGTAGTCTGTGACATAAACCCAAGACTATAAAGTGAACATATTCTAATCTTTTCAAGTGCCTGTCTGTAAATCAGCGGCATGAGATTACCTCTAGAGCTTGTTAAAATGGCAGATTCCTGCTGTCTCTGCCTCCCTTCCTCGATTCAGTAGGTATAGGAATCTGCCATTTTAACAAGCAACTGAGGTGAGCCGGGGGCAGACTTTATCCCTCCTCATGCTGATTTTGGAACTGCTGTTGCCTCTCCAGGTGTGCCCTGCCTTACCTGTCAGACTCTAGAGGCTCAGCTCAGATTCACCACTTTCCATCAGTTCTTGACTTCCCCTCCAAGTAAACTTCTTTTATGTCAGACCCCCATATTTAGCATCTTTTGTCTTTTATTTAGTGTCTTTTGTACTCTCCCAGCTAATAGATTCCTAAGGACAGAATCTGTGTCTTTCTCATTTTTATGTTCCCCACAATGTTTAACATAGTCACTGCTTTGAGTGGAGGAGTCAGTCAGTATCGTTGGGATTGAATTGAATACAAAAAAAAAAAAAAGGGAGAGATCCTGGGCTTGGTAGGGAGAGTGACGGGGCTACAATGGATGGTGGCGCAGGGGCACAAAGAGAGTCAGATTCTCAGAGAGTGGGGAGAGGAAGGGAATTTGGCAGGGTTAGGACTTCTTTCAAAACGAGATCTGTGCTCGAGGAAACCAGGAAACATACACATATATAAAAGAGAAAATACCTTCACTATGTATTTTCTGTGCATAAAAGGAGAGAAATATCCCAAACCTCAATAGTGGTTATCTCTAGGGCTGCCTGGGTGGCTCAGTCCGTTAAGCATCCGACTCTTGTTTTGGGCTCAAGTCATGATCTCAGGGTTCACGAGATCGAGCCCCGCACCAGACTCTGTGCTGATAGCACAGGGCCTGCTTGGGATTCTCTCTCTCTCTGTCTCTCTGCCCCTCCCTCCCCTTTCTCTCACTCTCAAAATAAATAAACATTTAAAAAAAGAAATTTTAGAAAAGGGGCTATCTCTAGAGTTATGGGGACTTTTCTTTTTCTAGCCATGATTTATTTGTAAGTTTTCTTCAATAGACATTTTATTTTTACAATTGTATAAGAACTGTTTTTAAAATTAATCATCTGATGTACTTCAATTTCTTTTCTTCCCAAAGTTACTCTTTTACTTGGCGAAGCATTACCTGCAACTACATCAGTTCATTTTAACATTCATTTGGCAAACATTTATGAAACAGTGTCAGTTGCCAGGAACTTTGCTAGAGCCTGGGAATACCGAGATGGGTGGCACACAGTCCCCATCCTCACGGAACTAACAAGCTGGTGGGGGAGCAGACACAGGGGCGGAGCAGTCCAATATAATGTGATAAACGCAATGACAGAAACACACAGCGTGCTGGGAATGACCTGGCTATGCCACTGAACCCCAACCCCACTGAGGGGAGGCTTACTTGAATGTGGAAAGACCTGAGTGGTTCCAAGGACAGAATTAGTCAGCCCTAGAAGTAAAATGTAGGAATTCTTGGTAAGGAAAAGAACGAAAGACATAAAGGCAGGTAACAGCATTCAGCTCCCGGAATGCTTCTGTTCAATGGGGTTTTAAGGAGGAAGTAGTAAGAGACACAGAACTAGCAGGTGTCAGCCACGGACACCCTTGTCAGCCACATGAAGGAGCTTGAAAACAATTGTCTCTATTTTTGTTTCAAAATCTCATTTGCTGTTTGTAGTGGTCTGGTAGTTAAAACCACACCGAATATTTACACCACAAAACTTCTGTGTGAAGTTTTGTTTATATGGCGGTTAACTGAGAGGGTAACTTGAAGTTGTTACTGAATCTGATTGATAATGAGAATCACCTGTGAGTTCTTGAAAAAAACACAGATTCCCTGCCCACCCCAGATAGGGTTTTAAGATTCTCAGGGTGCCTGGGTGGCTCTGTCGATTAAGTGTCCGACTTTGGCTCAGGTCATGATCTCGCAGTGTGTGAGTTCGAGCTCCGCGTCGGACTCTGTGCTGACAGCTTGGAGCCTGGAGCCTGTTTCAGATTCTGTGTCTCCCTCTCTCTCTGACCCTCCCCCATTCATGCTCTGTCTCTCTCTGTCTCAAAAATAAATAAACGTTAAAAAAATTTTTTTTAAATAAAAAAATAAAATTCTCAGTTAATTCTAATAACAAATCCTGTTTTGGAACTATTATTCTAGATTTTCCATTGTTCTCAACTCTTTCTGCCATTAGAGTCACCTGGAGAACTTCTTAACCTACAGGTATCCAGGCAGGCCCATCCCTAAGGGTTCTGGGTCACTGATCTGAGGCAAGGCCCAGGCATCTGCATCTAGCAGGTGACATTGGTCTGGGCTAAGGGACTACTGCTGAGTCTAAACTCTATCGTTGCACCAAATAAGATAAACTGGAAGAAGGGAAGGGAGGAGAGAAGAACATGTAAGAAGGTGGTGGACAGAACACCATACTGGTTAAGACCTCCAGCTTTGGAGTTGGGCACGCAAAGTTTGAATTCTACCAGTCGCACAGATTTCATCTAGCTGCTTAAACTTCACAGTTTCCTCAACTGTAAATAAGGTTGATAATAGGGTTGGAAAGTTAAATGCAGCTAAAGTTCTTAGCATCGTGCATGTTAAATATTAATGGTTAGCATTCAGGAAGTATTTCACATAGGAAGACATATTAACTATTGCCAAAAGGCGAAATAAAGTTAGGCCTGGAGGTTTCCAAACAACTTTGCAACAGGATAGTCATGGTAATCTCAGTGAGAGCAGTTCAAGTAAGTGGTAGGGAGGAAATCCAGAATTTATCCCGAGCTCTATTTCTACATTCATTTATAGAATGAATCCCCAGAAAACTGCAAACTATGATGATATAACTTTACTGTACTTTACTGGTAGAGAGCCCTTCAGAGAACTTTAATAGTAGGTTCTCATTTTTATTAAGAACTAATAAATGAAATGCTTCTATGAGAACATTTAACACTGTGCCCTCCATTTTCAAAAAGAACCATTATTTTTAAATGGTTTCATGGGTAAGACCCATACATTTTGGGTAAAGCTGCTATCAACGGCATCATTCTTAAGCTGTATAATGACCCCTTAATTCTTTTTCTCCTTAGAGCTCAGAGCCAGGCCCCTTGCCCCTACAGAAGAGCATACTTAGCCCTGAGGCTCTGTACAGGTCAATGCAGGCATTAGTGCTATATCTCAACTCTTGTTCCAGACCACCCAGCCTGCTTCTGGTCTTGTCTGTTCCCTGTAACAGATCTTTCACTTAGATTCCTCTCTGTTCTTTCTTCTAACTTGGCATTTGCATTTTCCTCTGGCTTCCAAGACCACAGATGAATGGACACAGGCTTCCATTTTCCTTTTCTCTCTGCCCCAGTGGGGGCCACTGAGATGCCCCACTCCCAGACTGCAGTAAGTGAGCAAACTGAGATGTGTGCCTAGAAGGTATCCTTTCCCAAGATGCGAAATTGAAAACAGCCCAGGTGACGAACAGGGAATAATTAAAAAACAAAGGAAAACAAAAACAAAGAGCAGAAACCCTAGTTTTGATATCCTAGAAAGACATTGAAAATGGCAAGTTTTTGATACCTACAAAATATGTGCCTGGGGCAGGATTACATGGAAAGGGTCTCAACTTTTAGGCATTGATCATTAATATGTAAAGGGGAGATTATATACACTGACAAAGCAGGAAGGTGATTTAGAAAGACATAAAAAGTTAGAGTTCGCTATTTGTCAGACCTCCTTACTCTGCAAAAATGGCTTATGTGAAAAGAAAGTCAGGCTGGAAACTGCTTGACCGGTTTATGTTAAATCAGCCTTCCTAAGACTATCTAACTAAGGAAAGCAATTTGTCCATCAACTCTTTCATGGAAAGATCAATTACTTGGGATATGCAATGAATAAGCATTGGTTTCATCTTTAAATCAGTTTCACACTTCTAAAGAGGTGGCATTTTTGACTTCTGCTATTTGTTAATCAGAGCCATAAAAATCCAACTCCAACAGGTCAAAAGTAAATTTGTATTTGGGAATTTAAAGAGAGGTACTCTATCTAATGAAACAGAGTTGGCTGTCTTATAAAATTAAAAGTTTGACTTGGAAAATAAATTTTAAAGGAATTATAAACTACTTTGCACTTGCTATATATTGTATGCTTGTACGAAATAAAAGCGCAAATAAATGGATGCTAGTGATCATTTTCCATTTAACTAAAAAAAAAAAAAAAAAGGACACATTGACTTGCCTTAAAAATTCAACCCCATGGTCAGTTGGGCACTCTCTTGAAGAAAACGGTATTTGCTATGTATTTGTATGTCTCCAAACCTTAAAGATCAACTTTAATACTTCCATCTCAGTTGGCACGACTGCCCCTGCCCTGTAGAAGGGGCTGGACCCTACATAGAAGCTCCTCACGGTTTCACCCCACGCTGGGTACCATATATCCATTCCAAATTGTATTCACTCTATTTTCTGAGCCCACAGCAGACCTTTACCCAGAGGCCTAGTTTTTGCCCTTGGCTGTACTCTTTGATTTAGAGGAGTCTTTTGGATGGCTTCCTTTGTTCCTTAGCCTTGCTCTGCCTCTAGATGGTGTGCTTAGTTTTCTCTTTGCTCTTTCCTGGCCATCAAAAGTTAGACCCACTACACTTCCTGCCTTCCTGTACTCCGAGCCTGCCATTAGCTCCTGGTGCCAGAATGTAAGGTCAACTTTCTCAATTCAATATATACCGAGTATATGTTAAACATCTGAATTGGGTGTGCAAAGAGATCTTACATTTTTAGATTTACAAACACACACACACACACACACACACACACACACACACACTCATACACACACAAGAAAGGGATCAGTAAAAATATCCTGGCATAACATCATAACATGTTCCTTGAAATCTAGCTTTCTTTCCAATACTTATATCCCCACCCTCCCTGCTTATACTTGATCTCTCCTTCTCTCCTCCTGTAGGATCTTACTATATCAATTAGCTGTTTTCTCTTTTCAATACTTTCTTCTTTACTGCCTCCTTATTTTCTTATCGCTGTTCTTGCTGTCACTAGTACCACTTTATGACCCAAACCTTAATGTCCTCTCTAATTTTTCCCTCTAAGGGCTTTTTATGTCCTCTTAATTGCCAGGACAATCTTGACTCTATAACTCTATGGAATGGAAACTATCTCTTTCCATCCACAGCCTGGAAATCCTCGAAGGGACCTGAAATTCAATTTTCTCCCAGTGAATTCATTTTCCCCTCAAATTAAAACTTCTTAGACTATTACTTCAGTTCATAGTTTCGTATTAATTACCTATACTAAAATAACTTAGGAATCTGATTTGACTTCTCCATTATTCTATTAGATAACAATCATCACAGAGGCTAAATCTAAAATACCACTCACGTTTTTGTTTTCTTTTCCATTCCCACGTAAATCTCGTCATTCCTTCTCTAGCACCACAACTGGTGATCCCGATTAACCTCTGGCTGTGTTGGCCATGGCTGGCCTTTGACGGCCACAGGGGCACAGACACAGCTCTCCATCTGCTTCACGTGTGCATGGAGGCCAGGCCCACAGGCACAATCAGATAAGGCAGTGACTTTTAGTGAGACTTCACGAGAGGTCATGGTATTGGAAGCAGCATCTTGTCACCTAGAGGACACTATGCGAACAGCACCTATGGGCCACCAGACATGTTCTGAGATGTGCAAAAACACAGTTGTGTTCAGCTCTGTGGTTGCAACAAGACAACCTCAAGATATCTCTCAGAATATGGGTTATTAAATAAACAACAAAACAACTCTATTAACTAGGTGGGATCCTCCCCACCACTACATACACCCTCCAACAAACTTTGTTGAGTACTATGTAAAGCCATATAACTAACTCATTTACTTACAGAACTAGAGGCTCTGTCTGTGCTTTTATAGGCCAATATCCTAAAAGAGCGCTAGGTTGACCCTTTGAAAGTCGGGAACTGATTTATCTTTAAAGAGTTCTCAGATTTCGCCTTTTTGGCTCTGCTGGAAAGGTTTTGGACATTTGCAAAGGAGGAGAAAGCGCACTGACATCATTATCATATCAATTAAAAAACACACTATCAAAGGAAAGCCTTTAAGCCATTCTCCTTTGTGGATGCCCTTAACAGATTAAAAGGTTACGTTAAACTTTATAAAATATGTGCCCTTAGGCCTAAGGAAAAACAAAAAAACAAAAACAAAAACAAATTCTAGCCCTGTCAATAGTCCCACAGAGGTGTTTATGCCCAGTTTACAGAGGTATAAAATAAACTCAAAAGATCCTTAGCCCTGGAACAATTCAGGAAGTTGAACTGATCTCTCCCAGGGTTGCTAGAAGTTTCCAAACATTACTTAATGAAAGCTGCCTTAAAATGTGACCAACATGAACACCCCGAGGCGATTTTTTTTGACAAGTCCCAGAAACTCTTATCATAATGGAGACCGAGAGCAACACAGGAGGTCAGATGTCTGCTGTAAGGGTTCCTTAAAAGACCCATTTTGAGCCATTTCTAAAGAGAAAAATAAAATCAGGAAATGCCTAGGGGCAAATACTACTTGTCAAGTCTTATTGTCACCACAGGAAGGAGTCACATGTTCAGAATTTTCCTCTATAATTGAAACCTTTGTCTTTCAACTGAAGACAAGATATTTCAAGCTATGATGTTTATAACAGTCGGTGGAACAGCCTTTTTACCCTAGAGTAAGGCTCTTCAAATTTTTATGAAGTATGTCTATTACAGTTTTAGTTGGATCCTGGGCATCGGGAAAATTAGTCTTTTATTACA